>NW_024350926.1:2144779-2553220 GCF_902729225.1 Pteropus medius | reverse complement strand
TCCCTATCTACCTTTCCTCCTCCCTTAGTGAAACGTTTACTTGATTTTAGATAAGTCCACCATTGGCAACAACCTCATTATTATTCTGAGGCTATTAAAAAGTATTTTAGCTTTTTAAATTTTGTTTGGTGTGGGTAACACATGTTCATTATTCAAACACCAGAAATAACAAAAGAACATACATAGTGAAAGACTTCCATCCCTGTTCTTGTGTACCAGTTTCCATTCCCCTATGCAGTAACCACTGTTACTTGTTTTTGTGTGTTTTAATATATTTTATGTTCTTTGTTTCTGATGGACTACAATTTGTAAGCCTAGAGATGAAGTGACACTTTATGTAAAGAATTTATAGTTGTGTAAGATTCTCCCTTCAAATTTTTAACAACTTATTTTACAAACATTGGAAATTATTCTATTTCCAGTTGCAGGAAGCCAAACAAATGGAAAAAGAAAGGCATCGACAGCAGCAGCATCTGCTGCAATCGCCCGTGAGCCAGCACGAGCCTGAATCACCTCACCTTAGGTACCTGCCACCTCAGACTGTTGATCAAATATCTCAAGAACATGAAGGAGAGCTTGATCCCCATACAAATGATGTGGATAAAAACCTTCAGGATGACACAGAGCATGAAAATGGATCTGATATTTCCAGTGCAGAAAATGAACAGACTGAAGCTGATCAGGCAACTGCAGCTGAAAGTAATCTTTTTGAAAGGGGTTCTGGGTGGATGGGTGTATGTGTATATATTAAGGGAAGAGTGTAGGAATGTGTTGTTGGTAAAGAGATGTGGAAAGTAATATAATATAATGGGTATTAGACACATTGTGGTAATTGTGGACTTTCTCCATCCTAGGTGATAAATTTAATTTTACTTCGACCCACGAGACATCTGTTAACAATACTATGCATTCATTAGCATCTCATGAGCAGTATGATTTATAGACTTGTTTTGGAGGAGATGTGTGTTACTAAAGAGGGTTATAAATGTCTGTTAGCATGTTATATAGGAACTTCAGTTTTCTTCTTAAATTAATTTCGCAGCAATCAAGAGACCTGTTTAGTAAAGTTTTCTGGAATGTGACTGAAAATTTTAGGAAATCATGATATTACTCAGAAAATATGATAAAAAAAGTACTGAAGCTAAATATGAAAAGAAATCTTTTGAGTAACCCCTGACATACAAAAAATATTTAGTTTATTTTTATATCGAGATGTTCTTTGACAGTATTTTTCCCAAGTAAATTTATAAGAAAAAGGTTACAAGATTACAAAAATTAAGAGATTTATTTTACAAATCTGTTTTTCTAAAAATAGTCACACGAAGTCATTTTCCTCCCCCAAACATTCTGTTTTAGCTATTCTATAAAATTGTTCGGTGGTTCCCTTTGTTTCTCCTTAGGTCAGTGTCCTGTCCATTGTGGTTGTGTGGACCAAGGATGGTTAGGGCTTGGTTACAGTTCATCTGAAATCTGTGATTTTACTTCACTTTGAGGAAACACTTCTATAATTTCAGCTTTTGATTTTTTTTCCCCCATATCTTTTCCATAGCTTAATAGTGGCATAAACATCAGCCGTGGCATAAATAGATGCTTTTGACAATTTTTAATACTTTACTGTTTACTTTAAAAGGGATAATTTTGAAAAACCAAGTATTCACAGGACTCAAGCTAAGAGGGAGTCTATACCGCGTGTGCAATTTATGTTTTTCTAGCCTGCTTTTGGCAAGAGTTAGATTACTTGCTTTGAATCACATCTCTGTCACTTACTAGCTATGTGACTTTGGACATAATAATTAACTTCTCTAATCATTTCCTATGTGTAATAAATATTATTACTGTTTCTTTAATCTTTTTCTGTTAGATGGTTTGTATGAGAATTGACTCTTAATTCACCAGTCATTTAAAAGCACATTTTAGTTACTGTGCATATTTAGTTATGTTGAAAATGATATTCAGAAGAGCTAATTTTAGCCAACTGGAGCACAGAAATACAAAGCTTAAGAATGGTAGAAAAATGATCTGTCAAGACATTTATGTTTTTACTCTGCAAAAGACTAAATGCTATTGTGTTTGGATTTCTTTTTAAAATAAGGTTAATGATTTGATATACTTATTTATCAAGTTTCCTGGCATTCAGTATTTTGTAGAATGCAGCAAACAATGATTAGAATCAGTGAGCAATAGGGAGGACAGGCTTCTGGAAACCAGAATTATGAGTAGTGGTCCTTTATAGTGGTGAGGGTGGGGATATAAATAGCAGCACTATCAGCTAATATGTGGTCTGAGGCCATTTGGTATAGGGCAACGGCTCCCAGAACAGAGTCCAGTTCCCAAAGCCTCCTAAAGTGCTAATTGAGCATTCCTGATGTATTTTCAACATTTAAAAAAACCCAGTGGAAATCCTATTTTTATCTACAATAATCTATACAAACTAACTGGAATGTCAAGTTTTATCGGTTTCTCTTACGTTCAGAAGTTCTGATTGACAGTTATATCTGTTTTGATTAATGTTAAATTGGGGAATGAGTTCTTTACTTTTGAAGTTCAGTTTTACATTGAGTGTGTAGGTTCCGTTGGGGAACAAATAGTAGAGAGGGGCCGGGAAGCACTGGTGGAGGCCCACACGGCCCTGTCTCTGCATCTTCACAGACCTCACTATCCTAGAGCACAGTGGTGAGCTTAATTAATCAAAGAAAGCTTTAATTACAATTAATGTATTTGGTGTGAGATATATTAGAAATGTTTCATTCAAAATACTTGAAAAAGTTTTGGTTCTTAAAAGGAATAATCTAGAAAATTCACATAAGTTGTGTAATTTATTGTCAAATGAATCATTGCTGAAATTGAATTTGTAAAATATTTTAAAATTTGGTTTGGTTATAAATTTTGAAGGTTTAACATGCTTCTAGTGTCATCTATTTGATTTTTTGCTTTAATTCATTTTTTAAAGAAAGTTTTTCATTATAAATATTTAGTAACAAGTTTCCAAAATGTTTTCTTGATTTTTTTTCTTCTTAAAGCATTATCTAAAAATGACATATTATATGATGGAGAAAACCACGACTGTGAGGAAAAGCCACAAGACATCGTGCAGAGCATCGTAGAGGAAATGGTGAACATTGTCGTTGGAGGTAGTGCATTTCACTCAGAATGAGTTTGTTCTGTCTTAAGGATTTTTATCTGGCTATGGAGACTCTTTATAATGTGTGAATGAAAAAGGACAAAAAAATAAGCTCTTTCTTAAATTAGTGAGAATGGGTATGTGTAGAAAATATATTTAAATATCTTTGCTTATAGAAGACAACTCCTTTTTTTCTCCAGCTTCAGTTACAATTTTACATAAAACCCACCTTTCCTCACCCCATTAAAAAGTGGTGAGTGCCATTCTACGTTTTGATTTTATGTTCGGTGGGAGAGGGGCAGGTGTGTATTCTCTATCCTCCTAAATGTGCTGAACTTTTTAATTAGAAAATGTTTAAATCGAATTTGGTTTTGAGTATTTTCTGTCTTTGTTGGAAAAATCATGACTTCTTATACCTTCATTATCACGACTAAGTTATAGTTGATATAGAGCCAGTTTCTATCTTATGGATTGCATTATAAAAATGTTATTTTGTTAGGAATTTTAATCACATTTTCATAAATACTTATTACAGATGTGGTTAGATTTGAGACCAATCCACTGAAGGTGATTTAATTCATGACATCTTGCACAGGACTAAGCATAGTACCTTACCACATATACTTCTAGAAGTATGATTAAATGATCTGAACCATATTTTCTAGGAATTCCTCCAAGATTTTGGTCCATTGATCATATCCTTCTTAGTTTTCCAGTGTTGTTAAAGATTTTGTCTGTCGTTTGTATTTCTCCTAGTAATTTTTGTTGGATTCATCAAAGGAGAAAGTAAATTAGTGGGCTCAGTTCACCACTTTGAAAACAGAAGTCTGCACTTCCGTTCGGGGGCAATTGGAGAGAGAATTAGAGGGAAAAAATAGAGAATAATATCAACTCTATAAAGTACTTTCTATGTAGCCCAAGTGATTTTATGTGCTTTACTTGGAATTATGCATTTAGTCCTCCCCAAACGCTGAGATGTTTGTGTGCTGTTACTATTCTTTTTTTTTTTTCCCCACAAATGAGAAAATTGATGCACTGAGGGAATTAAGTTAACTTGTAGGAAGTGGTAAAATGAAGATTTCAACTCAATATCTGACTTCAAAGCCTGAAAATAAAATCAGAAAATGTTTTCAACTCCTTTGAGAAATTTCCTAAAAAGGAAAGTATTATCAATGAATATTGATTATTTCTTTCAGAAATTTTGATAAAAAGAGGGAGAAAAATGGACAGTAGCTGAGGTGTGGCAAGAGATGAAGGGATTTTTTTTAACATGAAAAGATTTGAGTGTGTTTGAGTAGCAGGGAAGATCCAGCCATGTGTTCGGAATTGAAAATGTAGTATTACAGGAAAAAACTCAGAGGAGGAGGATACTGCTGAAGGCAAGAAGAGATGGATTTGAGGGCGAGTTAATGGTTCACCTTAGAAATGAGAGGGAAGAAAAAGACACATAGTTGATGTCAAGGAACTTTGTAATCAGGCAGTGGAGAGTGAGGAAGCCTGTGTTAAATTACCTACCTCTTAGCTAAGTGGACGGTGAAAGTCCTTTGTTAAGGGAAGATGGAGGAGGGGTGGTGGGAGGAGATGTAATTGGATGCAGAGAGAAAAAGATTTGGAATATGTGCTTTGGGGAATGATTATCAATTTCCGATAATCATTAAATCTTGACTTCTTCCAGAGAATTTTTTTTATATATAAGCATTCTTATATATGTAAGATGTATACATACAAAAAATTGTATTTAGTATTAGCATATTAAAGCTTCAGAGGTCCACTAGGGAAGCAAGTGTTTTGTGTAGTGCAGAGTTACCCAAATAGGTTTTTACCAGCGAGTATCTTTTTCATTTACCACTTGTTAATTGTACAACATACTTTGGAATAATCCAGTTTAATCTATCTAGGATATTCTGCTTTGGAGAGCAGAAAGCAGTTTCAGAGTAGGAACAGCAGATTTAGTCCTTTCATTACTTGACTCAATCAAAAATTGAGCACATGTTATCAATTATCAACAAAATTAATAATAGCTACCACTTACTGAGAACCAATTATGTTCTCTATGTATTTGTGTGTGCGTGTGCACACGTGTTTTTTGGCGATTCCTCATAGACATTATTATCTTTGTTGCTAATGAAGAAACTTGAGGCAAAGAAAGATGACATAACTTACCTAGTCAAATAGTGGAGACTTGATTGAAACACAGGTCTTTCACATTGTGAAACCTGTGCTCCTTATAGTACAGTATATTTCCCTAGCTTATAATTTTCTTTTAATTGGTAGGATGAGAGGAGCGGTTTCCTCCTTGATAACTGCTGAGTTATGGCTATAGACATCTATGCATTCCTTTTTGAATGTAACATGTTACAGCTTAGAGTAGTTCTGATACTGCAGTAACTTGGTGGCATTTGGATTATCTATATTTGTTCTACCACAAGTTATTAATTACAATTATAGTAATTACAAGTGTGATGACTTAGAGTGACATACTGAAAAATATTCAGGGTAGAGGCCATTATTTTCATAGCTATGTTCCAAAGAATATATTAGAGGTATTAATAGGTATTCTAAAAAAAGGAGAGGGCTCATGATAAAATAAATAAAATACTGCATATTGTATATCCCCTTTGGAGAGCTCAGTGTATTAGCAAATTAAAGACTATAATAAAGAAATCTATTTCCCAGCATTTCCAAACTCTTATTTGATAATTGTGTATTTTTTTTTCAAGGAATTTCTCTTACCATCTTAAGGCATTAGCATTCATCAGAACCCAATTTAGTTTAGTATATATATAGACTAAAAGTAAGCTTCTGTTTTGGCACATCCTGGTTAGTCTTTCATCAGCTGAGTGTGTTTCATTGCTATAGCTTCTTAAGGATCATATTTGGATGTATTCCAAATGCATATTTACTTACTAGTAAGTATGCTAACCTTTAAGTAGTGCCAATGCATACTACTTCACATCGCTTTTCTACCACTGTTTCATTTTAAATACTCCATGCTTTTTCAGTATACTTCAGTTAAGTCAGGTATATTTGCACATTTTTTATTCTTACTGTTTTAGATATGGGAGAAAGAACTACTATAAATGCAAGGACAGATGGCACCATTGGAGCTATAGAGGATGGTAGCGACAGTGAAAATATTCAAGCGAATGGAATTCCAGGAACACCAGTTTCCGTTGCATATACACCGTCCTTACCTGATGACAGACTGTCTGTCTCTTCCAATGATACTCAGGTATAAATGGGGGTGGGAAAATTCTGTTAATCTTATATATTTATAGGCTCCCAGCACCTCGTGGTTAATATATTCAGTTGATGCTGGTTGATTTCAGTTTGGGAAAATAACAACTTGAGTTTTTTTCCTCATTGATAACAAACCAAAACAGTTTATTTCTTTAATTGATAGCTGAATTTCCAACTCCAGTGTTTCTCATGTGTTCACATACTTCCCCATACCCCCGTCCATTGAAATTACATTTAAAGAGAAAATTCTTGTCATAGTTATAAGATAACTCTAGTATCATAGGATGAGAAAGAAATTTTAGAAATCTTGAGAACTTCATCTTTTGTTTAGGCAACAATGAAATTCATACTATGAAATTCATACTATGGTAGTGATAGCTCGTCCTCATCTTTCCTACCCTATATTTTGTGTGTGTGTGTTTTTTTTCCTTTTTAGATAAGTCCTCTAAATCATTGCCCCATACATAGGGGTAACTTTTCATAGCCTTGTTGACCGTCATTGCCTTGGCAGTCTCCATTGTCTCATGTCTGTCTGCCCAGAGCAGATAAAAAATAAACTAGGACAAAACATGAAGCACCCAGTGACAGCAGAAAGCATAGTTTAGGCTGCAGATGAGATATATTGTCAGGGCACAAAGTGCTAGTTTTGGTTACTAATATTATAAACTGGGTAAATTTTAAAGAGGTTATTTGGCAAAGGGAATATTTTAAAAGAATGCACTTTTAAGGTATTAATGTTGGGGTGGGGATAGGATGTCAAATTAAAGAAAAACAGTGTAGCAGATTCCTTATCTGGTTTCCCTTCCAATAAAACCCCACCTATTACTGAATTAAATAAAATATATAAAGACTGAAATGATTTTACATAGGCAAATGTCTTCATTACATGGTATTGTTAACTCGTTTAGGAATCTGGAAATTCTTCAGGACCTTCACCTGGTGCTAAGTTTTCCCATATTTTACAAAAGGATGCCTTTCTAGTATTCAGGTCATTGTGTAAATTGTCAATGAAGCCACTGTCAGATGGACCGCCAGACCCAAAGTAAGTAGGTAGCTGTGCTGCCTGATAAATAGTTTTTAAAGCTCGAAAATTACTGTAAGATACCGGGATTTTCTTTTGTTTTTATTGTCCTGTAAGATGTTGAAAAATATATTTTAGGGCTAGCTATTTATTTATTTATTTATTTATTTATTTATTTCCTCCCCTCTTTACTTCCCCAAACCCCCCACTTCTACCTCTGACCTATGGATGTTGCCGTTTCCCCTTAAGAACTGGATCTCTGAAGGTGGGGCGTCTCCTGCACGCTTGTGGCGTGCATCTAGGGCCTGGCGCACCTGGTCCATGGCTCCACCTGGGGTGCAAACCCAGGACCTTCTGCGTGTAAAGCAGACATGCTAACCACTGCACTATGGAGCTGCTTCCTATTTTATTTTTTTAAAAAGCCTATATTAAAAAACACTGAGTTCCAAAACTGCTAGAGTAGATACCTTACACTATTTCCCAGAGCATACCGACAGCTTTATAGAATTGTGCCTGGTATGTAGTAGGTGCTTAATAAATATCACATGATTGGCTGAACTCTTATTTCAGTATTTTAAGTAACTTTGGAGTTATTGCAGCCCTGTTAAATGTAGCCTCATACTAGGTTTCTGAAAGCTACCAGTTAAAAGATAATAAAACCTAAGAGAAAGAAATCTTAAAAGTCATAACGAAAGAGAATATGTATCCATTAAGGTCTGGAAAATGCTCTAACATACCTTTTGCCATGGGGAACAGGAAGTACCTTGCAATAGTAGTCACTTGTCTGATTCCCATCACACATCGTAGTTTAAATTGCAGGAAAGAGCAATTTTTGTAAGTCATCAAATATCTTTTGTGTGATTCAAGTGTAACTAATTCCTGCTTGTGACTGACTTTGGGAGTTATTAGAGAGGCGTGCTTTTCTAATGTTGCAGCATGATGTATTATAACAGGACAACTTTGGAGAAAGAAACCTTGGAGAAGGCCTGAGTGGCTTTGAGAAAGGGATTATGAAATGAGAAATGGAAGCAACACTACTTCATTAAAAAAACTCTAGAACATTTCAGTTTCTAAGTGTCAACTGAGAAGACTAGAAACAGTTATAAAAACTTTATTTTCTGAAATTTTGTTCTATTTTGTCACATTGTACTGATTCAGTGAGAAGCACCTATTAGGCCCAGAAGTGTAAAATTCTAAAATCTTTTTAGATCTAACTCCTTGGAGTCAGAAATATAATTTATTGACGTTTCTGTATTTTGAAAATATAAACTATACAGAAAAAGGATTAGGTTCCGATTGCAATATAAACTTTATTATATTTTCATAAGAATATATTTAGAATTTTTCAATTTTTTATTCTCATGAGTGGGAACGATAACTTGTTCAGAAATTGACAATTTTGACATGTCATTCTGAATTGATGAAGACCTACTTTAAGGAGGATATAACTTAAAAATTTGATGTTATTAGTGAAGAAGAATTAAGTTTATGACGTAAGTGTGACTGAATATAGCGTTTGGAATAAATAAAAGAACCAGCTGCTAAAGCATTTAAGTATAGCCTGCATTTGAAAAGTTGCCTGGGATCAGTATCCTTAGCTGGGCTTAAGAAGTCTGTTTCAATGGGAGAAAAATTGTATTTATGAAATCTGATAATTAAAATGCTAGACAGTGATCAGGATGGAGTGTGGTACAGTATATTGATCAGAAAAAAGTTTTTAAATTAAAGCTGAAAACGTGTTTTTCAGTTTTTTTTATTAAAAATTCTTGGAATAAATGCATAAGCTATTAAGAGATTCTAAAAGCCTCTTTGCATATTTTTCAAAAAAAAAAACTTTAAACAGTTACTGAAAAAGTAACCTTGAAGTTGTGCTATAACTTGTTAACACAACCAAAAGTTTTTATTAGTGTTTAGAATTTTTGAGTAGCAAAACTAGGAACAAAGTACATTAGACCTGTATATACTAAGTGTGGCACTTAATTTAAGTTCATTATGATTTCTAAAAAGTGAAATATGCTTGTGAAAAGAACAAGACAAATCTTGAAATTGTTTTTTGTTCAGAGGAACAGTAACTAATGTTAAAAATGTTAAAAATGAATGATTGTTTTCCCATTTTAAAAGATGAAATTTTGTGGTACAAGATGACATCAATGAAATTAGCCATTATTAGTGTCTAAGCTTATTCTATACTGTACTTTCTTTTTTATGTTGTAGAGTTTTCTGTTCCTCTCCACTTAAAAGTTTGTGAAAGTATATGGTACCAGGAAATATCTTAAGAACAGCCTTTGGTTACCATAACGCTAAACTTGTCCATATACTGTGCCTTCTTTTTTACATTTTAGGTCTCATGAGTTACGATCCAAGATTCTTTCATTGCAGTTACTTCTATCCATTCTGCAGAATGCAGGACCTGTTTTCAGGACAAATGAGATGTTTATTAATGCTATTAAACAGTACCTGTGTGTTGCACTCTCAAAAAATGGAGTCTCATCTGTTCCAGAGGTTTTTGAGCTTTCTCTTTCCATATTTCTTACTTTGTTGTCCAACTTCAAGACACATTTGAAGATGCAAATTGAGGTATGTTCTGCATTTAGGCATTGTTGAATATTTCATTTGTTTTATGTTAAATCAGATTATTAATACACTGGAAAGTTTTTCAGAATGCGAAATAATGTTTGTGTATTGTCACATACTGTTTTTTTTTTCTTTACCCATTCAGCTAACATGTGCCTACAAAGCACTAAACACTAGGTAAGAAATGCAAAATCAAGTTAAGACACAGTTCCTGCCTTCAGGGAATTTATGCTAGTTGTATAAATGATAGTTGTCTTGAATTAGCTAGGCCCTCACAATAATTTTGCCATTGTATATATAGTATGTAATCACGGTTTTGGTTATCTTAAAAGAAAGCTCTAAATTTATATACTTTGTATGCATGTATATACTTTTAAGCCATTTAAGTTTTTGGCACTTTAAAGCGGTGATCGAGATGGATTATATTTTTTGGCTTATATTTTAGGACATAGGATGTATAAATCTAGTGTATATATTAGATTCCTAAAGTTTTCTCCCAAGATCTTTGGAAATAGAGTAGCAACCATGTGGTTCTAAAATACTTCCAGAAACTTAGCAAAACTAAATTTGGGAGTCTTCCAAACATGTCCGCACATATCGTACAAGTGTACCAATTCCTGATCTTTTGTTTTTACCTTCAAATAATTCTGTATTTAAAAGTAGTACTTTATGTTTTACAGACTTAATAGGTGCTTTTTCCAACTTGTCATTTGTTAAAATAGTTTTGTTTGGGACATTGTATATTTTAGAAATACTTTTATGCTGGTCAGCTTTTGCCTTCATGTTATGTTTGATACGATATAAAAGTTACATTTCAGTTTTTATTTTTTATTTAATTGTAACTCAAGACTAAAAATTCATTAACCCATAGAAAGCATAAATTATTTTCCCAGAATTTCAAGGTAGTTAGGATAATTATATTATCTTTTATTATTTTTGATAATCTGTTTAAATTTATGTAGTACATTATTATGAGAATGAGACAGAATAAGGGCTTGATGTGTAAAGTGAAAGTTTTTCAACTTGGACTGTATTTTTGGACAGGTAACAATTTCTGGTCCATACATGTTGTCAAATTTTAGAAGTTTGCCATATACCATATTAAAATAATGTAAGCATTTAACAGCAGTTGCAATTTTCACATAGTTTTTTTCCCCCATTATCTTCAGAAACTACAGATAAGAGACTTAAAAAAACTTTTGGAACTTTTGCTTCTGTAACCTGCTAAAAGTCTTTCATTTGATGATCAGGCATTTAAATTGCCATTCGACAGTTTTGGAAGACTTTGTGTATCCAGTTACAGATTCTTTGGACACTGAGACTCTACTTCATTAAGTGCTGTTTAGTAGACTGTGAAATATAAATTCTTATGGAATCATATATCACAAAAATCATTTGAGATTACTATTTTTGTAGAGTAAATTTGATACACAAAGTTTTTGTAAGCACAAATTTAAAAGGAAATACTCTGAGAAATTTCCTGTCTTCTCATAGATGGTAGATTCTTATTACAAATTATTGTAATGTCTTTTTTTTTTTTTTTTTTTTACGATAAGGTTTATTTCACTCACCATTGTCCCTTATGGGGAGATTATGGGAATAAAACAAGATGAGTATAGATATGCTTTTGGAAACATAGAACATATTTAAATGCAGGGTGAGCTGTGTTGCAGTTGGAGAAAACCCAACATGCGAAAACTTAAATTTGCAAAACAAAGTTGAGATTGTTGTTAATGAAGATTCATTTTATGAGACTATTCACTTCAGAGTTCCTATAAGGTGATTTTTCCATGGGCATTAACTTATATGTCTGTTTTGGAAAATAGTTTTAAATAGTCGGAATGTATGTGCCTATTGGATATGGCACAACTTCTCAGACCTTGGAATCGGATACTGCTACCCTCATTTCCTATTCCTCACTGATTTGCATTCAGTACCTGCATTTTATCATAGCAACTACTAAAACCCAGGTTTGCAAAAACAATGATGTCATTGAAAGAATATAGCATGGACTACCTGATGTAATGTGGACCCTGTGAATAATCTTTCAAGATACCTAAGAGATGTGTTTCCTTCTGACTTTTACCTCAAAAATTCTCCTAGCATCTCTCTGAGTTTGCTGCAGCATTCTGGGTCACCTCGGTGCAGTGTTTGAGAACTGTGGCCATAAATATTTATTGAATGCCTATCGTATGCCATGCAGTGTGGACACGGTGCTCAACAAGAAGGATATGGCCTCCACCTTCTTAAAGCTATAGTCATGCAAGAAGTACTGACATTAAGCAAGCAATAGAAAAGTGATGAATTTTGTGAAAGAAAAGCACATTATAAGGGTACCTCATTCAGTTTGGGGAATTTTGGGGGGAGAAGTTGTTAGTCATAAATACGAATTTCTGTATGTTGTTTTTGGTTTTCTTTTTCAGTCATCCCCTCTTAGATCACAGTCACCTTTCTAAAATTTGGATTTGAAAATTCTTAGCTCTTAAATTGAAATTTATTTAATTAGGTTGATTAACTGCTTTGTGCTTGACATTATTTGGTATAAAGAATAGTGAGCAATAAGTTTTTAGTTTTCAGACAATAGAGATTTCCACTTGTGTGAGTAATTATGAAAATATAACAGTATGTGTGAAAACTAGATCTTTTTTATTGTGTGGATTATATCATTTACTTTTAAATCTAGGAACAATAGGCTTGACCAGTAGTATAATGTCTGAAAAACATAACTGATAAACAGAACATAGTTTATGCTGTTTGGGGTGTTAAAAAATGAATTATGAGTTCCATTAGTTTTGTCAATATGTTCAAGAAATGATCACCCAGGGGGTCTCCAAATCCTTGTAGATTTCTTTTGTAGTGGCTGTGTGACAGCAAATAGTAGTGTGAAGCGCAGTGCTCTTGCTGCATGGGCTAGTTTAGGTCACCCACCCAAGTTATTTTAGTCCTGATGTTTCAGAGATGGACATAGGAGGAGTTGAACTCCAGACCATCCTGGATCCCAGCCTCCGCTCTGCAGCTTCGGGCTGCGTAAGAAGTGATAACAAAAAACGAATCATAAACAATATTTTAAACAGACCTTTCCCCCTAATCACAGGTATTCTTTAAAGAAATTTTCCTATACATTTTGGAAACTTCTACCAGCTCATTTGACCACAAATGGATGGTTATTCAGACATTGACAAGGATTTGTGCAGGTATTTGAAATTATCCTTATTATCTTATTATATTTAAAAGGTTAAATATACTCATATACTATATGCCTTTTGTTAATGTATTGTATTATTACAGATGCTCAGAGTGTAGTGGATATTTATGTAAACTATGACTGTGACTTAAATGCAGCAAATATATTTGAAAGACTAGTAAATGATCTATCGAAAATTGCTCAAGGACGGGGCAGTCAGGAACTTGGTATGAGCAATGTCCAGGTAAGAACTCTGAAAGCATTTTTAAATTTAAACTTTGCTGAGGAAGTGCACTGTGTTTGCCTTAAAAGATCTTGTTTTGGTTCTTATTGTGAAATATTTTCTAGGAATTGAGCCTGAGGAAAAAAGGTTTAGAATGCTTAGTGTCAATTTTGAAGTGTATGGTTGAATGGAGTAAGGATCAGTATGTGAATCCCAACTCTCAGACAACTCTCGGTAAGGTGATGTTTTGAGTTATAATTCTTTGTCATTTTAAGTGAATGATACTTTGGAGGATAGTTGCAGATGCCATTAAGCCAATTTCATGATGTCTTTATTCATTTAGCTGACGAAGAAGCATTGTCTATAAGCAAATAATGAGCTTTAAAATTATAAATTTCCAACTTAGTTATCCAAACATTTTCTTTCTAGATCTTCCTAGAAATATTTTGAATATCACATTAAAGTGAAACATATTTATGCAACTTTTATAGTCATAGAAGTAACATACAAAAGCCGGTATATTTTAAGAAGATTGAATTGTTCATCTATGTCTGACGTTTACCCTTAGAGAAAAACTCGTAGCTGCGGGGCTGCCTAGAGTAATCCTAGTCCATTGAGAGAAAACTGATCCCCATGAAGCATGAGCTGAGAGCGGAAACCAGTGGACACTCAGCACAGGGACTGCAAAAGGAACTCCTTTTAGTGGTGTAAATTGTATTAATGGCACCTAACACTTTATTTATACTAAACAGATATCTAAGCAACATTGAAATATCTTGCCTTATTTAAGAATTTTTTACTTTGTACATTTTTTTTCTTTGACAGAATAATTTATCCGTTTTTCTACTTACAGGTCAGGAAAAACCCTCAGAACAAGAGACAAGTGAAATCAAACACCCTGAGACAATAAACAGATACGGAAGTTTAAATTCCCTGGAGTCAACATCATCATCAGGAATAGGCAGCTACAGCACACAGATGTCTGGCACTGATAATCCAGAACAATTTGAAGTCCTAAAGCAACAGAAAGAAATAATAGAACAAGGGATAGATTTGTGAGTGTCTGATTTTTAAGGAGCAGTGTGATCAAGTGTCCCTCTGCCACTGCTGTGCTACCCCTGTCCTGGATTCCACTACATCTTCAGCTTATTTTTTTTTTTTGCCTTATTACCACCTGTCAGTGAGTAAAGTGGGGCATGGTTCCCCTTATTCCTGCAGTCGATCCCAAACAAACCTTTGTAATGCACGTTAAATTTCACACCACAATTTATTTGCTGTTTTGTGCATCTGTGCAGTTTTGCGTTATTTAGTTCCGTAATAAAATCCCCTATTATATTTCCTAAGTAGGTGACAACTCAAAAAGTTCGAAGTATGAAACTGCTAACAGCTAGCATTGCTCCTTTATAGGTTTTATATGTTCTCCATTGCAATTGTGCTACTCTTGTTATTGATCCATTATTGTTGATTTCATTTTTATATGCTGATAAGGTGATAACCTCCCTTTCCCACCTGGCTCCTCTACCAAACCTTGAGAGGTCAGTTCTTCATTAGGCCTGCTCCTGGACTGTTTTTCTTGTCTAAATGCTGCTTTTCTCCTTCGTATTGCCCATCTCTTGTTTCAGAGAGATACTGTAAGGGAAAAAGAACTTGTTGATCTTTCTCCATGAATTTAGCTGCTGTAAACTTAAAAATTTCCTTTTATCTTTAGTTGGCTTACTACTTCTGCTATAAAGCATTTCTTCCTGACTCTTAAGCAATTCCTTTTGATGAATGCCTTTTTTCAGAGTTAATATATATTTAAAAATTGATAAAATGTACACATATTCTTTGTCATATACAGTCTCACAAAATTGGCCGAAGTTGCCATATAATACCTCTATAATTTTTCAGTCAATATTTACAAATTGTCATGTGTTCCAGATGTACACAAGGTCCTAGAGGAACTTGACGAGTGAAACAACCCTTGCTTGTGAGAGTCTCAAGGTCTAGTATGTGTAAACAGATATTCATATTAAAATTCTGCTGTTCACTCACCAAACATGTGTCTGGTACTTGGGACTGTGTACCAAGAGCCATGATGGACACTGTTCCTTGTATGTAAGATTACAGTCTAAATCTGGACAGAATCTATTTTTAAATGGTACTGCGTACAGTCCATAATAGAGTGTTGTACAAAATACTGCCAAGGTCTGATAGATAACTCTTATTTGAATTACTTAGGGATGAGAAAGAGTTATCAAATGGATTCAAAGTGGAGGTCTCCCTAGCTTCTATCCTCCTCTCAGCCACAAGACTTGCCTTCTGCTTCATACTGTTAAGAGAATGCTTTCATGTTATCGCGCTCCCAGTGTACTCTTCCACGACTGTTCCTCTCATGTCACTGTGTCCTGTCCCTCTTCCCAGTTTGACCATGCCATATCAGTATGGGCTGTTTATCTCCTGCATCCATCTTAGCATTTCCAGGGTTCTGTCCCTTACTTTGTAACTTCTAGGTGATCATGTACTATCTCACAACTCTCAAGTATTATTTTTAACATAAATAACTCTACTGAAGTCCAGACTCATATCTTTAATTTCCTGTTGGATGTCTCCACTAGCGATTGCATAGCTTCTTACACTCAGCATGGCCATAGCCAGATTTATCAGTTTCCATTCTCTCCATAATCAGCACCCCGATACTCCTACTACAAACAAAAGACAAACAGAATGCCCTATTTCTTTATTTCTTATTTAGCATAGTAACCCCAGCACATTACTAAATTTGTAAGCTAGAATCCTGGGAGTTACCTTAAGTTTTCCCTTTGGATCTAATCTGTCACTAAATCCTATTGATTCTACTTCCTGTCTGCAATTTATTCTCTTCTCCTCATCTCCCATAGTTCTCTTAAGGCAAACCATCACCATTTCTTGCCTTGACTAGTATAATCTTAATTGACTTAACTGTTGATCTTTTTTATTCTTTAGTCTTTCCTCACACTTAGCTAAAGCAATCTTTCTGAATGCAAGTCTTGGTTCTCTTTCTCCCCTTTCTTGCTTGTATAGAACAAAGCCACAGCTTCTTGTGATGGCATGTAATACCCTTTATGGTTTGGATCTGTAGGACTCTAAGCTTCATCACTTGTTACTACTTGATCTCACCTCATTGTTCCAACAATGCAGAGCTATTTATTATAATATGCCGTTTTATACTTTCATGTATTAGTATGACTTTTTCCTCCCTGAGATGTTTTTTCTTAATATTTATAAAGGATATAGTTATTATTCAAAGTTCAGTTCCATAGTCACCTTCCCCAGGAAGTATATCATGACCATCTCTGTTAGTCACTTTCTCTTCAGTGCTGTCTTCTCTGTATACATTATTTGTTGCATTTTTACTATTATAATTTTTTTAAATCTTGTTTCTTTAGTGTGAGAGCTTCTGGAGAGCAGCTTTTGTGTTTATCTCGCTGAAAAATGTTTGATTTTAATTCGCGTACATGGTGGTGGTTGATTTAGAACTTAATGGGGGAATCATTAGGACAGAACAGGGAAGGACATTTCAGATCGAGGATGGCATGTGCAGCGGGCACAAGAGGAAAGGGAGAACATTTGAGGACTCCTTCCTGTTAAGCATGCCAGGGGCAGTGTGGAGTGGGGGTGATAGGAAGTAAGAAGAAAGCATTGACTGGGACCAGATTATAGAAGGCCCTGTTCTCCATGAAGAGCAGTTTTTGTCTTGTTCTTCTTGGCATTGGCCATACTATTGAAGGATTTTAAGCAGAGGAACAGCAGCATCAGCTTTCCTTGTTGGAAAGACAACTTTGCCAACAGCCCGAAGGATGTATTAGAATGTGAACAAAACGAGATAGACCATTTAAGAATCTTGCAATACCCAGGTGAAGTAAATGATCTGGAAACAGAGGTGACATTTGATTGAATCACCTCTTTAAGCATGAAGGAGAATTCCCTAGTGAGTGGAGCAGGTGACAGGCATGCAGAGAAAGTAGACCGCAGATGCATTATGTTTAGGGGACGAGATAGGATATGTGGGAGTATATGAGAGAGAGGCTGTGAGAACCTGGAGCCATACTGAGAAAGGTTTTGTGTGTCAGTCTAATCAGTTTGGGCTTTATTTTGCAAATATTGAGTATCTGGAAATTTTTTTTTTTTGTATAAGGGAAATAATACAGTCAGATTGTGGCTAAAGCAGAAAACTTAGAATTAATGGGTATATGTAGAATGAGCCAAGATTACCTAAGCAGTAAGGAGAATATGTGTATTAAAATTATGAGGTATTTGAACTATTCATATCCTTACTCAAAGTTCATCAACTACATGGCAACTATCTCACATAGTCTATGAAATGATCTGTATGAAGGATAATGGTGGCTTCCATTTGAGACTCTTTTCTAAAAAGAAAATAAATAAAACTTTGCATACTGTAACATTTTTTGTACAGCATTGATTATATTAAATATATAATCATTTATAATTATATAAATATATAATTATCATTTATAATTATATAAATATATAATTATAATTATGTGATTATGTAAATATATAAATCATTGTCATGCATTGATTGTATTAAATAATTTTCTGTTTTCTAAATGCTATTATAAAATTTATTGCAGTTTAGGTCTTTTTTAGGGAATACAAATAATTTTCTATTTCTAATGTTCTTATAACTTTATCTAGATTTAATAAAAAACCAAAGAGAGGAATACAGTACCTCCAAGAACAAGGGATGCTTGGCACTACACCTGAAGATATCGCCCAATTCTTACATCAAGAGGAAAGATTAGACTCTGTAAGAGTACCATTTTAGTTCATTCTAACCATTTCTGTACAGTTCCTTTTTAAATTAATAATAATACATGTTGCTTATTTAAAATGCCTTCCTAAGTATATAAGTAAAACTTAAAGAATAACCTATGTATTCTTAATTTTGCTTTTGAATTTTCTAAACTCAGTACCTAGATTTTTAAAAAATAAACACATTTAGTATTTTAACTTTTAGTTCCATGTTTGAAATAGTTAACCTATAGTTAAAATCTGCGGATCTTATGGATTTTTCTGTTTTAAATTGGCTGTGTGGCAAATGTAATATTCCATTAGGACATCGGTTTCTTTCTTTTGTTCTTTAGACTCAAGTGGGTGAATTCCTGGGAGATAATGATAAATTTAACAAGGAAGTCATGTATGCATATGTGGACCAACATGACTTTTCAGGAAAGGACTTTGTTTCAGCCCTTCGTATGTTTCTGGAAGGATTCCGTCTTCCAGGGGAAGCTCAGAAAATCGATCGATTAATGGAAAAATTTGCTGCAAGATACCTAGAATGCAACCAAGGGTAAGCAAGATTCAAATTCAAGTACTTATTGGTTGGTAACTATATCCAAAACTCTGTGCTAGGGAGCACTGGGAGATTCATAACCCTCTGCCCCCAAGGAATGCAGATTGTCTGCACTCTGGGAGTGATAAGATAGTTCCATTAAGAAATTGATATGAGCTAGAACATAAATCCTAAAAAAAATTAAAAGTGCTTTGGAGTTTGAGGTGATTTATTTAAATGAAACTGTAAGACAATAAAAGTTTATAACATACATTTATTTTTCCAGACAAACCCTTTTTGCTAGTGCAGACACTGCTTATGTTTTGGCTTACTCAATTATCATGCTGACCACAGATCTTCACAGTCCACAGGTACGTTTTCTTCCAAGCCAGTTTTATAATAAATAGTATGCATTAAATAAGTTCTTCTGAATTCAGTTAAGTAATAGTTGAAATTTTAATCTTAGTTAAACCAGTTAACAAATTGGGGTATTTAATTTGGGGTAATGTACATTTTACAAATGTAGTTTCTGGTACTAATTCTAATTATAGACTTTAAATATCTATAAAGTAAGTCTGTATTTGTCTCTTGACAGCTATATAAAGCTTAAGATAAATTTTAATCTAAGAATATGTTTGTAGTTCTTCTGCCTGTAGTTATTTTACAACATGGAAAAACACTATATATAAACTATCTTTTTTTCTTTTTTCCACATTTCAAACTTAAACAGTAGGGTGATTAGTATAGTGATTCTTCCTGTGCCTGTCGCCCAATTTCCCCAGTTATCAACTTAAGGACAATCTTGTTTTCTGTCCCATCTCGCACCCAAGTCATTTTAAAGCAAATCCCAAGTATCATGCCATTTCTTCTGTATTTATTTATTTCACTGTATGTCTTTGTATAGCTCTATTTGAACTACAGTACCATTACACCTAAAAATTAACAATGATATAAAAATATCCAGTATCCAAGAATTGTTCAGATTTCACTTGCCTCATAAAATTCATAATTTCTTCTTAAATATTGAGGAACTATCCCTTGAGTTCTGATATTCACTAGCAAAAAAATTATTTTTAACATTTTACGTATTTTATGCCTAGTTTCTAAAAACATGCTTTGGTATCCTTGAAAATTATCTTTATGAATTAACCTATTTTCAGGAATTTCTTAGTACTTCTTAGAAATAGGCATCTAATGATATCTTTTTTTCTTAGGATGTGAAATAAACTATATACTTATTGCTAATCAGAGATGTAGTGGAACAATTAAAATTCAGTTAGTTTAAAATTAAACTTTGCAAATATAAGGATTTTTTTGTGTATTTTGAGATGTTTAAAGTAGGATTAATATGGAACGTATATACCAAATGTATGTAGGGAGATTATAAACAGCTATTCCTAGATTTAAACACCAGAATTCAACAACTATGCACTTACCAAGGATTACTTGATTTTATATAGACCTTTTTTTAAAAAAAAGATCATTTAAGATTTTAATCATCTAAAATTTTCCTTTGTCATGTTACTGACAGTATAGTAAAAGCAGCATACTTTCAAGATTTTCATTATCTAGCATGATACTTTTTTCCTTGGGTTTATAAGGGAGTCTACAGATTAAAACTTACTTGGATATCTTTATATCAGTCTTTTGTCTGGTTTTTCAATCTAAACAAAAAGAATTATGTTTTACACTACTTCCCTTTGCTTTTCGAATGTTATATTTTTAAAAATTTTGGTTCTGTAAATGAATTGTCAATGTTATATGCATCTGTGTCTTATTTTTCTGTACATATGTACATTCCTGTGTAAGTTATTTTTAGGAAATATCAAAACTTCCTTTAATGCCCTTTCGTAGTACCTAGATTGTTAAAAGTTTCTGAACACATACCAGTTAGGGAGCATTATCTTGAACCAGTGTCCTGTCTTCGTAGCACTAGTTCCTGTCTGGGGGACGTGTGCTTGGAGTCTTAGTCTGGCCATGGTAGCGTGTAGCCACACCACTCACTCCCTGTCAGACTGCTGGCTAGCGTCGTGTGTTGGTATGCAGTCTGCACCTGTAGAACAGTTTATGAGTTCCTACGAAACTAAGTGGCCTGTTAGAAAGAAATTGAACCCATAATTATGACCCCATGTGATTTATGATTCAAGACCATATGAACTATAACAGTGACATTTTTAAAGGACACAAATAACTTTAAAAGAATCCCTTAAAATGAATCCATGTTTTTAGTTTTCAAAGTTAAAACATAAATTTTAACAAATCATTTATGTTCCCTTTTCACCAAGAATATGTATAAACTACCTTTTTAATACAGTGAGAGTCAATGAATTTTTAAAAATTTGAGGTGTATATAGTTTTATCCTAATTTTCATCATTAGTTTTCATCATAACACTGGTTTCATGTGATTTAAGCACTAAAACTAGGCACAGCTTAATTTAAGCACATGAGTATAAGTCAAGAGTAGAGTGTTCCATAAAAGATAAGCAGGAAAAGAGAAATAGAGTTGTGTTTTATACTGTTCCCAGAATCCCATAGTGGCAGAATTATTCTGCCTGAGCAGTGCATTTGATCACATGTACTTGAACTTAATGTGTCCCTACTGCCACTCCCTGGGAGCATCCGCCCCTGCCGCCCTGCTAGGATACACACACACTTTACTGCTATTTTGGATTTTCTACCAAGACTTCTCTTGGTCTCTGATTGGCATGATGCTGAGATATTATGCTGTGCTCAGAATTACCAAGTATCGTTAAACTTCTTTTAGACCCTCACTGGCAGCACTTTTGTGGTCTTTTATTTTGGTATCCCAGGGTCATTGTTTTTTAGTATTCCTCAGAACTTCAGATGAAATGGCTTGCTTTCTTTTATATTTTTTTAGCGCTATGACTCAAGATGAATTTTTAAAGTTAAAATGTTAGAGATTTTTTTTTTCCCCTTGAATAATAAGTTACATTTGAAAACTTTTATTATGATATTTTCACATTTTTGAAAAAAGAGTGCTTCTCCCACCCTTTTTGACACTCTAGAAAGATCTCTTTGCATAGTAATCTGAACTAAATAAATGTTTGTATCTCAGTTATATTCTCTGAACGTTCTGGTTTCTCTGTAGTTACTTTTGCAAA
Source organism: Pteropus medius (assembly GCF_902729225.1). Classification (NCBI taxonomy): domain Eukaryota; kingdom Metazoa; phylum Chordata; class Mammalia; order Chiroptera; family Pteropodidae; genus Pteropus; species Pteropus medius. The sequence goes on along the minus strand of NW_024350926.1, from coordinate 2,531,417 downwards.
CTTCTGATAACTTGCCTGCTTATTATTCTATGTACCTTCTTGAAAATTTATAGGAGGCTTATCTTTAGAAAAGTTACCTTTAATTCTTTATAAAAAAAGATGGAAGAGTATATTTAATTAAATAAATGTATCTTCAGAGACATAAGACTTCTGGATTTTGTCCATCTGGGTTTTTGGAGATACAAAGCGTAAACATTTTGGCTGTGCTAATTCCCAAGTTTGATCACAGGGCCACCATCTTACAGACTTGTACTCCACAAGTGGATCGAGGTGTGCAGTAGGACATTGTTGTTCACAGCACTCTGAAACAAGACAAAACATTCCAAGGATGCTTTACCCAGATCACCTAATAACAGTTGCCATGATGAGTCAGAGATTATCTGGTTTTCAATAAATTTTAGCTGTTTTTATCCTACATCCATTGTCATGTAAAATCAGCTTTTACATTATTGGCAACACATTTATGTTTTTCTGAACTAAAGATTTGAATCTTTTTGATACCATGTTTCTAATAATTGTCATGTTCCTTTCTTAAGTACTGGTTAGAACTCTTAAACCTCGGACAAAAAAAAATTTTATTCTTCATCTGTTTTTTTATTACAGATTATTTGTGTGTACACCAGAGCATAGTGAATTAGTATATGCCACGATGGATCATTGCTGTCATTTTCTATGACTTTCTTCGTTTTAAATATGTTTTGCTGAGTGTTTTCCACTTCCTGTCCTCAAAGTATTTAGAAATTCTCTAATGAGTATTTAAAGTCTTAAAATATAAGTGAATTTTTAATGTTAATTTTTAGGAAATGTAACGGTTTTTCATTTCTAGGTTAAAAATAAAATGACAAAGGAACAGTACATTAAGATGAACAGAGGTATCAATGACAGTAAAGACCTTCCTGAGGAGTACCTGTCCGCCATCTATAATGAAATAGCTGGAAAAAAGATATCAATGAAAGAAACAAAAGAACTAACAATCCCTACAAAATCAAGTAAACAAAGTAAGTATCCAAACCAATTGAGTCCTGGTTATTCAGGAGGAAAAATATGGGTTCTTAAGAGTTTTTCACTTGGCTTAAAGTATTATTCTAACAAGAAGTATCATAATGTAAAATTTGCTGATATGATTGTTTTTTTTCTCCATATGCTAAAGGAAGATAACTCTGACCAATTATCCATGGAAAATGCTATATAATATGTATGGATTAGCGTGCATTGAATGTATACTTGTCCATTTAGCAGTTAATCTCAGCACGGATTCGGAGGTCAGAGAGATTGGGCAGGCAACCCCAATAGTCAGACTTTAACTCAGTACTTTTTCCTGCTTCCTTATCTATAAGCAACATTTTTACATTTCTTCATCTATCATTATATATAAACAGAAGCTGGAAGTAGGGGTGATTTAAAGAGATGGGGAGGGTTAGGGTTGTGGGGAAGCTTGTGCAGTTGGAAATCACTATTTCACATGCATCTCAAACTATATCATTATAGAGTTCCTAAGTCTAACCAGCACGGAGAGCCAGCTATGGGCCTGGCTCCATTCTAGAAACTCTGTACATACAGACAATGATGATTAAATTAGAGCTAAAATCTGACTACAGAAGTGAGGTGAGGGTCATAGTTTAAGAATAAAACAGTAATATGGAAAGAGGACTCCTGCCTTTCTCAGCACTTCCACTTAGAAATGAAATCTCAGGCTTTACCTAACAGAACAAGTTATAGTAGCAAAATTCTGTTGACAGGAGAGAAGCAAAAAGACCTATGTGATACATTTATTTCTAGATATTGATGAAGAATTATGAGAGTCAGGGCTATGGAGATGATGTTAAAAAGAGTGAAACATAACTAGCCTTATCTCTTGGAATAATACGGAGAATGATCTTAAAGAATTTTAGTAAGTTTTTCTTCCTTTTATAGATGAGGAAACTGAAGACCAGAGGTTAGGAAACGTATTAGAATTATAGAATCTATCAGCTGAGTGTAGTATAAAGATTTTATTAAATCTCTACACCTAAAACACAAGAGTGGCAAAGCCAGATCTTGAACTAGGCATCCTTGGCTCTTACTGTAGGCCAGTACCAAACAGCAATTTACTTGGGAGTGAAATTTTTAGTTCTTCTGCTTGTCTCATTAAGTATATTGATCAAGAATTCATTTTTACACCTAAGTAGATGCCAGTTTTCTATTCAGTTTTCTTCTGTATACCCGTATTATAAGGTCTTCATATCCTTTTTTCTCTGGTCTCTTTTGTATATGGTGGTAGGAAATCAATGAGTAGCAGGATATGGGAAGGGGATGGTGGTGTGCTGAAATGCTAAAATTATTTTGGAGTATCAGGGCCACTGTTTATTTTCTTGTTTACTTAGGAGATGCCATTCAGCATGTGTCATGCTAAGAGGCCATTTCCTCTTACATCTCTTCTCCTATCCAGTATTTACATTGTTTCACTAATACTTTCATTGTGACAGATTTGTACCCACTCTCTTCCCTTTTCATAGGTTTTCCACTTAGCCCTGACTCTTAGTTCAGGATTTTTTTTCCCACTTTTGAGGTGGGGTTCATATAACAAAATAAACCATTTTAAAGTGAATAATTCAGTGGCATTGGTATATTCACAATGTTACGCAACATTTTATAGTTCCAAAACATTTTCATCATCCCCAACTAAAACTATATCTATTAAGCAGTTATTCCATGTTCCCTCTCTCCCCCTAGCCCGTCTGTACCAGTCCGTTTTGTTATATGCATTTACCTACTCTAGATATTTCATAAAAATGGAATCATACATTATGTGACTGTTTGTGTGTGGCTTCTTAGGACTGTTTTTAATTAGTTATTAATTGGTGGTGTTTATCTTATAGTAAAACATCAAAATAGCATTTTAAAATGCTTTCTATTTTAAATGCTCATAGTGTTTATTGTTTCAGATGTAGCCAATGAAAAACAAAGAAGACTTCTGTACAACTTAGAAATGGAACAGATGGCCAAGACAGCTAAAGCACTCATGGAGGCTGTGAGCCATGTGCAAGCGCCTTTTACAAGTGCAACACATTTGGAGCATGTGAGACCCATGTTTAAAGTAAGAGTTACTAATAACTTTCAGTCGTAATATACATTTATGTATAATTTCATTCAGCATATTTTTAAATTAAGGAAATATAGTAATATACCCCTGAGTATAGACCCAGAAGCAAAAACCATGTTATTTAAAAGGACATAGCAAATATAAATTTTTTTCTTAAAGAGAATGAGACAAGTTCTGCACTATTAGCAATTAATAGATACGTGATCTTAATTAAGAATGAATTTCAGAGAATGGTCATTAATCATTGGCCTGCTTTTCCCTAAATGAGTTCTGTTTAAACCTTGGGAGTTACCTAAAATTCCAAAGTGATCGTGAGCCTCTTGCTCTCCCTCAGTGCTTCTGGCCCAGGAGCTACTTCACGTGAGGGCTCTGAGTATGCCTGGAGCCCAGAAGGTAGAGTAGGTAGTTAGAGGGAGCATTATTTATGTTTATAGGTTAACCTAGTAAGAACATTGCTTACTGGTTCTTTAAAATATGATTTCCCATTCCTTCTTCATTTTCCTGTTTTTTTCAATCCTTTCTCCAAATTCCAGAATGAGTAAGTAGTGCATTATAAAGATTATAGGGAAGTGGAGGGAAATCTAGTCCAATTTGAAAGGGAGAAATGGGTAAAATACATTCCAGTTCGTGAGGCAATGTGGTAAGAGATGGTCTCTGGAGGCTAAAGATCATTATTTGAGTTCTAATCCAGTCATTCACTATGCATGTGAATAGACAGTAAAAGCTTTCTGTGTTCCCTTTTACTCTAAAACTTTATAATTACTTCTACCCCTATTTCAAGGTCTGTGTGACGATGTTTCTAAAAGTTGATGAAAAATTATAGGATGGGGGTGGGGCTAGGGAGATAATTTAAGAAGCTATAGTGGAGTATATAACTGGTCTTATCTTTTGGAATAATATAGAAAATGATGTTGAAATATAAGAAACACTTTACTATGAAATAATTTTATAAAGCAGATTTTTTTTTTTTGTTTTGAATCATTTTATACTTGTTTTTCTTTTCAGATATTTTTGATAAGGGGGAGGCAGAAGAAAACAAAGAATAAGAACCCAGCCATAATTCTGCTACTCATAAAAAAATATATATTTTTATATCACTTTTTATTTTAATTAAATAGTTGTGATCATACTATGGATAGAAATTTTGTATCTAGCTTTTTCTCCCTTATTTCCTCGTATCATTAAAAATTCTTCATAAGTAGCTTTTCCAATCTAGTCTTTGGATTAGTTATAGTTTATTTAAACATCCTCTAACCTAGAATTCTGAATCTTTCAGAATCTTTCTGCTCACCGCCATTATTCTCTTCAGACACCCTCATTTCTCATTTATTACTATAGCGTTCTCCTAATGAGCATCCTCACGTCTACTTTTGTGCTCCTCTTCTCCATTTACAGAGGCCAGAGCGATCTTTCTAAATACCAAATGCAGTGTCACCTTCTTCCTTACGGCTTTTCACTGACTTTGCAAGATACTGTGATGAAACTAACACCTAGAGGGACTGTAGACCTCGTGTGGTCTGGCTTCACCGTCTTTCCAACTTTGTTGCTAGATTTCTTCTTCTCTTACTATGCTACAGTCACACTGGCATTCTTTCAGTTTCTAGAATGTCCTAAATTATTTTCTCTTCAGAGCATTCTTACAAGCTGTATCCATTGTCTAAAATTATCCTTTCCTCTTTGAGCAGTTTCCACTTTAAATGTTACCTTCCGACCCCTGACCCCTCAAGTCCAAGTTAGGTCTTTTTCATGACATGCTCTGCTTTTCCTTCATTGTATTTATAACAATTCGTATTTATACACTTATTTATTTTAATATACCTATTAATATATGTGTCTAGTATATCTCTTTACTAAACTTTAAGTTCCATGAAGCTAGGGACTACATCTGTTCACTTTTTCCAATATCTAGCACAATTTCTTGCTTGTAGTAAGTGCTCAATAAATAAGCGTTGACTGGGTAAAGGAATGAATAAGAGATCCTAGTATGTGTTATAATATTAAGGGATATAAATATTAAGAATCTTTTTACATATTGCCAAATTGTATTCAGCAAAGGTTTATACGGTTGTGAGTGGGCAATTTCACTGTCTCCTGAATATTATTTGGTGTAATTTGATTGGAAAATCGTATCTTTAATTCCTAATGAATGGAGTTAAACATTTCTTCACTGGCTTAAGGGCCATTTATACTTTTTGTATAAAATATTATGCAGGTTTCCAGATAGATGTGTTGTTTCTTTACTTAGAATGTGTGATTTATTTCTTTCATATGGTACTTTGTATTTTAAAAGTACTGCACTTTATATGATGCCCACAGCATCTCTCTATGGTGATAGTCCAGGTATTAATTAAAGAGGAAGAAATATGAGGTTCAGAGAGACTAAATAAGTAGCAAAGCTAAGACTAAAAGGTACTATGGTTTATGCTCCTTTGGTAGAGAGTATGCACTTCTGAACTTTCTGATGTTAAAGGCAAAGCTTTGAGTAATTCTCTTTTCCTTTATAATGCTAAAAACTTTTTAGATCTTTTAAACATTTCAATTGTCATCGCCATAGCAACAGGGATAAACATTTTTCATCTGTATAGCTATATGGTTATATAGTTCTGCTTCACGATAACTTATTAAAAGCATATACTCTCCCATCAGACATGTCAAAGTTAGACACACATGTGCACATGCTAATAGATATACATGTGTTTTGATACTAGGATTTTCTGTAGTAGAAAGATAGCTCTTTATTTTTGTTGTTTTTTACATCATAATTTCACTAGGCATTTAGTTTTTATAGTGAAATTTAGTGTTTGTTGGCTTTCACCATTTGTAATGAAGTATTTTATTGAACTATATTTTTAAAGTATTGTTCTTCTGGGAACCAGAGATGTCACTGACATGTCAATGTAAAATATTTGACTGTAACAAAGATAAGGCTAAATGATTAAATGATGTCTAAGGAGCAGGTTTAAAGAAAAGAGAGTAACGTAATTGTTGCAAGTGGGAAATAACTAAAAGGATTTTCTTGGAAATAAAAAGTCTGAGATATTGCAAGGGACAAAGCTTTCAGAGAGAGGAGTTCTGAAGTTGGGTAAAACTAATCATTTATGAATGTTGACTTCCCATTTTTTATTGATATGAAAAATTTGTTAATGCTGTGCTTACAGTATGCCTAGGGTCTTCTAGTGAATTTATAATCTTGCTTTCCCATTTATTTAATTCCAGACAGCGTTATGTAGTTTTTCCCCTTTGTCTAAGAAAGCTTTTCAAATAACTAAGCCAAGAAACTCATTGCTTTTTTTCAGGACTTCCTCAAATCATTTATTGTCTGAAAGCTTTGAGAAATATTAATGTAGTATTATCATAATTTTTAATTAGCACTTGAAGACCATGATATTTTTAAAATTTTTAAATTTCCTAGTTGGCTTGGACACCTTTCCTGGCTGCGTTCAGTGTGGGTCTACAAGATTGTGATGATACTGAAGTAGCCTCTCTTTGCCTGGAAGGTATAAGATGTGCAATCAGAATTGCATGCATTTTCAGCATTCAGGTAACAAAGAATTTTGCCTTTGTAGCCAGTCTGGAAAACGTAAATTACTTGTGCCATTACTATAGTTTAAGTTATTTTTTTATGTCTGACTTAGGAAAAACTAATTTCAAGTTTATGATGGAATTTAAATGAATCTTAATGTCGAAGGTTTTGAGAAGCTATGGCAAAAGTGGTAGTTCTATACTGATGTGTCTAAAATTTATCATAATAACTTTGGTTTGCAATTTTTTTTCCAAGGCTTTGAATTCCTATGTTAACTTGAATGTCTTACTTAAATATGTAGCATGGTCATACTTATTAAATCATATGTATATTTTCACATTTTACATATTTTTATGTATAACTTTATAACTATACCTAAGCCTAAGTATAAGTTATCTTTAAGAGAACCAAGTATCTAGTACATAATTTTCATGAAGACAGTCTCACCTAGTAATTTATGTGCTTTGTCTGATAATAAATTTTAACCATAGCTGGCTTTCTTTTTAAAAATCCATTTCACATTTAATTATGAATGTTAGGGCTTAAAAAGCATAGCGTGGCTATAAAGAAAAAATAAGAATATTTATAATTAAGATTTCATCTAGTCCACATAGTATTTGAAATATATTCAGTGAATGTTTTTTCTATGTGAATTCATTTGTTATCACTAAAATCTCACTTTGATTTGACACCATCATCTTTGGATTTCAGAAATTCTTTTTCTGCTTCATTCATCTTAAAATAAAAGTAACTGTAGTTTGAAGTATTGTATGTAACTAATGACATGTCAATTAAAAATTTATAAAAAGTGTCATTAGGGAATTAGATCACTTTGTTGTATTTACAACCACATAAAGTATACTTTTCTCTTTTTCATAGCTGGAAAGAGATGCATATGTCCAGGCGCTAGCAAGATTTACCTTACTTACAGTGAGTTCTGGTATTACCGAAATGAAACAGAAGAACATTGACACAATAAAAACACTTATCACAGTGGCTCACACAGATGGAAATTACTTAGGAAATTCATGGCATGAGGTATAAGCACTTGCTTTATTTTCAGTTTGGTTTAAAAAATGAGCTAATGCTAGCTATTCTATCACTGACATGCTTAAGTGTTTGGGAAGAAAATTTAGTACATTTGGGATGAGTACATTTAGCTTTTTATAGTGATTTATAATGTAGCCTATGTTTAAATCCTGGCTGCATACATTTAAATATTTTTGTGAACGTTTTTAACACAGAATTAATTTTCTTCCCTTTCGTTATTAAGATTCTGAAGTGCATAAGTCAGCTGGAGCTTGCACAACTCATAGGAACTGGAGTGAAACCTCGATACATTTCTGGAACAGTGCGAGGCAGAGAAGGATCTCTTACAGGAACAAAAGATCAGGCTCCTGATGAATTTGTGGGTCTGGGGCTAGGTGAGAATTTTTAAAATTATTTTGAGATATCAAAATATTTTTAACTTGCTCAATGTAAGTAACTTTATTGTCGCAATGAAATACATTTAGAGGGGTATGATAAAATGCCCTTTGGCTGACTTTTTGAGGTAAAGCAAGGGGACTGTGTAGAGAACTGTCTTTTTTGCTTTGACTAGTATTAACATTAAATGACCTTAGTCTTGATCTCATAGTTGGGGATAGAAGAAGGATACAGTTTAAAATTATCTTCTTTTAAGACTAAGGTAACTTAAATGAGTGAAGGCTTATATAATAAGATGGTAACTAGTTGGAGCAACTGGAGAAAGCATTCACATTCAAATTTTTTTAAGGACCTATGCAGGCCTAGCTAAACGCTTCTGCCAGTATGAAAACTTTCCCATGGTTCCCCATGTGCTCAGTCTGGCCAGGAACTTCCAGATTTAACCCAGTAGAACAAAGGAAAATATTAGAGAAAACAGATACAGAAGAATGGAAGACAATACATTTTTAGTCATAAATGGAAAAAGAAAAATTTCGACTATCTTTGATTTTGAATACTGTACTTCTGGGTTTGAATTTGGTATTTCTTCCTTACTGTTCATAACTTTCTTTAATTCTCTGAGCTTTAGTTTCCCTCTTCAAACTAATGGTAATGTCTACTTATAGAGATGTTGGGATTAAATAAGAATATATATATAAAAGTGGACTTAGTACAGTGTCTAGTATATTAATGGCTTCTGGACTATTCTCTATCCATCTTCCCTACCCCATTTTCACCAAGAAGCCTAGAGACATGACTCAGTAGAAGGGAATTGACCTGAGATCTAGGAATAATTTACCTCTTAAGGTTTTATGTTGTAATGTTATATTTCTGGACGTTTTCTGTCTTTTTTTATCTTAGTGATATATCTCTGTTGTTGCTTGCAGTAAAAATTCTTAGAAAATCTAAAAGAATGTCAACTTTGAAAAATGATCCATAGAGCAAGAAGTAAAGACCAGGACCATGTTGTGGCTTCAGGTTGGACTTGGGACAGTGAGTTCCCAGTGGTAATCTGTGTCAGCCAGCAGAGCATTCTGAACGTCAGTTGTATCTTAGAGGTGGTGATTCTAAGAGGTGCAGGTGTTAGACCTAATAACTTAGTGATAGAGCAGCAGGATTTAGAACTGCCTGAGCCACCTGTGTGGTGACTTATGCAACCTGGAAATCTGATTTGGAACATTAGAACTGTAATTACTCCAGAAAATAGCACGAGATACAGATGAAAAATATTTACAGGCAAGTGAAATGAATGTGCATTGATTGATTCAATAGCTTTTGAAAGTTTTGTTTTAAAGATTCAGGAGTGTGAGAAGGCCAAAATAATGATAGATACAAATTGCCAGGGCTCAGTTTTGCCAAGCAACAGAAGTAGGTTACACTAAAAATAAAACACCAGTGAAATATTTTATCTTCTAAAAGTTTAGTCAAATGAGAAATAATGGTACTTGCTGATAACGTTTACTAGTATATTTGAAAGTGAATTAAAATTAATTTGATCACTGTGCTGTTGTGCTACTTAGGTTGCAAGGATATGAGATGATCCGCCTTCTCCCTTCAGGAGAAGGGGGTTTACAGAAAAATATACACATTTTGGATCTGGAAATAGAACAAAAATTTTAGGTTTCTAAGGCACCCAGGCAACCAGCCACACTCTTCCCTCTCTTTTACGCTTTATCGAGGCTTTCTCCTATGTCATCTCTCTTCTTGGCCTGCTCCATTCTCTACTCACTCCTGATTGATCAGGTCTCTCATTTTTGAATCTACGTCCAAGAGGGAGCCAGTCTGTTGACTTGGCCCCTGTTGGGCAGAGCCCTCCCTTCAGGCCATCTCATTGGCTAACAGCTAGCCCAGTGTAGCAGACATTCACCCTGATCCATCTGTGCCCTGTCACCTACTCAGACAACAGATGCTATCTTCAGCAGGATACCGTAGTCAGAATTGAGTTAGAAGTGGATGTGGTACAGACATTCAAGCTGGTTTAGTCTATACATTTGTTTTTTAAAAAATAAATTAATATCCTCCTTTATCAGCAGCATCCGTGCACCAAGCATTCCATGTAACCAAGTTCATAGTGCTGAGTACATATTTATCTGACTTTCTGACTGATAGGATATAAGTCTGTACTTTCAATTTTTGAAAACAGGGAACTTTTAGTTATTAAGAATACATAGCACATGATTATTAGGTTTAAATTATGTACATATTCTTTTAAAATATGTAAGTTTTAAAAATTCAGTGACTCGGTCATGTAAATCTTCATAACACCTATATCTTTGTTCTCAGTGAACAAAGGTATTTTGAGTAATCTGTTTGGTAAAACTGAAACTGTTAGCCAATCATGGTATACTGTCATACACATCTTTGAAGGGTTTCACATATTTGTGAATAGATTCTTTGGATTGCTAGACAATTTACATAATCTTTGGTTCCTCTAAATATATTTATTCACAAGTAAAAATTATATTTAAATTAAAAAGTATAGAAAGCTCCACAGGAAAGACATTTGGTTGATAAACAAAGAAAATGTTGTGGTGATGGGCATTATTTTTTCTCATAGATGTTTCTTCATTAAATTCCTATAATGTGCTGTACACTTCAGTATAGCTCGACACCATTTCCCTGTGGCCCCCATTCTCTGTCACTCACATCAGGCTTTCATTCTTGTTTACTTACATAGATAGACTCCTAATTTGTCTCCCTGGCTCCAGTATCTTCTCCTATTTCACTTTGTTCTTCAAATAGTGCCAGAATTATTTTTTGGAAAATAAATTGGATCATGTCAATTTTCTAAAAAGTCTAATGGCTCCCTGTTTGCAAAAGTAGGACATTAAGCATGACAATCACGGTTTTTCACAGTGGCTCATACAGATGGCTCTTCACATTCTATTTCTAGTCTCTTTCCAGCTTCATTTACTACTTGTTTTCTTCCTTTGTCCTTGTCCTTTGCCAAATTTTTTGTTATGCTACACTGTAGTAAGTGTGTTAAAGCTTGGCATCCACTTCCATTACTTAATATATGCTGCTCTTTCTACCTGGATTGCTTTTTCTTCTGCCTTCTCACATCCTTCTGGGTCCAACTTGAATTAGTATTTCATCATATTTGAAGCTTTTAAGTGAGCTAACACTCCATTCTCCCTTATCCGATCAAAATTAGTTCTGTTTAGCAAAACTTGTATTATATGTAATTATAATTTCAGCCATGAAGTAATCATTACATTGTGTTAAAGTCGGTTGTAAGCCTCTCCATGAGGACAGGGCACATCTTTTTCATATTCATTTCTCGGAATAGAATTTGAGTCCAGCTGGTTTAAATAACATCATCCATTATGTTTGCCTTCATAAAGCATTGTGTCTGGCCAGTCAAGTCAAGAAGTATTTATTGAGCATCTGCTTTGGACTCAATATTGAGTGAAGTATAGGGAAATACAAAAAATGTGTATGACTTTGTTCCTAACCTTAGGAAACTTTTTATTTGGCTGTGAAGGCAACATTAACACACCTAACTTATATGAAACTGTATGAAAGAAATTCTGATTTGAGTAGTACTTATTTAAGTAAATGCTTAGTTCAGAGGAAAGGTGAGAACAATGGAGAGGAATCTTTCATTGAGAACTCAAATTGGGTCTTGATAAATAAGTTTTAGATAGTTGGACGGCTTGACTAGAAACACATATTGGTTAGAATGTTGAAGGAAACTGCCTTAAATGCTGAAAAGTTTATACTTTATCCTGAAAATAATGGTAAGCAGAATGAAGCTGATGATTTAGGAAAATTAATCTGGCAGGAGAATAAAGGAGAGATTGAAGAGGGGGGAAATTAGCAGCAGGGAAAACAGGAACTTGCTGTAATCTAGGCCTGAAATTATAAGGGTCTAAATTGAGTAGGAATGAATGCGAATGAATGATGTGAAAACAAGTCAAAGGAAAGATGTAGTGACTAGGGGGAGAGGGGAAAGATCTCAAAGACAATTGAAAGTTTAAGAGTTTGAAAACTTGGAGAAATTGTTCTGCTGTCCAGATGTGGAACTAGTTATTTAGGGGAAAAGAAATGATTCTTTTGAAAAAGAAGATGTTAGAACATAGTTAGAATTTCCAGTAAGCATTTGTAAACAAGAGACTGGCGATTGAATGACAGGGGAGACCTAATTATATAGAGTCCGGGATCATCCTGAGAAAGTATCATTGCAACCCATGTTAGTGCTGTTTTTTAAACATTAAGAGTAATTCTGCCTAATGTCATTAATTTTGTGATCTAAATTCTCAGTGACTCTAACTCATGTAATCTTTGCAAATGTTTGTGTTTTTATAATCATGTGTGTATACCAATTAGTATAGCTCATCAAGCACATTTGGCCTTGAAAAAGGTCACTGATGCCAAGAGTTGTTCGCCCAAAGCATTCTTTCTTTCATTAGGAAAATAACTAATTTCAGAAATATGTTCTAGAACTGTAAGTATATTCCTCCACTGAATTATTTTCAAACGTAGATGACTCTCTTTTATGTGTGGTAGTTGGAGGAAACGTGGACTGGAAGCAGATAGCGAGCATCCAGGAGTCCATTGGCGAGACCAGCTCTCAGAGTGTCGTCGTTGCCGTGGATAGGTAAGCTGTTCATTTTATTCCCTTTTCAGGTGAATACTGTTTTACTTCTGCAGCATTTAGATATATTTTGCTTAGCAGTAAACAGAAAAAAATTATCGCCAAAATAACTTTCCTTAAGTAATATGACTATACCATGATTACTTAACTTTCCTTGAGTAATATGACTATACCAGTGATATGCCATGATTTAGATGAAACACCTATAATTTTGCTTTTTAGATCGTAGAATATAGGAAGGAGATAAACAGTATGAAAATGTAGATTACAATAGATATTGGGCATTAGGGAAATGCCCAATTTCCCTAATGATGAAAAGAACACAGACGTTTTATTTCCTTTATAGAAAACATTCCCCTTGTTATCCCTATTTGAAAAGAGAGAGTAATTTGTCTTTCTGGTCTGTGATGTAGGACTGCAGCATTATGGGTAAAATGAAGGGATTAGCTGGCAACTCTTATTATAAGCTTCTGTGGGAAGGAATTTGTATAGTATAAACATTGTCAGGTATTCTTTGTTTTTAGTTTGTTTTTAAAAGGAAACCCATACTTTGGTTTATTTTACTATGGAATATTTAGTTTCAGATGTTAAAAATTCCCAGTATGTAGAATAATATCTAGCATTCTTTCGAAGATTTGCTTTTTCTAGATGACTGCCCCCAAAATTGAAACTTAAGATTTTACAACTCTGAATTTTTTCTAACCACTTCTGATGGACACTTTAAAAAAATATAACATGTACTATATTCTTTTCTTGGTGCTCGGAGACATGTGCTGATCCATTTTACTTTGCTTTAGATAAAACTCTTTGCTCTAAGTACAGACAGAACTAGAGTCTTGCAGGCTACTGACCCACCTTGGAAGTACTCCCTGGAACTTTCTCCTTGAATTCTTGATGTCCACTTGCTGTCCTTTTTGTTAGAGGAAAGAGTTCATTTGCCTTTTTTTTTTTTGTAAAGGTCGAAGAAAGATTGTGTATGGTCTTATACCTACTTTGTAACCCAAAAGCTTATCACATGCTTGATACTTTTCAAAGTGCTTTACATATGTTATTTCACTTAATCCTTTGAGTAACTTTATGAGATGAATAATATTTTTGTCCTCAACTTAAAAATAAGGAAACTGAAACACGGGGAACTTAAATAACTTTCTCATCCCCACAACCAGGGTAACCTGGTTTGTTTTTTTTCAATAACAGTTTCATTCACAGAGGATTTTGAGGGGTGGAGCCAGGATGCACACTCCAGCAGCCTGTCTCTGAGTGAGCACTCGTAACTGCTCCACCCTTCTCGCCCTCATGCATAGCTCCGGAGCAGTGCAGTGTCTGTCCTCCTTCCAGGTGATTTTCTTGCCTTCCAGAAAATCGTTTTTACTGTCATTACGATAACCTATTCAGGCAGGAGTCAACATTTTACATACTATTTTTGTTTCCATAATATACTTTTATGACCATACCCAGTTCTAATTTATCCAACTATCCACTGTTAGTTACACGTAGACACATCACTCATTTGAACAAATAATATGCCTCTCTGTTTTAAGAATTTATGCTATTTCAGAGGAGTCTTGGCACAAGTTCTGTTAGTACTTTGTTGTCTCAAACTCATCACCATCAAAGGCTTCTACAAACATAAATTCAATATCTGATTGAATTTATTTAAATTTTAGCTCTTAGTGAAAACGTTAAAAGTTACATCTTTGAGTTATTATACGATTATATCTTTGTGTAGTGCATTTTACTTTTTCATTAAATTTCTTGTGAATTTCTTTCTGAATATCCGAGTTTATTTTCATATGTAATATTCTGACTCTAGTCTATAAGCTAACTCAGTGAGATTACCCTGGTTTTCAAGACAATGGTAAGAATATTGTCAGCCATCATCCTGTAAAGCTCTGTGCTTGTTCAGCAGGAAATGTCATTTTCCTGTCCTTCGGCCTATTGCTCTGAAAAATCTATTATGACAAGTAGATAAACATGAAAAATAAAAATAATTTTTTGCTTAATTGTTTATAGTTTCTGTTTCTTAACTGAAAAATATGTGATTCCATTAAAAGCTTTAAGATGATAAAATTTTATAATTGCTTCCATTTTTGTATTAGAGATCTTGTTCCATTAGAATTTAGGAGAGTATTGGGCACTTGAATCTGGAATACCTCTAGGGCTTGCTAGGGTGCAGTTTGCTAGGCACTGCCAAACTAGACCAGTTTTTTAAGTTTTACTAAACAGGGATAGTTTGTCCAGGAATGATTTACCTCTAAAAGTTTATCAGTTATTTACCACCATATTTTTTGTTTTTATTATTATTTTTTAAACACATCAGATCTAGCTTTATCAAACTAGCCCATCTCACACTTTGGAATGTCCCGTCATCTTGCAAAAAACACATATAGCTCATGGCCCATTGCATTTGCTCTTAAATATCTTTCACTTAGGTCTATGAAATAAATGTTACCTGTGATATTTTCATTCTGAAAACTTTCATATACAGTAATTTAGTTTGCCTGTGTGTTGTTTACAGGTTAAAGTCTGATCCAGAATCTGCAAGTTTTGTCAACTTTTTTATTTTTATTTTTCATTTCTGCATCACTGTCATAATGTGGATGAAGCAATAATTTATCAAAAATGTTTTTCCTACTCATGCTTTTCAGGACATGTCTTAATAACACACAAGGTTCTTATGCTTCTGTTCTTTGCTTTTCATACAGGGAATATAGAATCCATTTCATAGACTGATTTTGTGAAACGTAGCTCTGTCTCCTGTCTTAGTATATCAGGGCTTAATTTTACATGCTTCCACAGAACGTTGTGCTCTACCATATGGCTTATCTTTAGTGGAGCATTACTAGAAATATAGTGACCCTCAGAGGCTACCAAAGTGAGTAGCAAGTTGAATGCCCTTTTCCAGGTTGCGTGCTCCCGCTACCTTCCACCATTGCCTGGGTCTACAGAACCTGTCTGATTGCTGCTACTACTTCTCTGTCCTGTGTTCTATCTCATTTCACTGCTTTCAGAGAATTTGTTGCTTATTTCCCCTGCAGTCGCATACAGTCTCCATCTCTGTTCTGTTCTTTAGCCCTTCAACTCTTTGCCATTTGCTTCCTTCTCAGTTAAAAATTTTTTTCTTGTTTATCCTATACTTTTTAGTTTTCACTGTATTTTTTGGTTTTCTTTTTTTTATATAGCCATTGTTTTCCATAAGAATACCTCTAGTTTGAGAAATTGGCTAATGACATAATGCCTAGTCTAGCAATTTTCATTTTTGTTTATGTAAGAGTTTTATACAATGGCTTTGTATATTTTAATTTCTGGATCCATTCTAACCACTGGATTAAATGTGGTGTTATTACTCTTATTTCTCCCCCAGATTGTGTCTTCAGCCAGATCTTTGAATTGTTGTTTTGATCAACTGACAAGAGCAATATAGGAAATCTCAAGATATTCCTTTAGTAGCTGAAATTCTGAATTGTCATGTTATTAGTTTTTAAAGCTGTTTTTCCAGTCTCACTTTTATTATTCATTGCCAGAACACATAGACATACAGTCAAGGGCACTAAGGTTAAAACATTATGATATACTCAGAACATTTAGATTGTGGTAGCAGGAAAAATTAGATATTATGAATGTTTAATTATGTTTTGCTCAGCTAAGTGTGAGGCAGTGTAGCATAGTAGCTAGGAGGGTGGACTCGGGAATCTGCCCCTCTGGTTTGCATCTCGACTCCAGCACTTACTAGTTCTGTGACATTGAGGAAATTATTAAATATCTTTGTGCCTTACTTTTCATGCTTATAAAATTGGACATATAATAGTGCCTACTTCACAGAGTATTCGTAATTATTATGAGTTGATATACATGAGGCACTTAGACAGTAACACACCTTGTGATTGTTGGTAGCTATTACTGTTACTATGGTTACTTTTATTTCTAAATTTAATGTTCGACCTGCTTCCGCCTTTAAGATTTCCTTTTTATCATTCAAATCTTACGGTGTTTATTTAAAATTGAAGAATATCCGGTTCATCCTGGAAGTCACATTCAAACCCTTGGTTACAAACCCAGAACATGAGTAAAAATGCAGACTTTAAAAAAGAGGACAAATGGGTCTACACTGAAGTCTTAAAAAACTCTAAAACACAGAAAAAGAGCTGGCCAGCTTTGCCCAGCATAGCTTAACTCCAAACATTTGAATGCCCTGAGAAAAGTCTTTTAACCACTTCTTGGTTAAACTGTTCAAGACTGTTTGCAAAGTTCTATTAAATTGCTTGTAACTTAATATAAATGAGTTTTCTAATCAAACGTACAATACTTGTAAAATGAAGTAGAATTTTTCATTTTAAAAACATGCTAATATTAGTAATCAGGAAAAAATTGAAAAATCTATAGTGTGCCAATTATTTTACAAATTAATATTTTTCTTGTTCTTAGTCTCAAGATACCTATCTAGTGTTTATAAAATTATTAATAAAATTAATAAAAACTATACAACCAGTATTACTTGAAGATATTATTGAATGCAAAGGAAGGAGTGAGGAGCATCCAAACTATACTTGTTACTAAACTGTATAATAAGAAATACTCATGTGACTACTTGATTTTTTTGTTTCCTTAAAACAGATAAAAGTAGCTAGTACCTCAGGCTACTGCATTTGAATTGGTGTAACAGAAGTGTGAGACTATATGTTTTTGAATTATATTTTTTTCTTTAGAATATTTACAGGGTCCACAAGGCTAGATGGAAATGCTATTGGTAAGTATGTACATTTATTCCACTTACAAGCTGGCATTTTTTGGCTGAAAGACTTGAGAGTTAAGCTAAAAAATTATAAATCTATTTATATTATAGTGGATTTTGTCCGTTGGCTCTGTGCTGTGTCTATGGATGAATTACTTTCCACTACACATCCAAGAATGTTTAGTCTACAAAAAATAGTAGAAATATCATATTACAACATGGGAAGAATAAGATTGCAGTGGTCTCGAATTTGGGAAGTTATTGGAGATCATTTTAATAAGGTATTTGAATAATTACAGGATTTGCTTGCATTTGTATTATTTTTCATTGTTTAAAATTTCCTTATCATAATCTAATTGGGTCTGTTTTTCTTTCCGAGCAGTTTTTAAACTACATTTTGTAACTAATTAAATTTAGAAAACCTTTTGAGCCCTGTTTTCTTCAGTTCTCAGTTTTAAGAATTTAGCTAATATAATGTTTTTCTTGTTGAAAAATATTGTTAGCACCTAGTGCCTTTATGGAGAATCTTAGGGTTTATTTATCTATGCTGTTAATGATATACTTTTTCTAAAACAAAAATAGAGAATTAAAGCTTTTCACTGCTGACATTAGCACTCTGTATTTGTTGCCGATGCAGGTTGGCTGTAACCCTAATGAAGATGTGGCTATTTTTGCAGTAGACTCCTTGAGGCAGTTGTCAATGAAGTTCTTAGAGAAAGGGGAGCTTGCTAATTTCAGATTCCAGAAGGATTTCTTAAGACCTTTTGAACATATAATGAAACGGAACAGGTATTATATTTGTTGAATTGCTTAATATCAGAAAAATACCATATTAGTTTCCACAGCAGGGGGGAAACAGAAGGGAAAGAAAACCGATGAGTTTTTATACTGTATGTGTATCTAAGAAATTATATTATTTTAGGTCTCCAACAATTCGAGATATGGTTGTACGGTGCATAGCACAGATGGTGAATTCTCAAGCTGCTAACATTCGGTCTGGATGGAAAAACATTTTCTCTGTGTTTCATCTAGCTGCATCTGATCAAGATGAAAGCATAGTGGAACTTGCATTCCAAACAACAGGGAACATTGTCAGTGAGTATTCTTTTAGTTGTGTTTAAGTTAAACAGAATTTTAATGTGTTCAGAAGATAATTCAAGTATAAGGTTATGGGCCTATTATGGTTTTTAAGTTTACCAAGTTTTGCCTACAGAAGCAGAGTAAACAATGACATTATTATTATAGTTAACATATATTGAATGTTTACTATATGGCAAGCACTGTAAGCACTTTGCATGTATTTTCTTCAGTCTTCACAACAACTCTGTGAGATAAGTATCTTTAGTATCCCTCCCCCTTTTTCCTGTAGATTAGGAAACTGAGCCCACTGAGGTTAATTTGCCTAAGGGCACAGAACTGGTGAGTGACAGAATTGTGATTCCGAGCCAGGGAGTCTTAAGGAAAAGGCTTTGTTTTTGACAGCTGCGCTTCACAGCCTCCCTTGACTTTAAGGGAGAATGAAATGTTAAAGGTCTAAGTTTGGCCTGTCTGGAAGGCAAGCATGGTTACCATCTTCAATGTCAAGAATAGTGATATCTTCATAGTTATTTATTGAGTACTTGCTTGAATTAAGCATCGTGCTAAATGCTTCTTAACTTACGTGATCTTATTTAGTGCTTACAACTATCCTGTGGGTATTGTTATCCTTATTTTATAGATTAAGAAACTAAGATACAGAGAGTAAATGTAATTTTGTATATTCACTCAACAACTGGTGATTCAGTACCTACCGTGTACCAGTAACTGTATTTGGTGCTGGATTTACAACATAAATAAATTGCAGACCTATTTCCCTGTCTCTGCTCAAGGTAGTCAGATAAATGGTCACGGCAGACTTGAACCCATATCTATATCTGTCAGACATCGAAACCCTTAACCTTTTAAGAAGTATACATTACATCTAGAGATTGATGTATTTTTTTTGGTACAATTAAAAAAAATGAAAATTTATAATTATCTTGATATCTCTTTCTCTCTTTTAGCCCTGGTGTTTGAAAAACACTTCCCAGCGACTATCGATTCTTTCCAGGATGCGGTGAAGTGTTTGTCTGAATTTGCATGCAATGCAGCTTTCCCAGACACAAGTATGGAAGCAATTCGGCTTATTCGCCATTGTGCAAAATACGTGTCTGAGAGACCTCAGGTATAGTGTCATTTAGTAAACGAAATTTTACTGAATATTTATTTCAGTAAACACAAAAGTTATCTGAGCTTGATTCTGAGTTATATTGGGAAGTAATGATAGCTAAAGTTTACTGAAGGTATCAGGTATTTTTCTGAGTGTTTCACATGTATTAACTTATTCAATCTGTGTAACAACTTTATGGGCTAGATAGTATTATAGCCCCATACAGTATGATGAGGAATATGAGGCACAAAGAAGTTTAGAAATAACATCTGTGATTGCAGGGCTAGTAAAGGAGACCTAAGGTTGAACTCAAGCCTGTGTTTTTAGCCTTTACTCTCTACTATGTTTTGCCTTTCATGCTCTCCATTACTGAAGTTGACTGTGTTGGATGAGTATGGGCTTAAGCACTAAAGTAAAAGGTTGAATTGGCAACCTGGCTGCCAACTTTAACTTGCATATCTTAATCTGTCTTTGTAACTATCATAAGGAGAAGTGATGCACTATAGATTTGGTAATAAGATTTTTACTATATACTGACATGGGGCTGTGGGGTGCTTTGTACTTTTTACATACACATACACTAACTCATCTGACCTTTCCACCTCCTCAGTGCAGTTAGTGTGGCTGCATGGTGTCATAACCGTTTAAACGATAAAAACGAAAACCTGATTTAATCTGGTTAATAATGCAGAAAACTGGTAACAGAGTTGAAGCTGAACTCAGCTTTTGGATTCAAGTCCAGTGCTCTTCATAGGCAGTTATAATCTCATCTTTTTATAAATTGTGGTTTATCAAGTTGTTCACTTTTGATTCATAAAGCATCTTTTAAAGTTTTGGAGAAATAATATGCTTAATGTATAGGTATTATTTTTCGCCTTTAATAAACCTACTTTTCTTCTTGAAGGCATTCAAGGAGTACACGAGCGATGACATGAACGTGGCGCCTGAAGACAGAGTGTGGGTCAGAGGGTGGTTCCCGATCCTCTTTGAGTTGTCGTGTGTCATCAATAGATGCAAATTAGATGTAAGAACCAGGTAACAATCAGTATTTGTAATTAAAATTTTGTAAGGCTTATTTTACTACATGACTATAATCAAATTAACTTTTCTTATGTGAACACAAGTTTGATTGTTAAAGAGTGTTTTATCAAATATAGCAATTATTAGATAGGCAGATTTTAAAATACGTTAAAATAGAACAGTGATAAAAATGGAAATGCATTACCATTCTGTCTTTTCATACATTTGTTTCCAATCAGAAATAGAAGTTAGTGGCAAAATTTATTTTATTTCTTGAAGAATAATAGAAGAATTTCCAAATGTACATCCCTGATGAATTTTAGGTAAAGAATCATTTCTCTGAAGACTGGTCAGTAACATATTTTGAATAATACAGGTCTGTTCAAAAAGAATTAGTCTTTCCAAAGTTTATTCTCAATAAAAGATCTACATGAACATATGGTCTATTTCTAAAGAAACTGTTATGGTTATAATATAACCAGACAGGCACTCAGTATGTACTCCTTACATTATAGCTCACTCATATCATTCCCATAGGATAATTTTTTTCCCTCTCTATTTTTGACTGCTGAAGTGAAATAGCCAGCTTGTGTATCCAAATATCTGTCAACAAGGGCTTAAGGGCATTATGAGTTCAGTTTTATGTTAAAATCTCTCTTTTAATTATCCTGTCTTCTTTTTAGGGAGAATCAGTCATTTGGACATTTGGATTTTTTTTAAATCAGAAAGGCGGTACAGACTTGTAACAAATCGGTGATAGAAATATAATGAAAGAATGAATCTCTCCTTCTTCCCCTTATGCCAGAACCACACCCACCTCCATCCAAGATTACGTTTGATTTATTTCCTAAGACATTTTTCGTTTTCGTAGTAGTATTTGTTATAACATAAAGTTTTATGCAATAGATAAATCTTCCAAAGTAGCACTCAGACCTTGGGAATTTGTCGTAGAATTTAGCAATCCCAAGAACATTACACGTCTTGTTTTGTATCTAGGCATCGAGGGTTATTTGTCAATAGACCTGTTAGAACTTGATAAAATTCAAGATAGCCCCCAATTCATGTAAATCTAAATTATCTAGATTTACACCTTTCAAATGTCCAGCCACCTCAGTGAAGCAACTGACACGTAGTGACTGACAAGTTATGTAAACTCAGCACCCCTTCCCTGACCCTGTTTACTTGTAGAAATCTGCTTGACGAGGGACCTACCTGCTCTTTTAGCCTCTTTAGCCTGTCCTTGTCTGGGACCTTGCTACCTTGCTTCTCATCATACCTTATATTCAGATTATGGATGGATTCAAGTTCCTGAAGAGAAGAAAAAAATGTATGTTCTAGTTAGTAAAGGAGAGGGAAAATATGAGTAAGCTGTTTAGTGATGGATTTCATTTTCTTACCTCATCCCAGGGTTTGTAAGGGCTATCTTTTATTTAGATTACATTTAAAAATGTAGCACTATGATTTTTATAACACACTAATTACAGAATACTTTCACATGCATTCTCATTCGATTTCCTTACAATGCTAAATAAATAAATAACCTGGAGTCCCAAATATTTTTTTCCCTATACCATCAACTTAAATACTGCTTTAAGAAAGACTTCTTCAGTAATAATCCTTGGAAACCTTTATTGATCAGCGTTTGCTTTGAGGGCCTAAAAGAAACAGGATCGCACATCCCCTTATCCCCGGCCATGGGAATTAGCATTTGGTTACTTGGAGTGAGGCAAATTGGATTTCGAGCTCAGGAGATGGAGAGAGGAGGGTGCCTTGTTCTACTGCAGGGGAAAACAGCAAACTCTGACAAGGTTCTTTTGGGGAAGACAGAATATTTCTTTCACAGGCATTTCCTTACTAGTTTCTTTACTTCTGCTCATTTTACACATTAGTTATATTATGGAGCAAACAAACTTGTGAACTTGCCACAGGGCTGAACTACCTTTACACATTCATTTAACAAATATTTGTTTCGAGGCTGTACTAGGCCCCAGGGTAGCTTACCAGCAAATGACGCCAAGTCCCAGGCCTTATGGAGCCTTTCAAAGAAGATTTTGTTCTGGATTCCCATCAGACATTTAGAAATACAAACTTTTTCTAAATTGAAGGATACTTATATTTTGCTAGAAGAAAGTAATATGTAGAGAAGAGATCAAGTTTTTTAATGGTTACATGAAGTTGTTATTTCAAGAAAGGTAATAAGGAATCAAAGGCAGCTTTGAGTTTTAGTTTTAGCTAGCACTTATTCAGAGATAGTGAATGAGATACTCACCATTTTATTCATTGATCACATGCTTGTCGTGTGCCTCCTAGGTGACCAGCATCGCAGGAAAAACACAGACCCTTGCCCACATCAATGTCTTCATGGATTAGTTGGACAAATCCTTTTGTTCGAGGATATTATATAAACAATTATATTGTTAGTTAAAAATTCCTGTAGCTCTTTGAAAAAGATTTTCTAAACTCTAATTTTTATTCTTAGATTGTTATTGATTCACTTTCTTCCTTGGCCGTGGTGCCACAAAATTAATATTCACTAAAATGATGATCTTTCTCAATCTGTAATTTCATTTATAATTTTTAAATGATGATGGCGTGGGAGTGGAGGAAAAGTAAAATAAAAAAATTTTAAGGATAAGGCTTTTGAAGTTTTTTCCAAAATGACACATCCTAAAACTGTAGAACAACTTAAAAATTTTAAAGTCAGTATCATGTGTTAGTTTAAAACCATTTTTAAACTTTGTTTTCTGCAATTTCGTGAACTATAAAAATTAGGAGGGGGATTCTGATGCGAATTGCTTTTTTGTATTTTAGCTTTCCTAATTGTGTTCTATCACCTTAGGGGTTTAACAGTAATGTTTGAAATAATGAAAACTTATGGCCACACTTACGAAAAACACTGGTGGCAGGATTTATTTAGAATTGTTTTCAGAATCTTTGACAACATGAAATTGCCAGAACAGCAGACAGAGGTAAGAGAACACAGAATTTTCATTTACTATAGTCAAGAGATTCTTAATATTTTCTTTAATATATTACAGTATTTCAGACTAGATACATTGAACAGAAAAAATTCCTAGAAAAATTTCCCTTAAGGCATCACAATGTGTCGTCTTTATAAACAAGAATACTGTTCGGAGGCAGAACCAAGTTAACAAATCGTTTTCTGGTTTTCATCGTTTCTGTTGAACTTCAGTTTCGTTTCCTCACTTTAACATTGTCACAACTGTAAACACCAATGGCTTTCTTTAGTATTTATAATGACTTCTTGTTCTGAGTTGGATAAAGAATACCCAGTAATAAGTTGATTTTTAAAATTGCATTGTCTTTTACTACAAACCTTTACAGTATGCATTTCGGTAAGTGTGGGGAGAGAGCTTCAAGTTTTCTCATTTTGTCCCACATAGTTGTATTAAATGCGAGCCTTGGGGGCTCTCCAACCCACCCAGAGTTTTACTTTAGAGCTCTGATTTTTAAATCTACAGGTAGACTCGTATTTAAAGCATCTTATTAAGTATGCACTGGCACAAAACTGCATATGAAAACTATCAGTCCAAATTAGTCCTTTATGCATTTGGGAAAAATAAATTACTTACACTTACTTTGGCACTTTTTGCATCATGTGGTATTTTCAAGAACCGATGAAAGTCAGTTTAAGTTTAAAGTCATGCTAACCCTACTTGGATAAATTCATATCCTTTCACCCCTTTATTTCTTTTTCACGTTTGGTCGTAAAAGACATGAAAAGAGCAAAGCCAGCTGTTATTATTCATGAGTATTATTTGAAAAGTCATAACACTAATGGTAAAATAATGCAGTGATAGTTTTTTTACAGTCAAAACATTGCAAAAAATAGTTAAATTGTTTTATACGTCGGTGATTATGGGATAGTAGAGAAAAGTAGATAACAGATATTAACTTGAGGTGAATGTAATAGGCCAGAAGGAAGTAAGTGGTCTCAAGGGAATGGGGACAGGCTCACATTTTACATATCTTAATTCTAGTAGTTGGTGCATGTTCTGACCTTCATTTAATGGCTTTTTTCCTCTAGAAAGCCGAATGGATGACGACGACTTGTAATCATGCACTTTATGCTATCTGTGATGTGTTCACCCAGTATTTAGAAGTACTCAGTGATGTACTTTTGGATGATATTTTTGCTCAGCTATACTGGTGTGTGCAGCAAGGTAGGTCTGTCCCAGATAAGTGACACAAAGTATTACATGTGACCCTGGTAATGTGTAAATGAATTGCTCTTTTCTTTTCTAGACAATGAGCAGTTAGCACGATCTGGTACAAACTGCTTAGAGAATGTTGTGATTCTGAATGGTGAAAAATTTACCCTAGAAATCTGGGATAAAACTTGTAACTGCACCCTGGATATCTTCAAAACTACAATCCCACACGCGTAAGATTTTATACAACTTTATATATTAAAAAGTTAGATAGGAACCAGTGATTTATCATAAATCTTTTAAAAAATATCTCAGTATTCCGTGAATTCATATTTATTATAAATCAAACTCCTGTAAGCCATAACAAATACATAAATTAAATTCTTTATAAACCAAATTCTTCAGTGTGATCATCCAAAATTGGAGCGAAAGTGAAATGATTTATAAGATTTTGTTCGTCCAGACTAAACCAAGCAGCAGTTTTGAATTGAAAAAAAAAAGAATCGAAACAAATATTTCAGTTTCTGTAGATAGAATCTAAGGATATTTTACTTGCAAATATATTTTACAGTTAATTGTCATCTTTTTCCAAGAGGTGATTGGAATTGAATTGTAGTGAAAGAGTGCTTATCGATGGGGAAGCTGACACACAGTGTGGCTGAATGACACCCGGGATGTTTATAGGGCAGACTTGAATTTACTTCTCCGTTCCACTTTGGGCCCTCCGACCTGCACAGTTTTACCTTGGATCCACGATATTTAAATCTACCTTAATAAGATGTTTTAAATCTTACCTAAATGTACTGGCATAAAACTGTATATGAAAACTATCAGTCCACATTTTTAAGCATCATAAACTTTTTCTTGACATGAGTTAAATATGTTTGTATTGGTATGATTCCCTTGTAAATATCCTAATCAATAGGAAATAGGAAGTCAAAAGGAACACATCTCAAGGTCGGACTACACTAAAAGGACACACAATAATCCCCTCGGCCTATTTGACATATTTTTTTTATTTTTTGGTACACATTTTGTTGAATTGGTGTAAGTGACAAATGATCCATCTTTGTCAGTTTATCTGTGGCCCCTACAGAGTGATTTTCTGACTAGTTATTATCCCTACGAAGTCTTTATAAACATCAGTCAGACTGAACATTTTTTAGAACTGCTTCTGTTTTAATTCATTGAATGTATATACTCAGGATAAGGTACATGATTTTAGAGATCATCTGATAAGCATCTCTTAGTAGCATATATCTGTGCCAGAGTTCTTTCCATATTGAACTGAAATGTATTTACTATCCATCTGCTCCATTCCCCAGGAGCTGCTGCTTCTCAGAATCAATAACTTAGGCCTTAATCATCTTTCTGTCTCAAGTAACTACTTAATGGGTGTCAAGTTAGTGTCCCCTTTTGGGCCAAGTTTTATTTCATTTATTTTTAAACATTAAAGAAAATAGAATCTAAAGGGTTCTATGAATTTTTTGAAATGTCTCAAACTTTTTTTCAGTCTCCCTTTGGAAAATATTTAATGACCCTTAATACTTAAAAGTGAGTTTAAAGTTACTGAAACTTTTCAGAAGTGCTTTTTACTATAAAACTTATGACCAGAGTACTCTTTTAAATATATTAAATGCTATTACTTTCTGGAAGTACATGTTGTATACTTTTTACTAGATTTTTTTTGTTTTTTAGCAAATTGCTCTTAGCAGTAGTCAAAGAAGGAATATGTTGTTTTTGGTATATTCATGTGATGTTTTTGTGCCCCTTTCAAAACCTGTTGGATGGATGTGACATGTTTTACACTGTCAGTGATTGGTGTGATTTTGGTGTTTTTAAAGGCTCTTGACCTGGCGTCCCACTTCTGGAGAAACTGCTCCCCCACCTACATCCCCCGTGAGTGAGAAACAGTTGGTAAGTTCTAATAAAGCATATTTAAAATTATTTTGTTATTCCGATAAGTAATTTTACCATAGGCCAAATTCTTTTCTATGACCCCAGCTCTCTTAAAAAGATGGCATAAAAGTACTCTTCAGAATTCTCAGGTCAGATTTCATGATGGTAAATTTCCCCGGTGGCTAAAATTTATCTCTGTAAGTGCCATGAAAGTGGCATTTTAAAGTATATTATACTGTGGATGATCTGAGACAGAGTAAAATAATTTCAAGAGTTGTAAGAGGCAGGTACCAGATTATCTGTGGCTTTCCATGCCAACCTGAAGATATTATTGGATTTTATTTTAAATTTTAATTTTGTTATAATTTGACCTTAAAGTTACAAGAACAGTACAAAATATTTTCATAAACCCTTCATCCAGTGTATTTGTTTGCTTAGGTCTGCCATAACAAATTATCATAAACGTAGCAGGTTAAAACAACAGAAATTTATCCTCTGAGTCCAGGAGGCCAAAGGTCCAAAATCAAGGCGTCAGCAGAGCCACATCCTTCCACAGCCCTCTGAGAGAAGCCTTCTTCTCCCCATTTCTAGTGGCTGCTGACAGCCCTTGGCTGGACAGTCATCACTCCAGTCCTTCCAGCAGTTTTTTGAACCAGGGTCAGTACATGTTATCTCCATTTTATACAGAACAGGAAATTTAAAAAATCATAAACTATGATATTTTAAATCCAAGTTAAAATATTTCGATTAGCACCGTTTCTTAGGAACGCAGGTTCCCATCTTCCTTTCGGATGCCCAGGTGAGACATGCACCTGGCTAGGACAGTTGTGTCAGAATTCTCAGTTCTTCTTGAAACCGAGTTCTGTTCTCTAAGTGTGCTGTACTGCTGTAAGAAAATAAAGCTAGAATCGTAGTGACCTCAGCTACCATGCATTGTCTGTCACTGTGCTAGTGCTTTGCATTTATTGTCTAATCCTTAACAACCTGCATCGAAGGTGTCGTCTCTGTTTTCAGATCACAAAACCTCAGCTCAGGAAGACTCATTTGTTTTCCAGGGTTACACTTAGTAACTCTGGTGCCAAATTCTGGTGTAACTCTGCTGGACTTGAATGGTCAACTTCTCTTCATGGCATCCTAATTGGTCACCTCACTGACCTTTCTGGTTGCTGGTTCCTTGGGTGACAGAACATTTTTCCCTAAACTCCCCACTACAAAGCTTCCCTGGGCTCACCTACACAAAGCTTGCAGAAGCTCCCCTTCTCTGCCATACGCGTGTTCTCTTTAGATTTCATGACCGCTCATGAGTCTCGTTGACCACTTTTCTAACACAGTGAAACTTAGCGTTTTTATCTCTTGCTCTTGGGTGATGTCAGGCCCAAGCCCACTGAGGGTCGGGAAGCAAATTCTTCTCTTAAAGACTGTTCATTGGCTCTTACTCATATATAGGCAATTTTAAATAAGTTTCTCATTGTGTCTATAATCACAATGTGTAGAATGTCGTTTTCATAGAGACACAATGTATTTTTTTTTAAAGAAACAGCATAATAGAAACTTTTCATTCTTAAGCTTTATACATTGTACTTATAATGAATTTTTTATTTTATTAGGATACAGTGTCGCAGAAATCTGTAGATATCCATGATTCTATTCAACCCAGATCTGCAGATATTAGACAGCAAGTACCATTGGCTTCTTTCTCCACTGTGAATGAAGACGTCAACAAGATTAAACCCACAGCAAGTGAGTTATTTCTCTTAGTAAAATTAATTGTGTTTTGTTTTATGTAGGAAAGGGATGAAATTTTGCTTTTACTTTTACTGTTGACAGATATACTGTAATTGATCTTGCGGGCACTTCACTATTGTGTTTGCTCTGACTCGGACATCATAGATGCTCTCTGGATGTTCAGGAACTCTGCTTCCAATACGTGCAATACCAGCTTTTCCCGCACGGCCTTCAGCTAATGTTTGTGTTGAGCGCATGCGCCTTCATCTCTACCCCCCTCCTTCATGTCAGCCTCCTGTTTTTCCTGATGGGTGTTCCTCTGCCCTCTGAGAGTGGGGAGAGTGAGGGACCAGTGCTTTCTAGGCAGGTGCTCCCAGCTCTCTGAGGAGCAAGGCTTTGTCACACTCTGTCGCCCCAAACCCCACTGCCTTTGTTCCTCCCTCCCCTTCTTGGTTCTTTCACTAAGAAGGGAAACCCCTTCCATTTTTTACTAAATTGGTCCAGTTTCATTTACTGAAGGAAAATTATAACAAACACCTCCCTAGAGGAAAATAGGACAGCTTTGTTTTTTCAAATTGAGATGAAATTCACATAACAAAAGTAACCCTTTTACAAGGAACAATTCAGCGGCATTTAGTACATCAGGTGTTGTCAATCACCACTTCTCTCTATCCCAAAACATTACTATCACCCCAAACGAAAACCCCATAACCATTGTGCTGTTCTTCCCTGTGCTCTTCCCCAGCCCCCAGGAATCACCAGTCTGATTTCTGTGTCTGGATTCGCTCTTCTGCACATTTTATATAAGTGGAATTATACAGTATGTGACTTATGTCTGGCTTTTATTTAGTATCATGTCTTAAGGTCCATCCATATTATAAAGTGGATCAGTAATCCATTCCTTTCTGTGACTAGTTCTCATTTGTATGCATGCACCACATTTTATTTATGCATTTATCTGTTGGACATTTGGATTCGTTCCACTTTTTGCTTATTACGATGCAGCTGTAACTTTCTGTTTACAAGTATTGTTTAGTGCCTGTTTTTAATTCTTTTGGGTATACCTAGGAGCAGAATCGCCAGGTCATATGGTAACTTTGGTTACCTTTCTGAGGACCCACTACAATGTCTTCCATGGCGGCCTCATTGTTTTACGTCCCACTAGCAATTCTAACCAATTCCTCTTCTGTTCTTAGTGACATCACTTAGTGGCTGTGAGTGGTATCTCATTGTGGATTTGATTTACATTTCTCTAACGGTTAATGATGTTGAGCATCTTTTCATGTGCTTACTGGCCATTTATTTATCTTCTTTGGAGAAATGTCTATTTGTGTCCTTTGCTCATTTTTAGTCGGGTTGTCTTTTTGTTATTGAATTATAGGAGTTTGTTAAATACTCTGGATACTACACCCGTATCAAATATGTGATTTGCAAGTATGTATTTTCTCCCATGCTATAGGTCTTTTCACTTTGATAATGTCTTCTCTTGCACAAAAGTTTTTGATTTTGATGAAGTCCGATTTATTTTTTTTTCTTTTCTTGCTCGTGCTTTTAGTGTCATAGCTGAGACCCATTTACAGCTCTAAAGCCATGAAGTTTTTCCCCACCGTTTTCTGCTCAAGGTTTTATACTTTAGCTCTTCTGTTTAGGTCACTGATCCATCTTGAGTTCATTTTTTCCAGGGAATTTTTTATTTGCTCTCCTGCTTGAAAGAAGCTTCTAGCTTTAGTCACTTGTCTGCTAACTTCTTAAAAGAAAGCTGTGCCATGAGGACAGAATAGTGAGTGGCTTTCCTTTCTCTCTCAGCCCCAGGACTGAACTTAAGTATACTTTGCTTCGTAAAGGAAGGATTTGATCATCACACATTAGGCGGTTTTCACTCGCCTGATCTGAGAATACACCTTTAACTGAGCGGAGTGTATCTCCCCAGCCACCCTGAGCTGAGGGCTCGGGCTTCTTTCCTGCTCTCACTCTCCTCGAAGTTCTTTAGGAAAAGGTAACCGTGGAATTGCTGACTCAGAATAGTTGGAGCTAGAAGAAGAACCATCAGTCACCATGTTTCCACGAGCCCTTTCACTCAGTAGACAGGTTGTGGTTCCTCTGATGAGAACATCTGCTCTCTGACTCCTATGCAGCAAAGAATCCCAGCACAGACCCGAGTGCTTTGCCCTGCCCGAAAGGCAGCTAACTCATTCTTTCTGCACAAGTTCATAAAACACGACTGCCCTGTCTAGTCTCCATTCTGAACCTGTCGGCCATCTTTGTTTAGCTTTGCCTCTTATCCTTTGGTGACCCAGTGAAACGATGGCCTGTTACAACCCTGGTGGGTCAGCCCTTGTCACGAGTAAAATTTGTCCAAATAGATATATTCTCAAACATGCTGCTGGGCTTTGCTAGTGGGGCTGAGTAGGGCCCTCGTCCTCCAGCTCTGAGAGGACACCGGCAAGCATGGAGAGGCCCAGCCTCCCTTATTCAGTCAGGATGGAGTCTCGGCGGCCATACTGGGTTCACCTTACTGAAAGCGCCCAACACCCCTGAGCAGCTGATGTGGGAGCTGAGGAGACCGCGTCCTTAGCAGCCTACTCCCAAGTCCCTTCAGGAGTCCCAGGTGTGCTGCAAGGAGTCCCTCTAGCAGCTGTGAATGTTTTTATGGCCTGAATGAGGGATGTGATTGAATGGCTGGCACATGTCGGCTGTGACTGTGGTAAGACGCCAGGAAGAAGACATTTAGGAGACAGCCTGGCTCGGGCTGGTGGCTTTGCTTTCTTTTCTTTTTTTTTTTTTTTGATTTGAGATCTAGTACTAGAACTGAGTGTTTAAATACAATAGCATTCCTGAAAACTATCTGGAAAGTAGCCTTTATTAATGACCTGAATAAGCATAAATTTAAGCAAAGTTATTTTATTACCCCGGTAAAATCCCTAAAACATGAATTTAACTTCTACAGATTGGTGCCCAGAAAAGGAAATTTGAAGCAAAGGGGTAATAAAGCAAAAGTAGAGAGAAACCGAGGAGTCCTAAGGCATCCCGTGCCGGAGCCATCGCCCTGCGACAGCGTAGTGATAGTCCCCTGGCATTTCCTCCTGGAAACCTCCCCGGAGAAGCTGCCCCTGAGACTCAGGGTCCAGGTGTGCCTGGGGCGGGGCTGCCCCACAGCCATGTGTCCACACTGCCAGGCGCTCACGGCATCTCAGTAGCCGAGTCATCTTTTCTGGCTTCGCGCTTCTGCACGTGCTAAGTTGGATGGTCAGTGACATGGGAAGTTCTATCACTATGTCCAGTGGAGCAAATTCATTCAGGCGGGAGCAGGGTGTAGCTTTGTTTTAACTCACCTGGGCGAGGTGGAGAGCACTTTTGTTACTTTGTAGTTTGGTTACTTTTGCAGTAATGCAGTTAGCATAACTTTTTGTAGACTTCTTTGCTTCTGAATCCATTTGAGACTATAAGGTCATTTTAGCTACAACTCCTCACAGGGATCCAAGTAAAACAGGTGCTGTCGTTGACCCCCCTGTGCTGCCCCATTGATCGGACTGCTTGGCTCGCTCTCCCTTCCCACTGTACAGATCTAGTCATTGTTTTTTCTTTGGGTGTAGGTTCTCATACTACCTATATTCAAGGGTCAAACTTGGGTTTATAGTAAATGTTATTAAAGTTTTAGCTTAAAGTTTAAGTCCATTTGTTACATTTTATTGAAGAATAACCTAAATCTTATTTTAAAATATGTAATGGAACCTTCTTGAACATATTCACTGCTCTAAGTCATTTGGAATATTTGTTTAAAATTAATTTTCGATGGCTTTTCTAAGTATTGGTTACATTAAAATTTTACTGAGCAATGCTTATGTGCAAAAGCAGTAAGTATGTCCTCGGTGTGATACATGCCAGTTACCTTCATGCTACATGTTAATGTTTCCTTAGCATTGTAATGTCATAGAAATGATAAAGGATTCAAAATAATTTTTATTTGCATGTGCATTGGGGTGGGTTTCCTCACAGAATATCCAGAACAAAAATTGTTTGCCGCCCTGTTGATTAAATGTGTTGTGCAGCTGGAACTCATCCAGACTATCGACAACATTGTGTTCTTCCCAGCTACAAGTAAGAAGGAGGACGCGGAAAACTTAGCTGCAGCACAGGTAAGGTGTGAGGACGGCAGCTTTTTCGTTGAGTAGGAAGTTAGCTATAACAGTCTGGGCTCCAGAACAGAGATCAAGCTAGAGATTTAATTCGGCGGGCTAGGGGGCGGTCTTCATCACAGTGGTTTCATTTTAAACCATGTGACTGGACAACATGACTGAGGGGTAGTGAGTGTGGACCGAGCTGAGAGCAGGGTCAGGGGACAAGCCCCGGAGGCCTCCATGGTCTGGAGCTCACGGTGATGAGACCAGAATCACCGAGGTGGGAGGCGGCCAGCAGACAGCGTTGTCCTGGAGGTCAAATGAAGAGAATGTTTTCAGAAGAAGGGTGTGGTTTACTAGGTCCAGTGCTGGATAGGTCAAGTAATGTTCTGTCTGAGATTTGCCCTCTAGCAATTTGGTGGACTTTAGTGACCTTGACATTGTGTTTATTTGTAATGTTAATTATTGTAATGATCGTAAGAGTAGAGAGGAATTGCAGACGGCAGTTATTGATGACTCTGTCTCGAATTTTGCTGCAAAGGGGATATAGAGAAATGGGATGATAGCTGGAGGAGGGTGAAGGAGCCCAGAGAAGGATGTGCTTTGTTTTGTCTTTAAGATCCGCAGTATTGCAGCGGGTCCTGATGAGAGTTCTCTAGGACAGAGAGAAACCGAATGCAGAAACCAAATGTCCCAGAGAGGGACAGTTGCTAGACAGTCCTTGTGAGTGAACGGAGATGAGACCTAGAGCAAAGTCTTCAGGGGTTGTCTTGGATAGAAGCTGTCTGTACAGTTCATGCATTGTAACAGGAAGACCAGCAAAGCAAACAGGTTATAAATGCAGGATGTCCGTTTGCTGATGGCAGTTTGTTGGCAATTGGCCAGCTTCTGATTTCCATTGAGATGGGAAGAAAAGCCTCCACCAAGTGAGGCTGGGAAGGAAGCTTTAGCTGCTTGAGGAGGGAAGTGCGAACACTAGCCCGTGGTCCAGGGAAGCGGATGAGAGAAGTGCGGGCTTGCGGGGCAGCACCTGAGCCCACTGGATTTGAAGAGAAACCAGTTTCCCTCCAGTCAAGTTCAGGGTGTGGGCGTAGACGTGGAGTAGGCAGTTTTGTCAGTGACTATGGAAAGGAGGTGAGGGTTCATGCAGGGGGTAATTACAGTTGCTGTCCATGGACTCCAGCCTGGTTAAGCAGAGCAGTGAGGGACCTGAGGGGCGAGGAGCAGGAGACGGCTGTAGGGTCTGGCAGGGAGAGGGCTGAGCTCTTAGAGTCGGAATTAAGAGGGATCTGAAGACTGGAGGTGGTGCTTAGTGACTGGATGCATCGAATGAAGATTCTGGAAATTTAATAACAAAAGATGGACCTTTTCCTGTTTTCTGTTGAGATGGAACAGATTGAGTTCTATAGCTTGTTCATAAATCTGGTCTTTGGGTAGTGTTGAGTTCTGAACTTTACTAAAATCTGTGACTCTGTGTGTGTGTGTGTGTGTGTGTGCGCGCGCTGTGTGTGAACACTCGTGGTTTGTCTTCCAAAGAGAGATGCCGTGGACTTTGATGTTCGAGTTGATACTCAAGACCAAGGAATGTACCGCTTTTTAACATCACAGCAACTTTTTAAGCTACTG
Source organism: Pteropus medius (assembly GCF_902729225.1). NCBI lineage: Eukaryota > Metazoa > Chordata > Mammalia > Chiroptera > Pteropodidae > Pteropus > Pteropus medius. The sequence continues at coordinate 2,497,271 of NW_024350926.1, read as the reverse complement.
GACTGCTTATTGGAGTCGCATAGATTTGCAAAAGCATTTAATTCTAACAACGAGCAGAGGACGGCGCTGTGGAAGGCAGGTAAGCCACGCAGGTCACACATTTTAATGTTCATCACTAGTGAATGTGTAACATGTTCACGATGATCAGAAGTCGGTGACTGTGTACTTCAGGTCTGTGCGTGTCACTGAACTTTCACCTTAATCATCACAGGAAGGCAGCCTGCCCACCGGGTCTTTCTCAGGTCTTCAGTAACCAGATAACTGCCTGGGCTTGTTTGCTTCCCTGTCTGTTATAAACCAGTTGTTTGATTGATTTGTTTCCCAGCCTGGGCCTTCCTGTTGATACTGTCAGCATACTGAAAGCTGTCCTTTTATGAGAAAAAGTGTGTGTGAAGGTCCCGAGCACAATCTGGCATGTGCATTCGAGTGACTTCTCCATGTTGACCTGGGAGGGGCCGCAGTGCAGAATGGCCGCGAATATTTGGGAATGGGGGAGGTATATTTGTTTTAGAACAGGTTGGAATTTTTAAATGAGAAACGAGCTTTATAATTTATTTACCAACATTGTTAATTTTTAATTTAAGAAATAGTTAGTGCTTGTTAGGCACGCACGGTGCTGGAAGAGGGAGAGGCAGCAGAATATGGCGAAAGAAACGTCCAACTCTACGTCATGGAGTGTTGGGTGCTTTACATTTGCATTTTATTTAATCTAAAATGTCTGCTTAACTCCTAAGTAAGCCTGTGGCTTTGTTTATCCTCTTCCTTTCACAACCTAACTTCTAGAACGAGTAGTCTGTACTTATTTTTTCCCCTTCACTCAGTTGGGACTGTCCCTGCTGAGTCCCCAGACCCCTCTCCACACACACTGGGCCCTTCAAACCAGCCTCCTGGAGAGCAGCCTCGCTGCTGCGTGTCGTGCCCTGTTCATCGGGCCCTGCTGCGGGCCAGCCGGGGCTTCCAGTGCAGCTCCATCTGGAGACGCACACTTTCCCAGGCCAAAGGTGTTTTCTATCTCATATCCCCAGCTTGACAGGGGAGGAAATTCTGAACATAGAAATTGCCTTCCGGTTGGGTCTTCAGTCCAGCTTGGCCTCTGCACAGTGTCAGGGTGTAGCTTCTGCGTGACTCTCGTCCCTGGGCGCAGGCCACTGCGGCTTACAGAAAGCGGCAGTACACACAGGTGGTGCAGCCATGTAGGCTGCTGTGCCTTTATACAAGACAGTTTCCCAAGTGAATCACAGTAACTCTCCCTTTCTGCAGGCTTCAAAGGCAAATCCAAACCCAACCTTCTGAAGCAGGAGACAAGCAGCCTGGCCTGTGGGCTGCGCATTCTCTTCCGGATGTACATGGACGAGAGCCGGGTTAGTGCCTGGGAGGAGGTCCAGCAAAGGCTTTTAAAGTAAGACTCTTGGCTGAGTGTCTGCCTTCCACCCATGTGGCTGCATGGTACAGAGCAGGAAAGGGCCACTAGGTTTGTATGTGGGGCAGAGTCCAACCCCGATGAGGAGCTGTAGGACCAACAGATAAGCTGGGGCCTAAAGAAATTGTGATAATTAAATATGGTCTTTGAGATGAATGTGCTTTTGCACAGTTGGTGACATAACAAATCATCTGTTGCTGTAGGACAAAGGAAGAAATTTTTATCTTAAAATTTATAAATTTTATATTAGCCTTTTTTTGTGTCACAGATAGCTCCATTTTTACAAACTGATCTTTGTGAAAATGAAAACCTGCTTGCCTGTATTTAGTTTGAAGCAATATTTGGAGTTTTTTGATGTTACTGTTTTGCATTCTGTTTTTATTTAATGACAACCTAAGATCCTGTCCTTTAATGTTTAAACTCAGGCTGAGAATGAAACATGCCATTCAGAAAGAATGCTATCATCTGAATTGTATTTTTGTGTTGTCTTGGAGAATAGATGGTCAGAGACCAGTTAAATACGTTTTAGAACTTTAAGAGATCATCTTGTCTCTGTTTCCCATTTTATTGATGAGACTAGTAAGGCCCCAGAAGAGTAAAAGCCTGCATGATCAGTGAAGGGCAGAGCCACCCCCAGCGTCAGCCCAGCTCCGTGGATGCAAAGCTCACACGTGTGCTGCTGCACAGTGACTCTGAATTCAGTGAAACTATTTTCTAAGTTTTTTAAGGAAAATTTTCTAAGGATAATTGGGAAACATGGGTTTTCTGATAAGTTGCAATGGCTTCTTTTAATATCTGGTTTTCTAATTTGAAAACAAAAGTTCACACCGATACTCTTTAACATAAAAACAGATGGAGTCTAGCAGGTTCCTGATAGTTAGTGTTCACGACCTTCCGTGTCTTCGTTGTTCTCGGTGACTGTGCCAGCAGGTGTGCACGCTTGTGTAAGAGTGACCTTCTCTGTTACAGTGTCTGCAGTGAAGCATTAAGTTACTTCCTTACTCTAACGTCAGAGAGTCATCGGGAGGCTTGGACTAACTTACTGCTGTTGTTTCTAACTAAAGTTCTAAAGATAAGCGATAATAGGGTAAGTAGGGGACGCCCATCGTATCCAGCCTAGCGTTTCTAGCCTGGCCAGCGCTGTGCCACGTGGGAGGTGGGGGTGCCAGGCCACTCCCTGCCGGACTCCTGTCTCATTGGCCCTCAGCTTTCCCCTCCTCACCCCGCTCTATCTCTTATTGGTGATTCTGTGGAGGGTTCAGCTGGGGAGGAATTGGAATCCTGTAGGACACCTTGACAAGCTACTGGGTACCGCCCAGATTGCAATTCCTGTTTTGATAGCTGAAAATCTCCCCTTCCACCCGTGTTGGACTGCTGTCCGTCTAGCCCCCTGCCTCATGTTCCGCCTCTCCCCGAGGCACAGGCCTCAGCCAGTCCTCTGGCCTTTTTACTGGTTCCATGTGACCCTGAGCCCCAAGTGAGTGGGCTACAAACTCATTTAGGAATTTTAAAACAGTAGAAATAAAAATAAATATATAGCTGTAAATATAAATACGTATTTAAGGTTTTCAAGAATACATAGTTCACTCTTTAAAAAAATATAGCATCTACGGCCATGCTACCCTGAACAAGCCTGATCCCATCTGATTTCAGAAGCAAAGCAGGGTTGGCCCTTGGTTAGTACTTGGATGGGAGACCGCCCAGGAAGACCAGATGCTCTAGGCGTAAAAAATAAAAAAATAAGGGATTGTGAGTTGACAAGGTCCTTGCTTGCAATCTGTGAGGTCAACCAAGGGTTGCCTTGCCTAAATAAATAAAAATATAGCAATGTAGAGCTCACTTGAAACGGGTTGCTGTGCTCCCTGAACAGGTTTAAAAATGCCTCGTCAGGCAGCCTGACATTTGCCACTTTGGACCATGGTGGTGCACGGGACCCAGAGAGGCCACCTGATGCTGCCTGGTGCTGTACGGTTGTTCCTCCCAGGCCACGTGGTCTGGGTCCACGTGCACGTCCCTTTGACTCTTGGGCCAGGTAAAGCCAGGAGAAGTGATCTAAGTGGACAGGAAGGACGCGAAACCCCAGTCTGTCTCACTCGACAGTTTGCTTTCTTGCCACAGTGTGTCATGCTGCTTCCTTGTACCCTGGGTGCAGAGGCAAACAGAAAACAAGACAGGCAAGTAGTTCAGAGATTAAAGAACTACAGCAAAGATAAAGTCAAAGCACATCGATTCAGCTGTAAATACGGAATGTATAATCTGTGCCTGGAAACTGTATAGTTTGTATTGCAATGTTAGGTAGAATTTCTGCTGAAAATTAAAACTTTATTAAAGATCGTTTCAGTAACCCCTTACATAGCTTATCAAAACGCAGCTGTGGTTCTCACTTGTATTACCACCTGGGAAGAACAGTGATAAATACTAGAAGTTTGTCATAAGTTTGTCGAGGAAACGTAATGGAAAATGTTTTTCGAAATGTCTCAGCCTTTCAGTTCCATAATCAGTGCAGCCACTGCTCCGTGCAGTCACCTTCCAGTCAGTGATCAGTGCTCACCCCGCAAGGCAGTTTTAGGTTTTGTGGTTTGGAATGCAAGCACTACTAACAAATTCATTTTTCCTCCCAGTTTAAAGCTCATGCATCCTTCTACTATCCTCTCTTATGTGAAATTATGCAATTTGACTTGATTCCTGAACTTCGTGCTGTTCTTAGAAGATTTTTTCTGCGAATCGGAGTCGTTTTTCAGATATCAAAACCGCCTGAACAGGAACTCGGAATAAACAAGCAATGATGAGAACTTAGTATTTTTCTGTTGGCGTTTACATCACTCCGCTCTTTAAAAGGACCCTGGAGCTGAGGTTTCCTACCTGAAAAATTGTTTCTCTGAACTGCAGTGTCGAAAGGTTACTGGTAAAGATGCTTAGAACTAGAACTCACACTTGCAACGCTCCAGGCCCTTTCAGTAATTGATGGATCCCGTTTGTCCGCCATGCTGGGCCACGTCGAGCAGAAAGCTCATTTCCAATGTCAGCTGATGCTCACGTGTCCTTCCCTGTCCTCAGTGGCAGGGAGAGCCCCACATATTTTTGGCAACTGTGGAAGTGAAACTTACCCAAAGAACTATAGATGTAAAGATTTGAACTTCTACAAGAAGTACAACTCAGGAGAGCTGTATTTTGAAGGATAAAATGTTTATAATTGGGGAGTGGGGGAAAAAGAAATTATTGTTCATGGCAAAAGATATTTAGCAACTATGGTATTCTTATTCTGAAGATTTTTGCACACTCAGGCTATCTGAGATACTGGTAATCATCCTTCTGTGAAAATGTACAGAGATGCAGGTCTGTAATATAAAAATCTTAAACATTATATAGTTCTTCCTGCACTGTTTTATTTTATTTCTTTATTTTCTTATTCATTTGCTAAATATCTATAATATTTTGTCAAATGCACTAAACATTTGGGTTAACTTTGTCTTTTTTATTTTGTGGGGATTTTGTTTTTGCCCTTTTGGGGTGGGGGTGGTAATTTTGAAGGTTTAAACACGCCCAGAAGCTGTTGTGGCTGACGCTTGTCATGATCAACAACAAAAAAAGGGTAGAAAATATCCCTACTGACATAACTACCTGTAACATACTTCTCTTAGGGCTTTTAAACATGAGCCATTAAAATAGAATGACCCTTCACGGACCGAAACTTGAATCACTGCAAAATGAATCTAGGTTGCTGTCACTTTCTTTTCTTTTGGTGGCGGGGCTTGATGTAGATTTTACTCTATGTACAGAATTTAATGTTGAATATATTAAAATAACAAATCTGGCATGGTTTGGGGACGTTAGATTTACTGGAAATGTATTCATACTGTGAATTGTGCTCTGATGGTTAGAAAACAACATGACAAGATTGTCAAGCATTCCGTATTAACAGTGGGTGTAGAAAATTTTTTCAGATGGATAAAATGTATATGGTACAGATGTAAAGTTTTCTATGTAAAAAATTCTGTACAACTTTCTGTACAATATTGATTCTCATCTGGCATATTCTAATCAGGTTATAGGTCAATAAAGTTTTTGGATTATTTCATCAGTGCAATCAAAACCTGTTATACACAGCCCCATGTTTCATTGATTCTTTTTTCATTAAAAGCCAGACAGACAACTGAGGAAGGATATTTTCAGCCAGAACAACAGGTTCAGTATTCTTTAGTTCTGATACTTTCTTTTCAGTTTCTGGCATTAGATTCTCCCCCATGCCCTGCTTTCTTGACCATACAGTATTCATAATATTTGTGTATTAATAACCCAGAATAAGGCTACACTCTTTGAATAGTGAGAAAACACTGAAGTTCCCTTTGGGGCAGTTGGCAGTAGGGTGCTGTGTATCCCAGGAGTCAGTTCAGGCTGTGTGATATGGTGGCACTTGAAAGAGAAAATGGACATGTTAAGATAATTTATTTTGAAGGTTGTGTTAAACGGGATAAGTGTTCGGTCTTTGCTCTCACACCTCTTAGATAAAGAGCAGTTACTGAACGATGCATTCGTGTGTCTGCCATATTTATTGCCCTCAAGACACAGCCCCCTGTTCAAGACCAGCTGATACCGTAGCTGGAGCCACCGTAACCGTCGGTCTGTCCGAGGTAAGTGTTTCAAATAACCTGGTGGTTGATTTTTACGGTGTAGTGTCAGGACTCACCACAGGCTTTCATCTTACTTTCAGATGAAGATATAAGAAAAATCTTTACAGTAAAATAAACAATGGTTACATTACAAAATCGAATGTAAAATTTACATGTCACTAAAATTCAAAGTACTAGAAATTTCACACCTGAGGTGAACTTTTCTGGTCTCGTCTGCCATTAATTTTATCAGTGGAAGCATGCAAGAAGCGGTTCCTGGGGTGTTCTCATCTTTCTTGGTGCTAAAGGCACTGAATAAGAATTATTTCCCAGAATTAATTTTGCCTTTTTTAAAGGTACCTCTTATGGAGTGATTAGAAAGACTGACTGACTCACTCGAGAGGTCACGGAGGCGCAGCAAGGATTCCAGTCCCTGTCCTTGACCCTGGGTGTTCCTGTCTCTCTTCAACTTCTAGAACACCTTATCTGGAAACCTCAATTCCAGTTAAAACAGGAAATCGACACTGGTAATAAAAATAATTTATTTCTATCAAGAAGTAGTTAAATCATGTAAATTAGTAAACTTAATGCATGCCTTCATTGGCACAAAGAGGCAGAAAAATGTAACGTCGTGAGTGAGTGCATGGCTCATGGGAACAAAACCAATTATGATGATTCCCATCATTTATACTGAATCAGTAGCTGTAAATGACTTGGAAATAACTAGTACATTTGATTCCTTACATCGCAACTGGAATGTTCACAGCTACAACAAGTATTTACTAGTGAATTATTTTGAACAGCAGAAACAATAGCAAATATATATATAATGGTTTCTGATTTTGCAGCACTGTTAAAGACACTTGTGTTTTATTCACCTTATCTTACAAGCAGAATTTATAATAATGCACATATGGTAGTTGATTCCAAGACTTCATCACCACTCTAAGTTATGGCAAAATTGTGCAAAAATAATTCTATAAAATCCTATATTATAAATTAATAATCATGTCCTTTTATTTATGTACATAATATACATTATATACATCATCGTGGAAAAAATACACCTATTTGCAGATGGAACGTTAGTAACTTCCGGGTAGGGAACAAAGGAGCACATGTTATTAAAGGTTCAGATTTAACATTCCTTTTACCTTCAAGGCACTGCTGGGTCCAGCCCAGGTTTATTAACCATGCGCGGTGGACAGGCCCTGCCAGCTGAAAGGGCCAGGTTTCCCAGGCCCCCGCGGCTGCTCCTGCTTCAGCTGCTCGGCCACGAACTGTTTCAGCGTTTCCGAGGTGCCCGGGCGGAGCCAGGGTTCAGTTGCTACAGAGTTTGATCTGTCGTCACCCACATGCTTCATGATGTCGTCAGGGTCAACCAGTGAACTCTCGTCGTCTAAAGGAGGCGAGAGAGACATGACTCAGGTGGGTGGCAGGCAGGTGACCTGTCATCTCACCCACCACATCTCTGCGTTTCTCCATAACACTATGTTCTAAGCTGGGCTGTTTTGTCCAACTTCGTTTTAGAGGCAGGAAAGCAAACCCAGGAAGGGAGCCAACTTTATGAAACAAAAAAATGGTCAGCTGGAGGAAGCTGTAGTGTGCCAGCACCACGGGAGCCCTGGGCACCGTAGAGACAGTGGCACCCGGCAACAGGCTGCCCGCAGGCGCATAAGCCGTCTTGTGTCACCTTCAGGAGAAACTCAATAGCTGCCATGTGAAATTTTTGTTTTGAACAACCTATAACAATGCCACGAGGAAACTGTCAATTATGAAAGCACTAGATGAGACGAAATTACGTCCATTCTTACTAAGAGGCTGTTTACTCCATTAAGGGGTATCTTGTATGTAGTCTGTATCATTCTTTAATTGAATTGACTGTACCTAACTTCTATATCGGTATTTTACTTATTATTAGATATAATAATAGGAAAATCTGTCTTCCTACCCTGTGATGTCAATTTCTTTTTTTTGTTAAATTACATCTCTTGGTCTGTGAAGGATTAGCCCGGCAAAGGGACCTGTGCAATCAATTTAATAAGCAGTCAATCCACATTGTACCAAAAAGCTCCTGTTTGAAAGGACAGTGTTAAAGTTTAGAAGTTAAAAAGCTACTGAAAAATATTCTTAAAATGCTCTATGTTCTTTCAATTCAATATATCCCTGTTAAATATTAATTCAACTTACTGGTTCTAAAAGAAAATAAGAGGTAATAACTTCACAATACAGATGAAAAGAAAATGCTTTTTAGCTAAAAAGAAAGCACTGCTCTCCCATGTTCCGCGTTTTTCCAGGTATGATATGAAAAGTACTGCTCCATCAATTTACCGTGTTTGCTGGTATTTGATATGGAATTACCACCAGGACACATGACACCTTGACTGCTAGAGATTATATGCATACAGTTTTAACAATAATAAAGGTAAGATCAAAAAAATAGCTTAAGAAAATTCTTATTAGAAAATTATTGTAATGTAGCTTCCCAAACTAAAGAGAACTTTCCAAAACGACCACTCTGCTATTTGCTAAAACTAATAACACAACAGGACTTAGGTACTATAAAATTGTCCCATTATCCTAATAACTAATCAATATCCACATTAAAAAGGTCCAGGGCTGGCAGAGGAGCTCGCTGGTTGCCTAAGAAACCGTCCTGCCTGCCTGTGCTCGACAAACAGGCCCTACTTAACGCAGTGTGACAGTGGAGCCCAACATAAAAGACTAAACTTTGGCTTATAAAAAGGAAATACAAACCTGAGGCTATTTTGCTATGTCTACGGTACAGAAAGCCAAGTAAAAAGGTAAAATTTTCTTTTTACTACAAATTTATAATATATGTGTTAGTCTAAACTTAAAGTTTTAATTTCGGATAATCTCTCACTTCAGTAAGAGAAGTGTGACACTGAGCATTTTCCCTGCTGAAAGCAAAGCCTGGATATAATTATAAGCAAAAACTTTATCTATTTAGAATCCACTCAAAAAAGGGTACCCTCTGGTTCAAAGAATCTGTTGCAAAATTGATCCTGACTCTGGTTTGTTGGGTAGCTACTGTGTTCCAGGCCCTACATACAACTCGAAGGATTTCAAAATTCATTCCATCTATCCCGCAGCCATTAGTGACAGCTTCCAAGTGAAGGAGGTTAAGAGTTCTTAGAGAATTTGCTATAGTCCACTGAACTTGGCCATTTACCTGTATTAATAGGTTTACTCTGAAGTTCATTCAGTCTTCGCATTCGTTCCTCATTTCTCATTCTAATCTGATCGGTATTTATACTGGATACAGATTTTAACGAGAGACCATCTGGCGGAGCATTCGGACGACTGCTGTCCTGTAGTTAGAAAACAACTTCAGAATGACCATAGAATAGGTTCAGAATACAGCACTGAACCAAACTTGCCCTCGATAAATGTACAGTGATGAGGGAAATAAATGAAAACTTATAGCATTCACATTCTAACCCCTAGTGCTTGTCCACACAGGCTCAGATGAAGGCACTGTATTTGTGATAACATAAATGATGCCAGACTGGAGAAAGGTCTGGCAGTTCCTCAAAATGCTACACAAAGTTAGCATATAACCCAACAATTCTGCCTCCAGACAATAAACGCGAGAGGAAAACATCAAAACACTTGTACGTGAATGTTAAAAGCAGCACTTTTCATAAGACAAAGTAGAAACCACCCAGATGTCCCAGTATTGAATGGATAAACAAAAGTGGAATATTATTGAGCAATAAAAAGGAATCAAGTACTGACGTTATAATTTTGTGACCTTTCAAAAAAACGAAGCCAAAAATGACCATATATTTTATGATCTCGTTTATATGAGAAAAGCCAAACCTATAGAGACAAAGTTAGGTTAGTGTTGCTGGGGAGCCACCTGGTAAAGCTGTACGTATAATACAGCTCTTTGTGGAGAGCTCCCTCCATATCTGACTCAGCGCTAAATGCTCCACATACAACTATCTCCACATCATATATAAGGAAACAGTTTACGAAGCTGCCCAAAGTTGCTACCCGACAAAGTAGTGACATTGTCAGGACATAGAGTAAGGGCTCCAAGGCCTGCACATTTTATTGGCTATACTATGAAATCATTTAAATATGTTCTGTGAAAAGGACATAAGTTTGAACAGCAACCTTCTTGTCTACATGACTCTGGGCAAGTTATAAGACCAAAACGGAGATGTCTAAATAATAGGCTTAGGTGACTATGAGGACGTAGCAGGCTTTCCAGTAAGTGGTATCAGTTGCTTCTTGTGCCTTCTCTGAAATCCATGTATTCTTCTGCAGGGGGCAAGAGGGAGGTTAGCGAGAGGAACTAAGATTTACAGAGCAGAGATTCTGTACCAGGCACTAGTCTTACACTTACCGCCACCCTACGAGACAGGAAAATATTACTTCAAAGAAGCCAAGGCACTGAGTTCAGTGAGCTGCCCCAGCTCTCTGGTGCTAGAGCCAAGATTCAGACCCATGTCTACCTCACTCTAAAGCAAGTGCTCCTTACTGGACCACAACAACTTAGCATGGTGAGAATCCAGACCTCACTCCTAATCTGAAAAGGAAAAAGAAAAAACACTGCATTCGTACAAAGTCCAGCCCTTTCAGTTTGTCCCTCCTGCGCTCCCTGGCAGAGGGCAGCTGTGACGGCGGGAGCGGGGCGTCCTCTTCCAAGGCGGGATACGTCTCACCATAAGCACCTGGAAGGAACACACAAGGCGGAAGGCTTAGACGTCCCCCACTTTAAATCTTTTCACTCAGCTAAACCAAGACTTGGCTTTTTATTAAGATGGTGTTTACATACAGTTGAAGTAGAACAGTGATAAAAATGGAAATACATTACCATTCTGTCTTTTCATACACTTGTTTCCGATCAGAAATAGTAGTGGCAAAATTTAAGGTTCCGAGTTCAGTGATGTATAGAATTGTGCAATCATCACTATTATCTAGTTTTAGAACATTTCTCTCTCAAAATGCTGCCTCGTGCTCACCAGCAGTCACTCCCCAGTCCCACCTGCCCAGCCCAGTGGAAACAGTGAGCTGCTTTCATTCCCAAAGGATTTACTGAGATCCCTTGTAAATGGAACGATAGTTTCACATACTGTCTTCCACTTAGCATGATTCTGAGGTTCATCTGTTGTACCATACATCAGTTTATAACATACATACAATCACATCTTCTTTATCCATTCATCCATCAATAGACAATTTGTTTCCATACCTTGACTATTGTAAAGAATGCTGCAGTGGACATGGGGTACATATCTTTCTCGATTGTTTTCATATCTTTGCAAAATACCTAGAAGAGGGACTGCTGGATCATATGGTAATTCTATTCTTAATTTTTGAAGGAACCTCCATGTTTTCCATAGTTGCTACACCAATTTACATTCCCACCAACAGTATATAAGGGCTGCCTTTTTCCCACATCCTGTCCAACACTTATTTCGTTTTCTTTTTTTCATAATAGGCATTCTAATACGTGTGAGGTAATATCTTATTTTGATTTGCATTTCCTAATAAATACTGATGTTGAACATCTATTCAAATGCCTGCTGGCCATCTGTATGTTTTGGAAAAATGTCTATTCAGATCCTCTGCGCATTTTTTAATCAGATTGTTTGCTTTTCAGTTGAGTTGTATCAGTTCTTTATATATTTTTAATATTAACTCTGTATTAGAAGTATCATTTGCAAATATTTTCTCATTCACTTGGCTGCTTTTCTGTTTTGATGATGGATCTTTCAATGTGCAGAATTTTTAGGTTGATGTAGTTTCACTTACTTTTGCTTTAGTTTTTCTTGCACTTGGAGTCAGATTCACAAAAACATCACTGAGACCAATGTCTGGAAGCTTAGTGCCCATGTTTGCCTTTATGGATTTTACTGTTTCAGGTCTTGCATTGGTCTTTAATTCATTCTGTGTTAATGTTTGTGTATGGTATCAAATGGTCCAGTTTCACTTCTTTGCATGCAGCTTTCCAATTTTCCCAGCAGCACTTACTTGAGACTGCAGATTCTTAGCTCTTTTGCTGTGAATTAGTCACCCACGTATGTGCAGGCTTACTCTGTTCAACTGGTCTGTTTTTCTGCCAATACCATACTGTTCTGATTACTATAGCTTTATAGTATAATTTAAAATCAAGGAGTGTATTATCTCCAGCTCCGTTCTTTTTTTTCTTCTCATGATTGCTTTGGCAATTCGGAATATTTTATGGTTGCATTCAAACATTAGGATTATTCTATTTCTGTGAACAATGCCATTTGAATTTTGATAGGGATTGCACTGAATATGTAGATTGTTAAACAGTGTCCACACTGCCTAAAGCAACGTTATTTCTTTCAGTATATGAACACAGAATAGCATTCCTTTTTTTTTTGGCGTAGTCTTCAATTTCTTTCAACAATGTTTTTTAGTTTTCAGTGTACAGGTCTTTCACCTCCTTGGTTAAATTTATTCCTTGGCATTTTATTCTTTTTGTTGAGGTTATAAATGGGACTGTTTTCTTCATTTCTCTTTCCAGTAGTTCATTGTTATAGTATGTAGAAACAACAGACTTTTGAATGTTGTTTTTCTATTCTGCAACTTAACTATATTATTATTTCTTTTAGTTTTTTAATGGAGTCTTTAGGGTGTTCTATATATACAATCATGTTACCCACAATATTGACAGTTTTACTTTTTCCTTTCCAATATGGATGCCTTTCACTTCTTGCCTAGATGCTCTGTCTAGAATTTCCAGTACTATGTTGTATATGAGCGGTAGCAGTGGGCATCCTTGTCTTGTTCCTGGTATTAGGAAAACCTTTTTTGTCATTGAGTATAATGTTAGTAATGGGTTTGTCATATACGGCCTTTGTTATATTGAGGTACTTTCCTTCTATACTCATCTTGACGGCTTTAATCATAAATGGATGTTGTATCTTGTCAAATGTTTTTTCTGTATCTGTTGATACAATCATATGATTTTCATCCCTCAGGTAATGCCATGTTAACAAAAGGAGGAATAAAAATCATGATCGTATCACATTGATTGATATGCGATGTTAAACCATCCTTCTATCCCTGAAATGAATCCCACTCCATCGTGGTGTATGGTCCTTTAACGTGTTGGACTTGATTTGCTAGTATTTTGCTGAGGATCTCTGCATGTATGTTCATCAGAGATATTGCCCTGTACTTTTGTGTGTTGTCCTTGCCTAGTTTTGGTATCAGAGTGATGTTCTCTTGTGAAATGCATTTTCTCCTCAATTTTTTGGAAGAGTTTCAGAAAGACAGGTATTAAATCTTCTTTGAATGCTTAGAAGAATTCATGAGTAAATCTATCTAGTCCTGGACTTCTGTTTCTGGGAGGTTTTTGATTACCATTTCAATTTCTTTACTAGTGATTAGTGTGTATTCAGGTTTTCTAATTCTTCATGTTTCAGTCTGGGATGTTTGTATGCCTCAAAGAATTTGTCAATTTCTTCTAGGTTATCCAATTTTGTGACATACAGCCTTACAGAGTTTTCTTTTATAGTCCTTTGTATTTGTGCTCTCCATTATAACTCGTCTTTCATTTCTGATTTTGAGTCTTTTTTCCTGAGTCTAGCTAAAGGTTTGTCAATTTTGTTTATCTTTTCAAAGAACAAGGTCTTCATTTTACTAATGCTTTATTTCCATTTTAATTTTTATTATTTCCTTCCTTCTATTGACTTTGGCCTTCATCTCTTCTGTTTTCTCTAGTTCTTTAAGCTGCAGTGTTAGATTGTTTGAGATTGTTCTTGTTTCTTAAGGTAGGGCTGTGTTGCTATAAACTTCGCTCTTTGTACAACTTTTGCTGCATCCTCAAAATTTTGTTGTTCTTTTTTTTTTCATTTGTCTCTATGTAACTTTTGATTTTTTCTTTTCTTTCTTTACTGACCCAAGAGTTGTTCAGTAGCATGTTGTTTAATCTCCACATATTTGTGATTTTTCCAGCTTGCTTCTTACTGACTGGTAGTTTCATAGCATTGTGGTATGGGTGGAGGGTGGAGGGGTCAGGTGTGGGGGAGCCCGGTTCGCAGCCTGCCACGCTGCTACCTGGTTCCCTATGGCAGCTGGTGCTGCTATCTTGTAGCCAGGAGGCCGTAGACACATCTCTGCTGCTGCTCTTGGGCTCCAGTGCAATCGGGGGAGAGGGAAGGCATTCTCAGGCACCAAAGCTGCTTCTGCCCCTTTTTCTTGCTTTCTTGCATGAGCTAAGACTTCTGTATCAATGCTGAGAAGCAGTGAGAAGGACATCTTCGTTTTGTTCTTGATCTTAGCAGGAAAGTTCCTGGTTTCTCATCATTAAATATGATGTTAGCTGGAGGTTTTTTACAGATGTTCTCTATCAAGTTGAAGTCGCCCTAGTATTCCTAGTTTGCTGAGTGTTATGAATGGGCTGTGAATTTTATTCAAAGCCTTTCTGCATCTACTGATAATGACCATGTAGTTTTTCTTTAGACTACTGATGCAATAGATTATACTTGGATGAATTATATTAATTGAATGTAAACTAGCCTTGCATAACTCGTATAAATCTTTGGTCATGATATATAATTTTTTGGATTCTATTTGCTAATATTTTGAGATTTTTTTTACATTTATATCCATGAGATATTGGTCTGTAGTTTTTTTTGTGATGTTTTTGTCTGGTTTTGTAACTAACATAGAATTAGAAGTATCTTCTATGTTCTGGAAGAGGTTGCAGAGAATTAGTATAATTCTTCCCTTTTAAATGTTCTGTAGAATTCACCATTGAACTCAATTTCCTTTTTTATAGTTATCATAGTCAATTTAGTTTTTTTATATTGAGATACATTTGACATATAATACTATTTAAGCTTAAGGTGTACAATGCGATAATCTGATGGGACATGTTGCGAAATGTTTAACACAATAAGACTATTTAACACATCCTCATGTCACATGTGGCTGTTAATGGTGAGGACATTAAACCTCTACTCTCACAGCAACTTTCAAGTATAAAATACAGTATTATTAACTATAGTCACATGCTGTATATTAGACGCCTGGAACTTATTTATCTTATAACTGAAAGTTCTTACCTTTTGACCAACATTTTCTCACTTCTCCCACCTCTTAAATTTTTTTGATTTCTTTGACATAGGCCTATTCAAATTGTATTTCTTCTTCTGTGACTTCACAAGATTCTAACTTTCAAGAACTGGTCCACTGAAACTGCCAGCCTCACCCGCCGTCACTAGAGTAGTGGTAGCACGGTTGTGACAAAGGGATATTTGTGGTGACCATTAATCAAGAGGATGGACTGCTGCACCTCTGGTCTAGTATAAGGTCTGGCATAGTGACATGTTCCCAGACACGTCTTGAGTGCTGCACACTTTCCTCAGCGTCAGCAGGAATGAGTCACCTTTCCCTGACACCTCCTTGGATGAGCTATCGTCCCATCCCTATTTCCTGGTGGTTTCACTATCTTTATTCAGTCTCCAACAATATGACTTCCTTGGAAAGGGAAAACTGTAAAACATCTAAATATAGGCTAGTTTAGAATTTTTATCACATGAAAATATAAAGTAATTGGCATGAAAAACTAATATGGCCCTAGGATAGCAGAAATGCTTATGATCAGAATACATGATTTTAAGTGTATATTGTAGTACTTAAGAAAAAAGGTCCCATGGTACCTTCAGTGTCTTCTGAAGACTAATGTGACTTTTTAAAATTGAAATATTAAGATTAATTGCAGACTCAACACTGTCTTAATAATAAAGAACTCTTGTACACTTGACAAATTCCTCCCAATGGTAACATTTTGCAAAACAAAAGCAAGTCTCACACCAGGGCTCTTGATACTAATACAATGCACTAAGTCTTTTTTGATGTGCCTTGTAGTAAAGTAGTCCGTGGTATCGCTGTACTAAAGCTGGGTTACCTATTCACCTGTTGGACATCTGGGCTGATTCCAGTTGTTGGCTATTAGAAGTAAAGCTATGAAAATTCATGTACAGATTTCTGTGTGAACCACTCCGAGGACTTCTTTGTTACAGCTGACATACAATAAACATTAGTTTCAGGTGCACGGCATGGTGATTAGACATTTATACACCTTATGAAATGGTCACTCTGTTAAGTCCAGTACCATACAACACCATACATTTATTACAGTATCAACCATAATCCTTGTGACTTTCTTATAACTGCCAATTTGTATTTCTTAATCTCTTCACCTTTTTCATCAGTCCCTCCAAACCCCTCCCCTCTGGCAACCATCAATTTGTTCTCTGTATCTATGGGTTTGTTTCTGTTGTTTAGATTCCACATATAAGTGAAATCATAAGGTATTTGTCTTTATCGTACTAATTTCATTAGCATAATACCCTCTAGGTTCATCCATGTTGTCACAAATGGCAAGATTTCATTCTTTTTATGGTGTAATATTCCACTGAAGTAATATTCCATTGTATATATGTATTGCATCTTCTTTATCCATTCACCTATTGATGGGCACTTAGGTTGCTTCCCTATCTTGACTATTGTACATAATGTTGCAATAAACATTTATCCTTTTGAATTAGCTTTGGATTCCTTTAGATACTCAGAAGTGGTATTGCAGGATCATAGGGCAGTTCGTTTTAATTTCTCGAGGAACCTCCATACTGGTTTTCACAGTGGCTACACATTTACAATCCCACCAGTAGTGCGCAACAGTCCCCTTTTCTCCACATCCTTGTCAATACTTGATCGTTGATTTACTGATGAGAGCCATTCCGACAGGTGGTATCTCACTGCGGTTGTAATTTGCATTCCCCTGAAGATTAGCGATGCTGAGTACATTTTAATTAGTGTGTTGCCATCTCTTTGTCCTCTTTGGAGAAATGTCTATTCCAGTCCTCTGCCCATTTTTGGATAGGACTGTTTGGGGCCTTTTGGTGTTAAGTTGTATGAGTTTCTTATATATTTTTTGACATTAATACCTTCTTGGATGTATCACTGATCAATGTCTTCTATCATTCAATAGGTCGTCTTTATGTTTCATTGATGGTTTCCTTCATTATGTAGAAACTTTTTAGTCTGACATAGTTCCATTTGTTTTTCTTTTGTTTCCCTTGCCCAAGGAGACACATCCGAGAGTTTACTGTTTTCATCTAGGAGTTTTATGGTTTTAGGTAAGTCTTTAATCCATTTTGAGTTTATTCTTGTATATGGTGTAAGAAAGTAACCCAGCTTCATTCTTTTGCATGTATCTGTCTAGTTCTCCCAAAATCATTTACTGAAGAAACTGTCTTTAACCCCATTGTATATTATCCTTGCTTCCTTTGTCATAAATTGACCATATAGGAATGGGTTTATTTCTGGGCTCTCTGTTCTGTTCCATCGATCTATGTGCCTGTTTTTATACCAGTACCACGTTGTTTTGATGATGATAGCCTGATCGTATAGTTTGGTATCAGCTAGTGTAATACCTCCAACCTTGTTCTTTCTCAAGATTGCTTTGGCTATCTGGGGTCTTTTGTGGTTCCACATAATTTTTAAGAGCATTTGTTCTACTTCTGGGCTTTTGTTTTATGGTAGTTTTGATTTCATTGGCAGTTGCCGGTCTGTTCAGATTTTGTTTCTTCCTGACTCAGCCTTATAAGATTGTATGTTTATAGGAATTTATCCATTTTTTTCCAGATAGTCCAATTTGTTGGCATATAACTGTCCATAGTATGTCTTTATAATCCTGTGGTATCAGTTGTCACTTGTTCTTTTCTGATTTACATGAGCCCTGTCTTGTTCTCGATGAGTCTGGCTAAATGTTTATCAAAATTTTATCTTTTCAAAGAACCTGCTCTTTGTTTTGTCTTTTCTTTGAGACTACTTTAGTTCCACTCTGATCTTGTGTTCTGACATGTGGGCTATCCTGGAAAATGTTCCATGTGCACTTGAAAAGAATGCATATTCTGCTTTTGTGTGAAATGTCCTAAAAATAGCAATTAAGTCCATCTAATCTAATGTGTCATTTAAGGCCACTGTTTACTTGTTTTCTTTCTGGATGATCAATTTATCAATTAATGTCAATGGTGTGTTCATGTCCCCTAATATGACTACTACTGTCGCTCTCTCCCTTATGTCCATCAATATTTGCTTTATATACATATGTTCTACTACACTAGGTTTGTAGATATTTACGAGTAATTATCATCTTGTTGGATTGATCCTTTTGTCGTTATGAAATGTCTTTCTCTGTCTCGTTACAGACTTTGTTTTAAAGTTTATTTTGTCTGATATAAGTATTGCTAGTCCAGCTTTCTTTTCCAGCTCCATCTGCACAAAATTTGTTTCCATCCCTTTCAGTCTGTTTCTTTTGACCTGAAGTGAGTCTCTTATAGGCAGCATATGTATGACTTTTTTATCCATTCAGCTACCCTGTCTTATTGATTGGAGCATTTCGTCTACTTACATATAAAGTATACTTGTTGACAGGTATGTAGTTATTGCCATTTTGTTGTCTTCTGATTGTTTTTGTAGTTCTCTGTTCCTCATTCTCTCGCTCTCACACTGATGCCTTTCTACATTGTTGTGTTTGGATTCCTTTCTCTTTTTCTTCTATATTTCTTGTAGGTTTTGGGTTTGCTGTTACCATGTGATTCATTTGTACCAACCTATGCTTACAGCAGTCTCTTTTAAGTTGATGGTTGCTAAGTTTGAACACATTCTAAATCACTAGTTTTCACTCACTCTTTCCACGTTTCTTTTGTGGGTTGTGCGTGCCCCTCTGATGAGCTGTAATTGATGCTGGGACGTCAGTGGGTGGGATTGCTCCTCAGGCTGGCTGGCTGTGAGGGCTGGCCATGACTACAGAGGACAAGACGTTGTACAGGGGCTGATCCCATGGAGCGGGACTCTATTGGGTCTGTAGTGCCAGCTGGATCTGCCTTTCAGCTGTTTGTGGAGCTAGGTGGGTGGTGCTATAGTGTGGTTTGAAGTCGGCCACCAGGTGTGCTGGTTCTGGAGCCTCTTAGGAGGGGCTCTGGTGTAGACCAAGGTCAGTCTCTGTGTCCGTCTTCGGGGCCAGCTGGGGGAGCTACAAAGTGAGCTGCAGTTGGGCTGGGGCTGGTGCTTGGCAGAGGCTATACTGTGAACGAGGCTGGGTGCCGCTAGTGCTGAGCTTACGGCTGCTTCCAAGCCAACACTGGCCACAGCCTGTGCCACGCATGGGGCCACTTAGCAAGAGGTACAGGAAATGCCTAGGCCAGCCGCTGCTTGTTTGGAATTTGTGGACCTTTTGAGAGATTTTAGGAAAGTCTATAGCCTGAGCTGCTTGTGAGCAGCAGCCACTGGAAGAGGCTCTGGCTGGGCGTGTGAGTGGGGTGGGGGTCTCGGATTCGCCAGGGCCACCAGTGTTAGCCAGGTTAAAGGAACAATGGCATCTGCCAGTGCTTTAGTCCTGGAAAGAGCAGCCCTGCCTCTCTAACCCTCACCCTGAGCTAGTCAATATAGTTGCTCCTATCTGTCCCTGGTGCCTTTTGAGCTGTTTCCCCTCCAAGCCCAGGGCAGATGAGTTTAAGCGAGTCCGGGCACAAGCCTTTCCTCACTCAGACACAATCCCCGCTGGTGTTCACAGCCAGGTGGTATGGGGACCCCTTCCCTGCCCTGGTGCCCCAGGCTGGGGA
Organism: Pteropus medius; assembly: GCF_902729225.1. Classification (NCBI taxonomy): domain Eukaryota; kingdom Metazoa; phylum Chordata; class Mammalia; order Chiroptera; family Pteropodidae; genus Pteropus; species Pteropus medius. Next base: position 2,477,598 of record NW_024350926.1, on the reverse strand, counting down.
GCCCGATGTGGGGCTGGGAGCCATCACAGCTCAGGGTGGACCCTGCAGTCGAGCTATCCCTCCTGATTCTTAACTGCCACGCCCAGGGTGTGGGACCAGCCTGCTCCCCACCCACCCCTTCTGCCAGTCTGTCGCGGCTTCTTTATATACTGTCAGGACTTCTGTTTACCTAGTCTTCACGTGGTTCTAAGGGATGGTTCTATAACTGAGCTGTCATTCTGATGTGAGTATGGGAGGTGGCGAGCACAGCTTTTACCTACTCCACTATCTTGCCCGGAAGTCCTTCCTATGAGTTTTAAAGTCCATCTTAGTTATTTTGATTTTGAAAACTTTGTAATTCATGTTTGATGATTATTCACTAAATTAGTAAAACTATGTTGCTTTTTTTTATCACCTTGCCTAACAGAGTAAAGTACAAATTTTTTAAGTATGAAAAACAAATATACTCACCAATAAAAGCACTATCGGATTCCAATAATGAATTTTTCAAGTCGTTAGTGTCATCTCTGGGCTAAAAGAAACATAGTAATTACTATTTATTACTCCTGTATGAAAAAAACATTTGTACGAAGAGGCACAAGTTTCCATACTGATCCCAAGATTAGCAAAAAAGAATGAGAAGCGGTAGGACGGGCTTCTACCTTCCTACACTACATTCCAAATGCTCTGAACATACAAGAAAAAACCCTTTAAGCATCACATTACTGCTGATGAAAACAGAAGACTATGAAGCAGCGAACCCAATTAAACGTTCAAACTCTTTAAACCACTGCTGAGAGTCATTCGTCTTTCCATGAAGCTGCAGTGTGCACGTGCTGCTCCCGCCATGCTAGGAACTGGACGTACAGGATGAGTAAGCGCTTCTGCTCTGGAGTAGAGCATAGTCCCGAGGGAGGGCGAGGCATACCCTTAAATGCCAGCCCTACGTGACAGCAGTGCCACAAAGGCACAGCACAGATACAGAGGGACAGGGAGTAGGGCAAAAAAATAATGGTAGGGTTGGGCTTGTAAAGAGCGTTCAAAACTCGGGTAACTTAAATTTATATAAAGAAGATTTCATAGTAGAGGCTAAGATCAAGTCACATGCTGGAAGGAACCTAGAGTTACCGAACGGCACTAAGGTGTCAGAACGCCCCAGAGTAGGGAGCTGTCCGTTATTCAAGGAAACACATTCCACTGATGTGGCACAGGTCAAAACATCCTTTGTCACTGAATTCTTCCACACACTGAATTTTAATCTCCTTTTCAACACCCACTGACTCTACTTCTGCTTCCTGGCTTCATGATATTAGTATCTAATATTTACCCCGTTGTCCTCAGCACTGCACATGATGCCCACCTCCCGCATCCCAGCGCCTCACGTAACTGAGTGCTGGAGACTCCCTGGCAACCTTCCCCAGATTCATGTGTTCTCCATATAATCCAGTTTCTAGGAAAATGAGGGGCCCACAATTTATTAGCTTTTTTTGTTAACAGCCAAGATAAACTGTTGGCTTATACCGAGTTAGTTTCTACTCAACAAAATATGCTACTATTAGTCTAGGATTTTAACCAATCTCCTAGATGTTAAACTTCAGTATCTTCACTAAGAAATGTGGTTGCCACAGACACTTACCGACCTGCAGACTATCCAGAACAGGTGGCAGTATGTCTCAGGTCACGTAGTATGGGACAAGGAGGACCTCTAGAGTCCAGCCAGGGTTCAAACTGGCATTAGTGCTTACCGTGTGACCATGGGCTCACAAGCTCCTCTGATGTAAACAGGGATAAGCACACTTTATCGTGAACTTAGAAATAAACGTACCTCGCACAGGTACAGAGTGTGCTGTAATAGCTATTAGCAGCACTGTTATCTGTCGGTTCAAAACCAGGCACAAACAGCTACCGGCCAGTAACCTAGGGCAACTGAACAGCCTAGCTGGGCCTGACTTTTATAATCTAAAAATGGGGATAGTACGACCTGTATCATTTGTGTGTGTGAAGATTAAATCTGTTGCCAACCTTGACCTTTTCCCTGAACTGTCTTTTATCTGTCTGCTCATCACCTCTGCCTGTTTGTCTCACAGGCGTCTGAAACCTACCACGTCTAAAACCAAGTTTCTGATTTTCTCCCCACCCCTACATCGGTTCCTATTTCTCCACCTCTCTTGCTGTTTAGCAGCTCCAACCAAGAACCCCAAAGCCACCTCCGACTCCCCTCACACCCTAGATCCAAGGTCAAAGCCCCGAGCAGGTCTCCTTTCAGAACTAATCGGACTCTTTCACCCTCCTGCCCCAGCTACGTCACCTTCTCTCTTCCCTAGATGACAGCCGTAGCTTCCTGTCCACCATTTATTCTCAATAAATAGTAGTCAGTGCTCATGTTAAAACGTGAAACCGATCATGTCACTCCTCTGCTCAATAACTCCGAAAGCGTCTTAACACATTCACCGCGTAAAAGGCAAAACCGTATGACAGCCCATGAGGCTCTGCCCATCTCCTCCCTCCTACCTGTTTCTCAGTCTTTGCACAGATGTCACCTCCTTGGGATGAGAACGACACCCTTACCTTGCTTATTTTCTTTATAGGCCTCACCACTACTTGTATTAGGATTCCTACTGACAGCAACACTTACACTACACTCATTAATATATTATCTCACTTAATTCTCACAACCCTTGAGCTATTTCTTACTAGTTTAATAAACATTTAATTAGATTATTACATGCTAGGCCTGCCCTATGTACCTTGCAAATATTAAAGAACTGAATCTTTATGGCTGCCCTCAGAGGCAAGCAAGTACTGTTATACTGTTTTACAGACCAGGAAGCTCAGTCATAGGAGGAGGAACTTGCCCGGATCACACCACTAAAAACAAACTTGAACAGCCTAGCTCTAGAGTCTTGTTTTTAGCCATTACAATATGCTTTCTCTACATGTTATTCTAATAACATCTCTAGCTACCCAATGTAGTAATGAGATAGATTTAAAATCTACCTTAATTCAATTTTTCTGAAAGTTCGAAATTGGAATATTTACTTACTATTCCTAAAACTTTTATCCCACAAAAACTAGCTTGAAAAACTGTAAGAGGGTCCATACCATTCCGTGGTCTTGTATTTTAGTGCTTGGAACAGCAGCCAAGTTCACTGTAGTCAATGGAGAAAACAAAAGGTTAAACATTTTAAAAATAAATTTTAGAATATCTTTTGTGACTAGCTCTCTACTGGAAATTTTCAACTATCACATTTCAGAATGTTTTGAAAATCTTTTTATTACTATAACTTAGTATCCATTCCAGTTGGATAAAATTCTCCCATTCCTCTTAATGACTGTAAAAAAGTAAAATCACTATGAACTTAAAACTGAGACCTACTGAAAAAGGAAATAATGCACGATTCACCATTTTCTCTCATATCTAAAATCCATGTAGAAATTTGTTTAGTGGGAGTTAAACAGGGGGCTTCTTCACATGAAAATGAAGAAAGCGAACCCAATTCCAGGCATCTAGTACCAGGGCCAAAAGTTTTGGGGTCAGGTGACCCAAAGGCCATTCTCCGATTCGGTCAGCGTTCTTATGTGTTCCTCTGAATACTGCATTTTGTCCTTTTAAATACTGCCTTTAGGACTAAAGAGGCTGCAAAGACAGCCTATATTCTTTCTTAGAATATTTCGCAGCCGTGTTTGTGATTTTTTATAGTTAAAACCATATTCTTATGAATTAAGTCACAGTGTGTGTCAGAGTTGGGGGGTGGCCGTTGTCAGGGATGGATACCCTCAGTGCCAGAATGCACCTGTATCCACCTGTGGACTATTTTTGGGCTAATTTGGTTGCCAAGATCGCACCAAATCAGATCATCAGTTGGGTCTCCTAAAGAAAAATTCCACCAAAATGGGTATAAAGGTTGAAGAATATACTCACTTCTCGTCTCCTGATGATATGTGCACTATTTATCAGAGACTTTGGGTTATTCTGCTGTCAGATCACCATCTATGAAACCACTGTCGAAAACTCTGTGTCAGACAGAGGGAAAACACCCCCTGTACCAATCGTCACCTAAGTCTTGACCAGTGACGTGGGCTCAAAGCACTACTTACTCCTGTGATACTGTCCCATGCAGGTAAAAAAGGTTCCTCAGATTCTGCAGGCAAGCCCGGCCCGCCAAGGGAGGGCCTGAAAGTTTCCTAAATACAACTTGTGGGTCTGCTTCCTATTCGTCACCTGACTGCTGCATTTTTACGACTTGTTTTCCATGGCCTCCCTCAGAGGCTTAAGCTGGCAAAGCTGGTAAAATACGTACGACGGTTATGCAGTCACCTGGTCAACAGGGACCATCAACTCTGAGGCAACTAGCTCCATCTGCCTCCAGATGCCTGATGACCCCCACCCCTAGTCACGCACTCCCCAGGACTCTGCATTTCTGTGCAGCATTCATTACACTTATACTTTTTAGCATCTACCTTCTCTAACAGAGGATAAACCGATGCTTTTCAGGTTTAACGCCATGTCAGACTTAAGCAGACACACACAGGAGAGAAATGCCCCGTAGGCTCTGCTGTTTGCCTAACATTCTTTCCCTTGGCTCCCAGTTCCTAGTGTAGATGTCACCCGACCTAGTCAAGGCATCCAATCCTCCCGGCTCTAGTAAATGGCTGGCCACCCCCCCAGGCATGGATGCCTGACCCAGCCAAGCCCAGTAGAGCCTTTTCTGGGACTAAAGGCCAACAGGGCCGTGAGCCTGCCTGGGGCTGAAATCGACACGAGGGCTGGAGAAAGCGAGCCGACACTACAACAGCTGACTGACACCCCTGGAAACAGTAGCGACTGTTTCTTACCTCCGGCGCCTTCCTGCGTTTTCAGTCTATTCAGTCTCTTCTGCTGCTCTCTCAGCAGGGCTTGCTGCTGAATCTCTAAGGTGTAATGATCTCTTGGAGGATCTGGGTACATATATTTCAGATCAACTCGTGTTTCTGAATCTGGTGCAAAAAATAAGATTTAACATAGTTTTCTGCAACATACGAGTAATCTAATTTCAGAGTCAAGGAACAGTATAGATAATGCGACATCGCCAAAGTCAAAGGACATTAAAATCATAAAACTAAAGAAGACGAAACTAATATTCTTTAAATAAATGTCTTTTAACAAACTTAGCAACATTACAAGGGAGCCCCCAGAAAGCAACAGCTGTGGATGGATTCTCCATCCCTACCTCCCAGTCCCCCAAGACACCACCCAGGGCAACTAGGTACATGCACACCTGGCAGTGAGTCGCATGGCTACAACATGGGCAGCTGGAAAACACCAATCACAGCTGATCCCTAAAGCATACTGTAAACATGGAAATGTAACAGTACTGGCCGATTAATATTTTAGCCATTGCAAATACGCAAAGAGCCAGGTAAGAGCAGACTGGCCAGAACTTGAGGGACATCATTACCGGAGGACGTGACGGTCTAAGAACTCACCTATGCTGAAATTCAGGAGTATCAAGCGACCAGAAGGAAAATGTTAAATGTGATTTTTAAATCCTGAGACTATAGTTCATAATATTTAATAGCCTTGAAAAAATTATTCCCTTTGATCCACTAATTGTATCACTAGGTTATAAAGAAATGATCTTAAATATGTAAAAAGCTTTATGATCAGAAATTATCAAAATAGTAAATGGGGAAATATGTTGAATACCTAAGAATTAAAAAATGGTTAAGAGCAAAGTCAACAGAAAAGACTCTAGACACATGAACTTGAATTGGACCCTGACTTCACTGCCTCCAGATTCAGTTTTCTTTTTTACAAACGAGACAACTAAGTCATACGATGAATGAGGACTAGATATGGTAACAGAGGGAAATAAATAGTTCCATTTTGTGGTTTAAACCTTTTTGGTTTCAAGACTTTTCACTCTTAAAAATTAAGGACCCCAATCAATGAATGTGTCTGTCTCACACACAAGCGTCATATTAGATGTTAACACTAAGTTTTTAAAACATGAGAACACACAAGTGCACATTCTGTTAGCTTCAGAGCAATAAAGTGATCACAGGCCTCTAACCTCTGGAAAACTTGTATATACACGGGAGAAAAAAATGAAATAGGTAAATAATATCTTAGTTTATAATAAAAACAATTTTGACTTCACAGGTTCCCTGACCAAACTCTGAGACCCACAGGCTTAACATAATGCCTGAAATATAGTAAGTAATCAACAAACAATAGCACATAAAAAAAAAATATGGTATGTGTAATTGATGACGTGTAAATCTAAGTAAAAAAAGAAAATGAATATAATTATATCTTATTTTAATGGTGTTTTTATTTAGGTGGTTTACAGAAAGTGAATTTTCTCTCTTTCCACTTTCTGTATTCAAAACTTTCTATAATATCACTTTAAAAATAACCCAAAGAAGAAAAGTTTAAATTCTGGTTTATCTGGTATAGGTCATATGAACACACATCCAACCATCTGCCTCCTCCATGCCAACACCTACTCTGTTCAATGCTCCTAAAGAAATACCGCATATAACACATTTTGGTTCCTTTTATACATTTTCAGTCTCCCAGGCCTCTGTGTACCTTGATCATTCTATTTCCCTAATAAGCTTTCTCCCCTGCTCTACCCACATCTAACCTTCCCTACCGTCTTCCTTCAAAAATCCTACATACCCTCCTCTCTCCAACAATCACTCCCTCCGTCTCCTGCACCCTAAACCACTTCTTCCTGAAACAGCTCTTAACATTAGCATCCTAAAAGTTCCTCCCTCTCCAGAAGCTTTTCTCTTCCTTCCCAGCCAAGGTTCTTCCACGGGTTGCATTATGTTAATTGATGCTAATTGCTTCCAACGCTCCTCCTCGCCCCCGCCCCAAAGGTAACTGGCTTCTGATCCCATAAACCCACAAAAAAGATCAAGCTGAGGTCACCAATGGCCTCTGATCCAACTGACATTTTCAGTATTTGTCTCAGACAATCCCTTCTCTTCCCTCAGCTTTCAGGATCCACGTTCCCCTGCTTTTTTCCTCCAATCGCTCAGTCCCTTTCCCAAGCTCGTCCTGCTCTGTCCACCCTCCATTAAAATCCAAGTGCCATTCTTCACACTTCTGGATGACCCAACCCACCGCCGAGGCTTCCACGGCTGTGTGTTCTCCGAAAGAAAACAGCCAAGGTAAAGCTTCGTCCCCCAGACGGTAAAATGAACAACTCGAGTACACAGGAGTTTTACTCATCAGCACTTACAGTATGTATCGTAGGTAAAACTCCACTTTAGGAAAAGGATACGAACATGTTTAAAGAAACTTGGCCGTGGGTGGAAGGTTCTTGCTCTAGCGGCCGCCTACTCACCTCTATCTTTCAGCTCGTTGAAGTCAAGAATATTCTGAAAAGCAGTGGTGTCGACGTCCTTCGGCGACTGTCTTCTCACAGGTGCTTGCAACCGATGTCGAGCCATGTCAAATATGTCCATGGGGTTCCTTTCTCTTTTCCTGCACATCGGTGACAAATTATGATGTGTTTTATGGGGATAAAATCTGAGTTCGCATTTCACTCAAGAAATTTGTCATCTTTCACCAGAATATATTGTAAAAATCTATTCTAACATGTTATTTCAATCTTTATATTAAAACAGGGTATTTATAAGGTTGTTGTTTGTGATCTTTCAAAATGCCCAGGTGTAAAGTCCCTTATTAGAAGAGGATGATTTGGCTTTACCTTAAAATGTTCACGCAGACTTGTTTCTTCTACCCCCTTTACTTATTCAGTCACTTATTTATGTCACTGTTGTGTCATATATATTTATTTTGTACTTTGGGTTATAACCCAATACTACATTATGCTGTTGCTCAAATTATAGCAGCTTTGGCCATGGGAGCTCTTTCGAGGTTCGCTCCTGTTTCCTTTTGATGCCTCCATCCTTTGTATTTTTGAGTACTTCCTTCCTTTCTGGTACTACAAGATGCTTGAGGATCACTTTGTACTTCTCCTGCCCCAGCCCTAGAATCAGCCATTTCTCCCAGGGGCCCTGCTGCCTCTTGGAGAAAGATATTCAGAAACCAAGCTCTGGATGCTGAGCATGCTTGCTGTGTCACTGCTTCTAGGGCTCATTGGTGGGCAGGTCTAGGTACTGCATTATGTAAAGTGAGTCATTAACATACCTGTAACTGTTCCTGTGCATATCAGTTTATATGCAGATTAAGGTCATACTGAGATGTCTGACACTAGTCCAGTATGTGGTAGGATTTTAATGTAGCATGTTAACTTGCCTAATTATACTTCGCTTAGATTCTTGTTGGCATTCTCCACACATGTTCTGGCTAAGTAAACAAGGTGAGGAAATTTCAAGATTTAGACTGGCTAGATGATGAAATGTGCACCCAAGGTAGTAATTATCAATGACTAATTCTTCCATAGTAGGTCAGTTACTACTAAGTAATTAGGAGATCGGTATAGATTTCCTACATTTACTTTTATATTAAAAATGCCTTAACAAGTACAGCTTTCCATATTCTAAACATGCATGTTTAATTTCACTATAATAGACTGTTGACATTTTATTTTCCTTATTTTCATTCGTAAATTGAAGACTGTGCTCTCTTTTGGCAAACCAATATGATTTAAGAGAAACCAGTCAGCTTTTCAGTTTTCTCATTTGCAAATCATACATGATAATTCCTACCCCAAGAGATTCTAGTGAAGAATAAATAATGTATTTAAAAGAACCTTGAAAATTCTACAGCTAACTGAAGTTAGATGTGTTAGAATTATCATCATTTAGCATGAATTGGTTAAATACATTTACTTTGATATAATTTTAATATGTACCAAAGACATCTCAGGTTTGGTTCGTTATTCCAATATTGTAATAATTTCACCAAAAAAATCTCTTATTCATTAATTCATCACATTATTGAGCTCCTACTATATGCTAGGGACACAAAGAACACAAGCCAGCTCCCATGTATAGAAGATCTAATAATCTAATTCTTAATTTAGCAGCCTATGTAACTATTAGTGTTAATGAAACTAAACAGGAATTCAGTATTTAATGGCTTTCTAGGACCTGTTTAGTATTTGTTTTGCATTGTAATGACCCTCCAATGCGGTGCCCATCACCTCGTGGTTCACTGAGGTCTGTGTCAGCCTTGACAATGTAAGCTTTGTGGCCTTGGCGAATCCTTCGCCCGGAAGCAAGCTCCAGGAGAGCAGGAGCATTACCTGCTGGGATCCCACTGTTCCCTTCTGGCTGCTCAGGGAAGATGTAGTGAATAAGGAAATGAAGGCAGGAGTCTTACACCTATAGCTCAGAGCTACATTTTCAAAATTAGAGGGGGCCTACCTGGTACTGAAGGAAGCAGGACATATTTGGTTTTATGTTATTTTCAGGGCTAGCAATGCCATCCCCTATCTCTGTCCTTTCATTGTCAGTCCCCCAAACCCTGACAGAAAAGTCCCCACCTAACCTGCCTGCCTATTCTATTAATTCCCTTGGACTACAGAAATAGAGTATTAATTAACTAACTAGGTATAAAGTTCTCTGAAAGCCTACTGTAAAATTAGTTTTGGGGACTGTGGATAATACCCATTATATTTGGTAGCATATTACCATATTTTTCTTTATAGTTTCTATTTTAGGCTGGGGGAAGGTAACATTGAGTATCTAACACATACATGTCAAGTACTATGCTGAGTACTTTACAGTATATAAGTTCACTTAATTCCCATGCTCATAAGACTACAAGGGGTAGACATTATCTACAGCTTACATGTGATGAAATCGAGATCAGACTACTTAGTAGATAAAGCATGTCTTTGAATCTTGGTTTCTCTGGCCTCAAAGACTGATCTTTCTACCACTTTGTCAACACCACTAATATCACGGCTGCCATAAATAAACTACTCGCAGTACAGAAGGACAATTACAGTGCTCTATTTAAATATTTTATATTAGGTTAAATAAGCATTAAATATTCCATATTTTCACAGTGAATAAATTCAGCCACTGTGAATGTTTCATGAAGGCAACTTTATCTATACAAAATTGAAGAATGTGAATCAAAGCAGATTAGTTAATTTTAAAAAGAGCTATTTTGCCAAGGGAAAATAAGAGAAAACCTACTATATACTACAAACACAAACAGACTGAAAAAATCATATTCTATTTTGTATTAGTTCCACTAGGTCCCTCTACTAGAATATAATTATTTAGTCAGATTTCTTTTGGGAGAAAAGGCTTTTTCAGTCATTACAATTTCCCCAACAATCTGTTAAAACGCAAACCATGCCTTCTAATAAAGGTGGTTCTCAATAAACATTAACCCTGTTCCGAACTGTGGGAGTACGGGGCGGCTCTCCCTGACATGATTCCTTATCCTAGACACGAAAGAACTCGAGACGAACGGAAGCGACCGGAGCTTGCCTCGAGCGGGCTTCGTCGTCGTCCACGCGCAGCAGCTGCCCCTGCAGACGCCGCTCCTCAGTGCGGAGCTGCTTCCTCATTTCCGACAATTCCATAATTACATTTCTTTTCTCCTCTGCAAATTCCCAGTGATAGGTAAAAATTATAACAGGTATAATTACAAAAGATTAAACATGAAAACATAACTTATAAAGCTAGAATGCTCAGAGAGACATTTTTATGCAAGTTATTTTTGATGTTTTCCATATAAGATCATATCTGTGAACATCATTAAGCCCTACAAACACATTTCTGACAACACAGCAATTTCAAAAGTTAAGAAATACTCTTGGGGGTAGGTCAGAGTGCAACTATAAAGGGGCGTGCAAGGTGCACAGCTGTGCACCTTGTGTGGCAGTTACACAAATTGTACGTGATAAAAATGCACAGAACTACACACGTACATACATACACACACACACACGAGCACACGTGAAACCTGGTGAAGCCTAGTGAAAGTCTGCAGAGTGTGGCTACTACACCGTGTGATCTGTCACCACCGAGGGGGTCGGGGGAAGGGTGCCCAGCACCTCTCTATCTCTACTGTTTTACAATGTTCTATGAGTCCATTTCAAAATAAAAAGTTAACAATATTCTCGATTACAAGTTTGCTAGTTAACCCTACCCTCTGCACGGAGCTGGTTCTTCCTGGCAGGCACCGGAGGAGACTGTGCCCTGGACACGGACCGCTCCTGTTAAACAGCCATTGACAGATGTCAGTGTCTTACCTGCTCGGACGTAGCAATGTGTCAAAGAAACCAGCCTCCCCTCCGTCCTACCTACAAACTCACTTATGTCCATCCTCCCTCCCAGCGCAATGCTGGGGTCCCCGCCCCCACTAAAGACAACCTCGTCGACTGCACTGTCCTGAAAAGGGACCCTTACCCCTCCGTCAGTTCCTTTTCTCCACCCTTTTCTTCTCTCCAAGCACCTTCCTCTCAACTATACTTAAAAATCTCTCCCTTCTTTAAAAAAATTCTTACCTCACCCTCATCACCATCTTCTGTCCATTCTCTCCTTCCCCTCAGCGCCATGCCGCTTTAAAGAGCAGTGAATGCAGCAGGTACAGCGTCTACCTCGTTTCCTTCACTCCTCACCACAGCTGGCTCTGCTCTCACACCCCATCCCCCCGCCAACACTGCTCTCGCCGTCACCAAATGACCCCAAGTGGCACATGCAATGGGCATTTTAAGCCCTTATTTTACTTGGCCAGGAGCAACTGACATCATTGCCACTCTCACTCTCTGTCTCTATTTCCTTGCTCTGCTGGTAATTCCCCCATGTTCCATCTCCAGCCCTCTCTACTTCCCCCGAACTCATGCTAGACAATCGCGCTCACCTGACAAGCAACAATGTCCACAACTTCCAAAGCTGCAAACCCAGTCCCAGGCTTTCTTAGCCACAATCCACATTTGCAAACACCTACTCCACATAACCCTCGCCAGAACGGGAAGTTGTCACTGACTCCTACCTACACACACACACCATTTGTTATCTCTTAAATATATCCTGATGCGGTCACCCCTTCTCAGTTCTTACTGCCACTGCCTTTGTTTAGGTCCTCAAAGTCTCACACCTGAACATCTGCAGAGCATCCTGGCCTCTACTGCATCTCCACACCACTGCCTAAGATAACGTTATGCAAAACAAACATGGCTGTGTCATTCTATTTAAATATTACAATGAATTCCCATATATTATCCACCACAGACCTACTAACTCAGAATCTGAGAGGGTGAGATTCAGGAAGATGTTCTCCTAATACGTTTGTCCATTCTGGTAATGAATCTGTTTGGGATTCACAAGCCTACGGAGTAAAGTCAAACCCCTTCGCACTCTGTATAACCCTCTGCACGTGTCCTACCCGCCACCTCCTCGGCCACCTTGCTCAGGCATTCTCAGGCCCCAACCAAACCCAGTGTGTTCTCCATGTGTGCCACGTGCCTTACGCTTCCCCATGATTCTGTACGTGCTTAGAGTCCCTCACCCTCCTCCTCTTCATGGCAAATTCCTACTCATTCTTCAAGAGGCAACTCAAGGATCAACCCTTCTGGAACATTTTCCCGGCTCTCTTGATTACAGCTTAGTCTCGCGTATAAGGGACTTCATTAGCATAACTACAGCTAGCCAGAAGATACAGTATCAAAGACAAGGCATTCTTGAGGGCCTGGACAAGAACCATGTGCTAAATTCTGATTTGTCAAAAGAATTTAAACTTTAGGGTACAGAGTACTATCAGTTACAACTGAAATAGCAGACGTATTAATGTAGACATAACCTATATTTCAGAACTGAAACAATGTAACCTAGCTAAATATGATGAATAGGAAAATCTCATTCAATTCCCCAATCCAAAATAACTTAGCTAACATTAACAAATCAAAAGAAAAAGTATATACTTGAATAAAGGAACTTATAATGCTGTCAACTGAAGGAGGTCTTTGGAGTTTGCTGGCAATTTTGTTCTGAAGAGCAGGAACCACAGGAGAAGGCTGTCTCAAGTGCTGAAACAAAGAAACAAAAAAACAAAAATAAATGTGTACACACACGCAAACACGTGCACACGTAAGTGTATGTATATATACACACATACACGTCTAATACTTAACAAAACCATCAAAAAAGTGCAAAATGTTATTGCTTTTATTTAGCAAACTACTTTTTACCAAAAAAGTCAGAAAAACAATTACATAAAATCAAATATATCAGTTACTATAAACATAAACGGATTTAGGTATCCTTATTAAAAAAATATGACTCAGATCAGGATAAAAAAGTTCAACAAACTTAAGTAAAGCAACAGCATACACAATATAAGGAAAACAACAAAAACAAAAAATATATATATAGCCAAAGCAAAACAATCATCTTAATAATAAAACAAAATTCTTTTTCTGGAAAACAAATAGATCAACTATAATCTAGTTCTCTTGTCACCAAGAGCGTTACAGATGTGAGAATTTTCTAGATCACAATAGAGTTCTATGTGTTCATATGAAAATAAAACAATTTTAGTTTACAATGTAATAAAGCTAATAGTTCCCAACTTCACATTAAAATTAAAATGCTAAAAACTCCCAATAAAGTGCAATAATAATTATCTGGGTAAAAAAGCTCTCATGTGGATGTTACATTGCTCATTTTGTACAGTAAAAATGAAATATTACTTTTGCTGGACTTTGATAAAATTAGAAATATATGAAAGAAAAAGTTTTTTTTTAAAACCTCTAGGTGACCACAGCAAAATTATAAAGACAATATAAACTTTCTAAAGAACAGTAGAGGACGAAGCAAACAAAGCATAGTCCACATAATAAGAAAACAAGTAACTATCACAGAAGTAAAACAGTCAAATCCAATTAATATGACCAACTATATCAGTTATGATAAAGAAAAGAATGTAGATATCCTTACCTAAAAGATTATAACTCTCAAATTAGGGTAAAAAACAAATTTAAAAAACTAAGTAAATATACAAGCTAAAAAATAAAAAATGTGACAAGTAAAAACTAAAAGAGTAGACAAAAATACGTATCAGGCATATGCAAATGAAAAAAATGGCAGCTAGCAATGACAATTTTAGAATTAATGGCAAAAAGCATTAAATGGATCAAAGCTGATTTAAAACTTTACGGTACTTCACAATTAAATTTTACCAGTCATAAAATGATATATTCCTAAGAAAGAGTATTTTCCTTAAACCTAATAAGGAACTGGCAGAAACACAATTGTGAGAAGCTAACAAATAATAAATAGATTATCTATTATAATAAAATATTCTGATGTCCACTCAATTTTGTTGTAAACCTAACACTGCTTTAAAAAATGAACTTTATTAAAAAAAGAATATGATACTTGAATAATATACTTTAAAAGGCTGAACAAATATCCAGCTTTAAACTCTAATAAAGACTACTGCCTAATATTCCTAGAACCCTAAAATAAACAAAACAAACCAAAACTATAGATCTTATTTATGAATTCTCTCAATGGTCTAGCAAATTCTAATGATAAATTCTTGCCATTTCTATTATCATAAAATCCTGGGATGAGAAATCCAATTGTTTATTTGAACCAATTAAAAATGGCTCAAGTTATCTACAGTAGGTTACACAGTGGACAGTGTACCAAACCACATCATAAATACACCAGAGGAGCCCACTGGTAAAAAGTGACCTTTTTATCAATCCTGCTTTGAAAAAATGATGTTTGCGTAAATCTAAATTTCTAAAAGCAATTTTCTTAAATTAAACTGGGCCAAACCCACAAGACATACAGGGTCTTTCAACGTGTGGTCCACAGGCCGACCACATCCGAACCCCTAAGGATGCCAGTAAAATGCAGGTTCCTAGACGGCCATCAGACTCAGTACCTCAGACACTTTGTAGATGAGACTCGAGAACACGCATTTTTAACAAGATGCCCGTGACAGTCACGCACGGACTTTTAAACACAGCTCTGGAACAGGAGCCCAGGTGTACAGAGAGGAAAGCTCCGTCCAGTGACTTGGATGCACGTGCCCAACAGTGGATGTGAACCCCCATCTCAGGCACAAACGTCAGACCAGGCTGTGCTGAGCCAGCGGTTTTTCTTTAATTTCCCATCCATCATGGACAAATGTGTAAAACAGTCAGAAGAATTACTAGATAAATAAAAAACTTAAAAGGACATTATGCAATTCAAGCCCAGCTTTTGTATTAGCAGAGTCAACAGACATAAAATCACTTTTACAAGTTGCCACATAAGTTTCCACTTATTCTCAATTTCTGTCCTGTCCCTGTCGTGAAGGGTGCAAGGGTGCTGGCCCACGGGCCACGGGCACAGAGCCAGATGGCTAATTAACCCACTGCATTCACTGGGGGACAGCAACAGAACACAGTGACATCGCCTCATACAGCAGGTCCAGTGCGGCCCCCCTCCCCACTTTCTCCCTCATGGTACCAACTCCCCGACTGTCGCGGACAAAGTGGGTTCAACTACGCTTTACCCGACCTCGTTGGAGACTGACCTTCGATTCTGGCCCAGGTACATTCTCTCTTTCGTAGTAGTGCTGAAGCTGCAGGTTATGTTTTTCCTCCTCTTCTTTCTTCTTTCTTTCTGCTTCTTTTCGTCTTTCTTCAGCTAACCGAATAAGCTCCTCATTTTTTAGCCTTTGCTTTAAAATAAAGAGAAAACTATATATACTCCACACATATATTCCCTATTCCATTCAAAAATATGCTGCCTTATTTGTGTGCAATAAAGAAGCAAAACTGAAGATATAGTTGTTCTTTAACATAAACTGTCTGCTTCACAATAAATTAGGCAGCTTTTATAACATCCTTAGCATAAACTATTTATTGACTTAAAAATGTCAACATTTATCCCTTTTCTTCACTTAGTTTTTCACTTTAATAAAATAATATCCAGTGAATGGGTACTGAACTGGTATTTTCTAAATGTGCCCCAAGACTGGTCTCCTCTGTAAGTAATAAACACCTTTTCGAGTCAAAATAAAAATTTCACTTTCAGACTAAGTAAAAAGGAGGAGGAAAAAAGTTCACCTCCTCCTCTTTCTCCCTTTTCTTCTCCTGTTCCTCTTCATACTCTTGCTGGATTCGCGCCCTCTGTTCCGCCAGCCGTTTTTCTTCTTTTTCTTCTGCAATTCTCAGTCTCTCTCGCTCTGCTTCCTCTCTTTGTTTCTTTTCCTCAATCTAAAGAATTAAACCTAGTTATTTCTTTGTAAACTACTGAAAAGTTAGAATACCACTTACTTCTTCTGAGTATTCTATGAATTCAACATTTCTATCCTTTTTTGAAAGTAAAAATAAGTTCCTAAATTTTTCAGTTTCCTGTGTTTTATTAGGGAGGTTACATGAGGTAATGTCATGAGTCAAATGCAACATTATGAGCTGTGAGTAAAATTCCAGCTCCACCAAATCCTTACAGACTGTGTGACCTTAGGAAACTTTCTTGGTCAGTTTTCTCACTTGGTAAAAAGAATGAATAACGACTACATCTCAAAGGATGCTCAAAGAAATGAAATGAAAAAGATATGTAACAACCATAAAAGTTCCTCCTTGCTAGAAGGTACTCAATAAATAATTCATGACTGTATTGTCTTATAACGTTGCTACTCTGTCTCAAAGTTTCTTGGCTTGATTAGTATCCTGAAACAACAGTAAAATCAACATGTTAGCATTCAATCATTCTTCATGCAAGAAGCCCTCCTCCAAGAATGTCCTTTCCTTCCTTCCTAAATACTGGTGAGCTGTAAGGACAAAGATGACTTTAGCCACAAGGATTCATAATTAAGTTTCATCTTGAAAGCCACCTGGAATGCACAGTTCTGAATACTCTGTGGGAATATTCAGAGGCAGAGTCCAAGATCTGAAAGAAAGAGAACCCTAAGAGAGAGTCTACAGTCTCCGTGAATACAGTGGGGAGAAGGGCAGCATGGGTACTGGCATTCGTGACACTGGTTTAAAGCTACCAATAGGATTTAGCTACTCTTAGGTATGATTTGATTGTCATCATTCATATTATTTTTGTTGCTTTTATCTGCATTGTCTCCAACTTCAAGACCGTTATATCAAGTGCTGTCAATCTTTTGAGCAATTAGGAACTTTAATCTTCTTACATGTCGCATGACTTCACATGCTAGGGCTTTGCCCACATCACTGTTAAATATGCACAATCCTAATATTTAGTACTAAGCAGTGTGCACGTAATGGCTTCTTCAAGTACAATATACCTAAAGAAAACATCAGTTATGATCTACACAACAAAACCTCACATTTAACACTCAGTTTCCTCTTCTTCCTACTCCATGAAAAAAGAAATCACAAATACAGAGTCACTTCTCCACTAAAGGTCACAATCATAAATGGATCACACACCTAATGAATCCACAGAAATGCCATTCCAACAGAAATGCTACACAGCAGTTCAACGGAAAAAGGAAAGCTATCTTCTCGGCGAGTGGCTTTCAAACTGTATGATACGAAAGTGCTTTGGGATTCTGCAAATATTTTATTGAATGTATTATTTGTAAAGCTCCCATTTAAAATGTTACCTAAATACTCACATGTGTTATTTACTAACCTGTGACCACACGAAGGCTTCTGCTTCACGAACAAACGAACGGTACACTTACTTGCTGCACGCATGCAGCCAAGGCTTCTCTTGCATCTTTGAGCACAGATGTGAACATTTTATAACATTCCCTTTAACACTTAAGTTTAGAGATACTTCTCGCCTGACACTATGTCATTGGTAGTAATAATAAATACTATTGAGCTATTTTACATTTTCTTAGAATTCTGTGCTAGATTTTGTCTGGGGTAAGCAGAGGGGGTTAGGCTGCTGAAGAAAACAGGCAGACGACCATTCGCTAGCGGTCCACACAGGCACACTGAAGGTTCACGGGGTGGGTGAACCGAAAGCTGAACTCACTGTGACACTGATGTAGCCAAAGCTCCCTCCCTCACCAGTGGTCTTCTCCAGAGGAAGAGAATTCCAGGAGCTCCCTAGAAACAGAAGTTCTGTACCTACAGATGTGATACTTAAAGTCAGGAGACTTGGGTACAAGCACTGGCCTCACGATTTGCCAGCTCTGCCACCACGGACGAGTCCTTAGTCTGGTTTAGTTGCATGTCACAGAAAAAATAATACCTTCCTCAGAGATTGTTGAGGTTTAATGAGGTACTACATGTAAAAGTATCTTATAAACAATAACAAGCTATACAATTGCAACATTTTGTTTATTTGCTTCCTAAATTCTACTCTAGATCACACCAACACTTGCTAATTAAGTACAATGGGAGCTATTAAGTTTTGACTTACTATCATTATGGGCAAAAGACCACAGGGTCTTTCAAGTTCAACAGGTGACACTATGACCCTCAAACTGCTGTCATCTGACTTCTGTGGCCAATACCCTTGGGACTTGATGCTACTCTCTTACACTCGATGTCTCTATTCATTCTGTTGATCCTTAGAAAGGTCCTTCCATCCGTTTGCACTGTCACCACTCTAGTAAAGAGTCCTGTTTCCAATGTTTTAAATCCTCCAACAATACATTCTAAACACTAACACCAGACCAATCATCCACAAGACTGCATCTATCATGTCACTGCCTTATGTCAGAGTCCACAACAATCAGGATTAAAAAGATGACATGCTCAAGCAGACACTCTTTAAGAGGAATTTAAGACACTGGGATTACACTGGGTAGCCTTAAATGTCGGACTAGGGAATTTAGACAATTCCTGTAGAAACGAAAAGCTACTACCTAGTTTTGAGTGAAAAAGAGTAACATAAAGTTATATCAAAGGAAGATTAACCAGGCCACGAGATTAACCTGACACTGGGGTTTAAGTGTGGGTGGAAGGGGCAGTAAGGAGAGAAGACACTGCACCCCTCCAGGGCTCGTCTCCCATCTCAGGTTCCCTCCCTAGTGATCAGCACGGGGTGGCCATGGTACAGGAGCTCAATAAACACCGGATGCTCAAGTGTCTTCCTGCGCATTCCTATTTTAAGTGCTATTTGTTTACATAAATAAATGTGGCAAATAACTGCAAAATGTGATTACATCTAATTTTTATTTGTTTATAACTTATACTGAGCCAAGAACATCAAATCTTTTGGGTAAAAAACTATTCCTTTTCTACTAACACATAAGCATCTAGAAAGACTAATTCTATTCCTAATAGGTGAATATTTTAAACCTTTCGGTTTTAGAAATTTCAGCACTCTTTAACAATCATTTAGTTTACAAAAGATTGAGTAAACTGGTATACCTAACATGTCTCCTGAATCCTTTTTCAGATATGTGATATTTTAGTACTACTACCTGTATCTGATATAAATTAGAGATTATAGGTAACTGCATGGCATTTTAAAATTTATTCTTTATCCGATGGATAAAAATCTTTGCAAGTTTAGTTTGTTAAAACTCTTATGAAACTTTGAAACTATAATCAAATAAGTATTTCACCTGAAAACGAAGAAAATTCTTGTATAATTCTTGCTGTTTAATCTGAAGTTCAGTTGGAGGCTCACCGAATATATTTCCCCGAGCAAAAGGAGAGCTCTGTGTCTGTACACAACCTTGAAAGAGAAATATTACAAAAAAAAAAAACTACCATTAGCCAATGTTTAAAACATGTAAATGTTAAAGAATGAATGGTTTGCTACTAAGTTCATATTTTAAAAAATGTGCTAAATCTGGAAGTCCAGAGGCTACAATCAGAAAAGGATGGCTGAGATTAGAACCTGAAGGCCAAATGAAAAATAACAGAAGAAAAACGGTGAAACTAAAATAAATAGCTGAAAAATCATAACATATCTACACCTGAAAGACACCGAGAAAACATAAAAGCTAATAACCCAAACAACTCTGATTACAGCAAAGGCTTTAAAATTTGTATAGAGAAAAAAAGTGCATGTTTAAGTTCTTATGAATGTAAATATTCATTTCTTAATGCTATTGCTTATATATTAAAATGTATTATGTATGTAAAAAATTTCCAAAATTGTCTTAAAAAATCAGTAATTCCAAGGTCTTCCATCCATGGTTAAAGCAATAAAGTCAGCTCTAAAAACATTTTTTTAATAAATATAACTTTTCAATCATTGCAATAATTTTTTTAAAAAATTCTATTGAAGGGATATAAACAAAGTAACATTATCTATTATATTGCCTATTAGTATCACACATTCTGAGAAAGGAAAAAAATATTTCATAAAATTTCTACTTGAAAAATAATTATACCTCAGGAATCTCTTTAAATGCAGAAAAAAAAAAACCTACTTAAATTTAAGCCTCATATAACTGTTTACATTATTTTTTATTTACTGACTCATTCTTTATATCATTCATCTAAAGCATTTATTTCTCTCACCTACATAGTTCATGTAGGCTAAATGCTTTGCAGTTTAGCTGCCTTTTAGGTTTCTCTTTGTCTTTGTATTTAAATTTTTTAATGCTTATTTGAATAGGCCAGCAGAAAGCCAAATCGATACTTACATTAAAATTTTATACTTTGATAGAAAAGCTGATTAGCAAAACAAAACTAAGTTGTATGTTTCGCTTTAATGATCACTGAAATTCTAAGCCTTTGGGGCAATTAGAGAATATTAGAGACAGACAAGGTCTTCTAAAAACACATCAATTATAAAACAAAACTGCAGGAAAACTGTTGCTTTATACAAAGAAAATGAAAATGTATCTAGGCATCAAAATAAGCCAAAAAAAAAAAATTTTAGCCAAATTAGTATGGACTTTATAAACATGATTCTTCTTCCAAGAACCAGGGATAAAAAAAGAGCATTAAGAAGGACTTAATGAAGACAGAACATTAAAAGATAATGAACCTTAAGCACACGTTATAACGTCCAATTTTCAGATATACGAGTTCCCTAAGGCCTTTAAATGTCACATACATATGTGTATGCGTGTACACACAGAATACACACACATACATATACATGTGTATACATATATACACTTATATATATATGTGGTGGCATAGCAACAGATTATGTGACTTTGAATAAGTTTTTATATTCAGGAAGTCTATGTTAATTCTTAGGGGATGAAAGTTAATTTAGGGAATTTCGATTCACGCAGAAAAAAAGGAGGAAACCTTGGCGGTGTGTAGAAAGGCTACAGACAAATTCTGCTGAGCATATTCAATTAAGTTTGTGCTCGTTCTTGAGAAGGGGTTTTTATTTTTCCAGGGCTCTACTCGGTAAGCAGAGCTAAATGCCTAAAAATGTTATTACTAAGACAAAGAAAGTTCTATGCTGAGACAACTACAAACAATACTGGGCGTGGAAAAAAAAGGTAGAGAAAGGGTCAGTAGCACTGAAATCTCAATACAGATTACTAGAAGAAAAAGCAAATGAAGAGAAAAAGTAATAATAATCAGAAAGAAGCCAAAGTGCTCTCTTCACAGCAATAACATGAAAAGGTGTTTCAATCGCATGCTGAATTATTACAGACCAAGAGTGATAGCCGAATTAATAACTTCATCAAAACCTTACAGCTCCAAAAATCAAAAATGGATCCACTGAGTAAAAATCTATTGTGGATCGATGTAAGAAAACATTTGCTGGTAACTAGAGATCAAATATGGTACAGGTTGCCTATGGCAACAACAACCCACCCATATCCTGAAGTGTTCAAAAGGCTGCAGAGTAGTGCTACCATCGAAGGCTTGAAAGATGCAAGACTAGGGATTCTAATCATGATTCCTCATTACATCTGTCTGTTTGGCCAATAAGCCATAAGAGTTAAAAATAAAAAAGTCATTTTTTGAAAGTCAGAGCTATTTTAGAGGACTTCTTAATGTAAAAGTTCTTTTCTAGCCTAAAATCAAAACTTTTGTGAAAGTATAAAGTAGTATTTGTAGTAAATAAATGGTTACTTTTATAGACATCAACTTATGTTGATTTTTAAATATGTAACATTTTTATATATACTTGATAAAGAAAGATGACAATTTTTCCTGGCAAGTCATAAGAAAATATATTAATTTTTAATTTACAGAACTTTTAATTGAAGGAAGTTGCTTAATAGCAAATTAAAAATATTTGCTTAAGAAAGGGGGATGTGACCACATACCAAATCAAACTTTTAATTATGTCATTTCTTTGTACATTGTGGTTTAAATGAGGGAGAACAAATGATTATAGAACAAACAAAAATGAATTTCATTGTACAATTTATCATATCACATCTGATACCTCTCATTAACTCAAATAGTTATGGGTATAAGAAACAAACTGTGTATATGTAAAAAGACAATCTGATTTTAAGCAATGTCTTCCCACCAGCAAAATGAAAATGTTATCAGCAGCTAAAATATACATAAGCGAGCTACAAAGCTTGAGAGAAAATAGTTTTAAGAAGCAAACTCTATTTCCCTATTCATATTTTTCAAAATACCTATGCAGGAAAGATATTGTAAATAGCACGAATAACATGTTATGCTTCCTGACTCAGAGTAACCAAATTCTCAAAATTACAGTACGACTTTGTCAGAGAACAGAAGAGAAACGTTAAATGAACAATTTTAGAAATGTAAAAGAAAATATAGAATGTAATTAAAAACCTGAGTTTTTATTTGTAGAATCTTCTAGGTTCTCAGCATTTGAAGTGGCTAAATTTTGGTCTAGAGCTACAACAGCCCTTTTATCTTCGTATGTTCTTGCATCTGGGTTATGGTAGGCATCTACATTTTGTCTGTGCATCCTATTCAAATCAGCTGAGAGGGAAAAATAAGCCGTTTATTTCAATAAATACATTTCTATAATTACTATGCTTAATACATTTTCTTAAAATAGGGAATGTGAGAGAAAAACAATAGAACAGAGCTGGAATAATTCAATGACATCTTGGTGCCCTGAAAAAGGAAACAAAATTACTAAAACATGAGGTTAAAAAAAAATAACTTTACATAATAAACTCAAAATCAGTATAGAATTTAGAATATGCAAATCTTTGAGAACCCATAAAAACCATATTTATATCTATTTATTTCAGAATATGGAATCTCTTTAATATACAAAAATAAAGCCACAATGAAATTTACCCAACGTCATTAGCGTTCCTAATGAAAAAATATAATCACGTGGAGTTTTAAAATACATGCACAAATTCTTTGACAATCCTCCCTTAAAAGATGGATGGAGCTTGATCTCCCTCCCCTTGAGTGTGGACCAGAGTTTATAGCTCACTCTTATAAACAGGATATTGCAGAATGATGATATACAACTTCCGAGACTACTTCTTAAAATGTGTTGTTTCCACGTCACTTAATCTACTGCATCACTCACTCTGAAGAAAGCCAGCTATCTTTATTACAAGGATACTGAGGAGCCCTATGGAGAGGTCCATGTGACCAAAAACTGAGGCCTCCTGAGCCATATTGAAAATGGACTCCCGTCCCAGTCGAGCCTTCAAATGACCAGAGCCTACATCCTGACATCTTGGACTGCAACTTCAGGAGAGATCCTGAGACAAAACCACCCAGCTAAACTATACAAATTATTGATCCGCAGAACTGCAAGATAATAAATGTTCATTTTTTAAAACACTACATGTTGGGGTAATCACTTATACAGCAATAGACATCACACACACGGCAAAAATCTGAGCATGTCGGACTTGGTCGAACAACCAATCTTCAAAACAGACCTGAGTGACTGAAGAACTCAAAAGTTTTAACAAACAAAAAGCTGTTCTCTATGAACAACTTGGATATTATGGCAGCAGTGAAAGCAAACTTAAACCTGGATATAAGTATTTATCAGGAAGTCTAATATGTTCGAGGATGTATTCTCAACATGAATCACAATCAGAATACCAGATAGAACATGGCAAATGACATGTGAATGTTACCAAGGAGAATGAGAGTTCAAAATCAAGACAGGCTGAACTCAGACACCAAGTAGGATGGGTGGGGAAAGCATAATGAAACAGAATGAAGTGAGAAACAAGGATGTTCTGGCAACACTGAAGTGGTCCAGCTTGACTAGAGCACAAAATACACGGAAAAGAGCAATGAGAAATAAGATCGGAAACTGCAGATTGGATGCCTATTCTGGAACATTCTAAAACACAAGCAGATGATTCTCAGTTCTATTCTGCAAATGGTGGTGGAGACCATTCTGTTGGTTACAGAAGTAGAACTAATAATAATGGCAGCTAACATTTTTATATTCTATACAATAACCTATATGATTATACTACTTTCACCCCAGTATTATAGATGACAAAATGAAACTAAATTAATTTGCTCAAAGACCACAAGGCCAGTAAGTGGCAGAACAAGAATGTGAACTCAGATAGTGACATTCCAGAGTCCCAAATAATTTTTGAGTATGCAACAATACAATTGGTTGTACATTTGATACATATGGCTTAGATGTGAAAAACAAAGAAGAATGAAGAAGTTATGAGAAAATGGCAAGAACCTAGACAAGACATAATAAATTTCAAATATGATGAAGTATGAATGAAAATGAAGAGAATTCAAAGAACACTGAAGAGGGAGAACCTATACGTTAGGCTTATTAATCAACTCAATATGGGGAGTCAAAAGAACTCTGCATTTCTTAGTTTGAATGATCAAAATTATGATGCATTTACAGAAAAAGAGGAGCTGGATTTACACAGTGAAGTTTGATTTTGCATGCTAGGTCTACATAATCCATCAAACGTCAGGTGCAGAGATGCAGAAGACAGGCTGGAAATGAAGTAGTTTTAAAAGTGGTCAGGGGCAAAGAAAGAGATGTGAAGACCGTCCACAGAGTGGGCCTAAAGAGAAACACAGGAGCAGGAGAGATGAGGTGGGAGAGAATGAATGGGGAGGAAGAGCACGCCAACTCAAGGAACACACAGCATGAGAAGACAGTCCTCAAATAAAGATCATGTTTACGGACCTAGAAGCGTTTAACCTGGATCACAATACACATATCCAATAAATGTCAGCTGAAGAGGGGACAGCCTCTGAGAGAGTGCACAGGGCTTAAAGGAAGGAAAGAACAAACTGTCAACCTAGTTCAAAGAGGATGAGGGCTGAGTACAAAACATTACACTGGAAATCAGGACATCAATCATTTCTGAAAATGTAGCATCAGCAGAGCAATGGGACCTAGAAGCTATATTATGGAATAGAAGTACTAACAGGGTGATTAGATTGCGGCAACAAGGAGAGTACTTTTTAATGTATTTTATATGATAAAAGAAGTACAACATGGACAAGAGCAGAGCTCTGTCTGTGTTTAAGAATACAAGTAACCCAAGTAGTTCAGAGGTATAAGGGAAGAAATGAGTAGAAAACTGAAAATGTAAGAGAGAAGGGACTGGGTGAAATCACAGAGAAAAGCTGATTACAAGAAAATTACCCAGTAGCAAGGACTAGTAAAGCAAGTACTAGCTAGGTGCTCCAGAAATCATCATCAAATCCTGAATCTATCTGAATTTGGGAGGGAAATGAAAATAGATGATGGGAAAAGTTGAGGTTATCGACTACTAACTATAGTCCCTAAAGTCACAGAAACAAAACCAATTTAACTCAAATAGGAAATCAATCATTTCATTGTCATTCAATTCACTAGAATAGCATAAGACCAGACTATATGAGAATCACTATGAATATTACATACAATATTCTATTTTCTATTATAAGAGTGCAGTACATCGCGGTCTCTCCTTCCAGATGATACCCACAGCTGCGACTCTGCTGCCAAACTAGTGAATGCTTAGGGAATGAAATCTCATTTTGGTATTCACCTGCACAAATAATAAATTAAGATATAAATACCCCATAAGGAAACAAACAAAATGATAGGCTTCGAAATCAGTAACATGTTATAATTTACTGTTCTGATTACACATGGTCCTCTCACTTAGAATAGTCAATGTATTTATATAAAAGGAAAATTAATTTCAGCAGAGTACATAATTATCAGGATTTAAGACTATCAGATTCAGCAATCAAAACAAATCCATATTGATTTTTATTGAAAAAAATAATTAAGAAATTAAAATTGATTTGTCAATCAATTGGTCACTCTATCTTTTCGTGAGATAGTACAATATCAGGTTTGAAATAGGCTAAAAATGAAAATAAAAAAGGCACTTTGGTCGAGTGTAATAGGCCAACTGCACAAAGATGTCACTAAACGGGGGTTTTATTTCTAATGTAAATCATCATGTTTAGTATAAAACTGGTATTACAAGAATAATTCTACAACAAACAGAATTACAAAAGAAAATGTCACAGATTGACAAGTAGGAAAAATAATTCTACTCCCTGAACAACTTATCAAACCAAGGATAAATTATATGATATCTATAGGTAAATAATACATAAACGGTACTTTATTTTTTCATTACTTACTTTATAATCTTTATTTTTTTCAATAAACAAATGAATATTTTGATATTAAAATTAAATTTAAAAGTTATTTGCTTTTTACTATGGTAGAAAATACAAAACATTTTAAAGAAAATGGCTAAGATACATTAACTATTACTATAGGCCCACTATGATTCAGCAATCCATGGCTGACATACCAACTCATTTACATTGAGTCAATTCAAAGGACTAAAGAATATTTCCAACTCTGGTACTACACATTTCAAAGTTAACTCAATTTAAAATAGAGACACTTACTTTTAGAAATCAGTCTCTAAGACAAATAAAATAATCTAAATGGTGGCTCATAAAATAAATCTCATAAATTTAAAAATGAAATAACAAAAAGTATAATCTCTAAACAAAATAAAATATACACTAGAAGTGAATAAAAGAAAGCCATCTGGAAAATGCCCAGATATTTAGAAAATTTTAAAAACTCACTTCTAAATAATCAAAGAAAAATGACAAAAAGATTAGAAAATTGAATGAAAATGAAAAGACAACATTTTGAATTTGTGAGATACAGTTAAAATAGTAAGTACCCACCGAGAAATCTGTAGTTTTTGAATACATTTATTATAAAATAATAATAATAATAATGTCTCAAGTTATAATCTAAGTTTCCACATTAAGAAATTAAAAAGAAGATTAAGCACAAAGCAAAACAAAAGAAAATAGTAAAGAACAGAAATCAGTAAAACAGGAAAAGAACGATAGAAAAACCAATGAAAATAAAAGCTGGTTCTATGAAAATATCTATAAAATAAATAAATATCTGCCAGACTGTTTAAGAAACAAAGAGAATATACAAATTATAAATATCAGGAATGAAAAAGGAGCCATCATTGTAGATCTTACAGACACTGAAAAATAATGAAATATTATTAACTTTATACCAATAAATTCAAAAACAGATGAAACTGGTAAATTCTTTAAATGATTCAAAACACTAAAAAAAACTGAATATCTATTTACTGAATATCTATTTACTAAAGAAACTGAATATCTATTTACTAAACTGAATATCTATTTACTAAAGAAACAGAATTCATAGTTTAAAACCTTCCCAAAGAAAATTCTGAGCCCAGATGGCTTTGTTGGTAAATTTGACCAATAGAAGAGGAAACTTCCCAACTCGTGCTGTGAGGCCAGCATTATCCTGATGCCAAAATCAGACAACACGGTAAGGAAAGAAAAACAACAGTCATGCCACCCTGAACACGCCTGATCCCGTCTGATCTTGGAAGCTAAGCAGGGTCGGGCCTGATTAGTACTTGGATGGGAGACCACCTAAGAAGACCAGGTGCTGTGGGTGTTAAAAAAAAAAGAAAGAAAGAAAGAAAGAAAAACAAATATCCTTATGATCCCAGATACAAAAATCTCTAGCAAAATATTAGCAAATCAAATTCTACAACACATAAAAAAGACAAGAGTATGACTAAATAGGGTTTATGCCAGATGAAAAACTAGTTCAAGATTCAAAATAAATCAATGTAATCCACCATAGAGCAACAGAGTAAAAAAGACAAGATTATCATTTCAAAAGATGTAGAAAAGCACTTGACAAAATCCTACATACATTCATGATGAAAACTCAGCAGGAATAGAAGAGAATATCCTAGACCCAATGTAAAAAAAAAAAAAAAATCTGCAGAAACTTAACAGGTAACATTACACTAAATGGGAAAGACTGAATGCTTTCTACCTAAAATCATGGACAAGACAAGGATGTCTGCTCTATTAATTTTCAAACATTGTACAGGAGTTCCTAACCAGTGAGAAAGGCAAATAAAATAAGAAAAGCATTCAGACTGAAAAAGAAAAAGTAAAACTGTTTGCGAATAACATGACCATCTACATTAAAAAATCTCAAAGCATATACAAAAAAAACTACTAAAACTAATGAGTTCAAAAGGGCAATATACAAAAAGCAACTGTTTCCGTAAATTAGTAATGAACAAATTGATATATATTTTTAATGTATCATTTAAAATAGCATCAAAATTCGTGAAACACTTAGGGATGCAATTAACAAAAAATAAGATCTGAAAACTACAAAGTACTGCTAAGAGAAGTTAACTGAAAGTAATAAGTGGATAGATATTCCACATTCATGGATCAAAAGACTCAATACTGCCAGCTGTTCCAAAACTGATGCTATCCCAATGACAATCCCTCCACAACTTTTTGTTGAGGTTGAGAAGAAATATCACTACACATTTAAAAGAATGGCTAAAATTTTAAAGATGAACAATTGCAAGTGCTGATAAGGATTCAGAGCAACTGAAAACCGTGTGCTTTGCTGGTGGGAATGCGAAATGACACAACCACTTTGAAAAAAGGTCTGGCAGTTTCTTACAAAGTTAACATGCACTTACTATATGTCTCAGCAACTCCATTCCTAGGCATTTACCCAAAAGAAATGAAAACTTATGACCACACGAAGACCTAGAAGTGACTGTTTACAACTTTATTCATAATAGCCTTAAACTGTAAAAAACACAAATGTCCATGAACTGGTAAACGGATAAACAACTGTGGTACCTCCACACAATGAAAAACTATTCACTGATAAAAAGAAATAATCTGCTGGCATATACAACAACAAGGATAAAGCTCAAAAACATTAAACTGAGAAGAAAATGTCAATACGAAGGCAATATTATCATGAGTGCTACTCAGAAACCGGCAGGAATATAGGACCGGATAATCTGTAAATGTTTTATATCTTGACTGTAGCAGTGATTACTAGAATCAGTTGTTGAAACTCATTAAACAATATACTTAAAAAGTATATTTTATTACACGCAAATTGTGTCTCAATAAACAACCTAAAAAAACAAATCTAACTGGAGAAAATACAATACATAAAAGAATACAAATATTTAACCAAATGTATGAAGAAATGCTTAATCTCACTATTCATCCATTAGAACTATAAGATACTTTTGCTATCTTTCAAATTGTTTTTTTTTCTCTTGGTGTACAGTTTCTTAAAATTTTAACATATGATATTCATGTATCATCACCATAATCGGATACAAAACAGTTCTAACATCCTAAAAAACTCTATCATACTATCTCTTTATATCTCTTTATAAAAGTTATATCTCTTTATATTTCTTTATAAAAGTTATTCTTTCTCTCAGCCATAACCCCTGGCAATCACTGATTTGTTCTCCATCCCTGTAGTTTAGTCATTTTGAGAATGTACAAGGATGTAACTTTACAGAGGTTTTCTTTCACTTAGCATCATTCCTTTGAGAGTCTTCCAAGTTGCTTTGTGTGACAAGAGTTCATTCTTTTTTATTGCTGAGTACTGTCCCATTGCATTAACGTACCAGTTTATCCATTCGCCCATTGAAAGACAGAACAGAATTAGCTTTTTATGAGAACTTGAATACGGAACTTTAATGAATAAAGAGCTGAGAAAGAAACAGATTTTAAGTGTAGAGCAAATAACAAAAACGAGAAGCATTTAATATGGTTGATGCTGTTACAATGGCATGGGTAACAGATTTTGATATTTTATTAAAAAATTCTTTCCCTTATGAAGATATCTTCCTTAGAGAGCTATGATAAGGGTGAACATTCAATTTCTTTAATTTCTTTGTAATAAAAGATCAAAGATAAAGGAGTAATCAAAAAAGCCACCATCTGAATTAAAGTTAGCCAATGGGATTATACGATTTTGGTCATCACAAGAAGGTAAAACAGAACACTGCTCTTCACTACATAATTCAAATATAACAGAAAAATTACGTTCCCTGCCTCTCTAAAATATAACAGACACATACAAGACAAGCCGATATTCTTTACATAATGAGTTTACTTGTTTGCAAAATACCATTAAAAAATAGTATCTGATAATATGGTGTACCTTTTCTATTTCATGGCATGACTATAGCATTAAAAAAGCAAACTAAATATTACTGCAAAATGAAAATCTTAGAATAGTTTGCTCCATTCCCATTAGATCAAGGAATTCTAAAACAGTATTTTATAATTCAATAACCCACACTTATCCTAACACTTCAACCAATTAAAAGACAGAACACCATATCTGTATTGTCTTAACTGGAAATAATCTTAGAGGCAAGCTAGAAAGTTCTAGGAAATTATTCTATTCCAGTGTTTCCCAAAGTTTCAGTCATTTAGGCACCTCCTTCATGGTAACTGGTATGTTTTCTATCAATTAGCAATTTAAATTTACTGTGGCAAAGGCTGGCTAGATGCTGGTCAATCTCACGTGCTCCTCCTGGGCATTAAAAAAGCAAAGCCTCTCAGCTCCCGTGCGGTTAAGTTAGAACCCTGTAACTAGGTCTGAATCGCGAAACAAAGATAAACATGCTATTCCTCCACTCCTAGGCCAGGCTCCAACGAAATTCTCCACTTGTTCTCCCACTTCTGGGCCCTGACTGTGTAGCCAGAAGGGGAGGACTCTGAAATGGAGGAGTGACACGATGGACGAGGCCCTGATTCCTGAGTCACCTCTTGGAGGAGAAGCACCCGAATAGTCTCAGAATGTGACTTACATGAGAAGTAACTTCTACTGCCTTGAGCCTTCAGCTACAGCATTTTTTGTTAAACAGCTAGAATAATACTTCTACTTTAAAAGGGAATGTTATAGTTCTATCCATAAATGGAAAACCAGTGTTTTTTAATACATATTCGAAGATATTTAACCTTTTAAATATGAAATGTTTATCTATGTATCACCTAAAATCACATCATCTATAGAGAGTAAGCATCTTCAAAAACTATGATGAAAATATTTATGGAGTAAAGATAGAAAAAAAAGAGTTATCTCATTAATTTAAGTGGGCCTCAAATAGATTTCTTCTAAAAAGTCATCTTTAACAAAGAAACAAAGGCATGATACTTAAGAATTCTAATAACTCAATATCTATCCAAAAAAATCTTCTGAATGTATCATTCAATTATCTCTAGGATAATGTAAAACACCTGAAGAACAACATGAAATCTAGTAAATAGTAAAAATCTATATTTTTACTATTATAATCGGTTTTTATGATTTATTTCTCATTTCTAATTAAACAATTTTCAAAAACAGTATCTTTACTCTACTTTCTCAGCTAAAAGCTAATCAGAGAGGATCCTACTGTATATAACGGGCTAGCTGTATGAAACCTCTCTTTTCCAAGAGCTTGTTGTGTGATTTCTAGCTCAAACATTTCTGAAAGATAAATATGATTCTGCAACCTGCCAGCAAACTGCTGAGATCGTCTTTATTTTTAAAAGGGTCCTTGCAATGAGCAAGTATATGATATATAAGAATTAAACACATCCCTTGCCACACTATTCCACATCGGTTACTTTAAAGCTACACAAAACAAACAAAGTTAAAAAAAAAATTGTAATAAGAGTTTTATGATTTTTACTAGGAAACTTTTTTAAATTCTCAGTACAATTTTAGGTAAAAACTTACCAAATAACATGAGTTTTTCTTTGCAATTGAGTTATTATCACCAGAGGATGGACAGTTTGTAGTAAAAACAAGCACTCTGAAGGAGAAAGGCTTTCTAACCTGTTGTTATATTCATTACCAAATGACCTCTTTTGCAGTAAGCTACATAAATAGAGACCTTGCCTTATAGGCTATGATTCCGGAACCCTTCTTCCTACTCCCATTATTTTTGAAAGTTAAAAAAAAGTTTCTTTTAAAAACAACAAATCCGTGGAGATAACATACTTATCAGGTTTCCCTGGGCATCCCTGAGCGGGGCTCCACCTCCGCCTTTTCCCCAGGGGTTGTAGCTTCTCATTTCAGCTTCCAGCTTCGCTTCGTAGTCTTCCTTTTCCTCACGTTCTTTCTTCCTTCTTTCTTCTCTTTCCCGAATCTTGACAACATAAAAAACATTCACATTAAGTGCTGACAAGTATTGTGATATAAAAAGTTAGCGTTAATATCAGATTTTATTTTATTTTTCTTATTAGAGGAAAAAAGTGGATTTTTTTTCAGTATGCTTCACTATAAAATTTAATATCACAAATATATGTAACACCCAATTTTAAAACACTTCGATGGTGGGAGTATATGGCTGCGGTTCTCTCAGATGATGCCACTAGAGTCCTTTCCAGCCACTGATGCCACTTTGGGCTAAGCCAACTCCTCCCTCCCACCCCCAGTGTGTGCCTAACCTCCCTCCCTATCCTTCCCCGTTTTGTAGGGACCAATAGCATCTCCCTACTTTCCTTTATCATCTATCTTTCATGGGACCTGGCCAGCCACAACCTACGTTCCACTCCTCACCAGAACTACTCTACCCTGGGCAAACCGCATTCCCAGAATTCATAGAGGTAGAAAGTTCAAAGCTCTTTGGGGAATACCAGGCTACTTAAAGTACAACTTTATGCAAGCACACAAAACAAACAAAGTCTTATCATCAAGTGCAGGTACAGGCTTGTTCTCTAGAGACATACGGATAGGCAATGAACTGGTATGTATATTTTGGAAATATACTTTTGAAATTATAACCAAATACATGGAAAATATAAGCAACCACTCCAGCAAGGCCAAGGAAGTCATCACATACACAAGGTAAATTCTAGACTTAGGAAATCTAGTTTTTTCGGTGGTGTTAATATACTTATTTGAAACAGATAAATTCAGTCTTTTATTCTGTAGAATACTAACATAAAAAATGATGTTGGTAATTCTATACCTTTAAAAAAATCCATGTTTCAAGGAGGTTGCACATGTTAAAAAAATGAACAAAAGTTGCTTCAGAAGAAATCTAAGTGGAACTTCACAGAAAAGTACTACCTCAGGTGGACAGGAGTCCTAGGGTCTTCTCAGAGATGTGGGCATTCCCCGCCAAACCACACATTTTACTCTAGTAAATTCTCTTCAAACTCTGCAAACTACACAGAACCCCTAATTCTCCTCCCTAAAAGGGTCCTGCCTCTTTCTGCCCCTATCTCAGTTCACTGCTTCATTATTCTCCTAGATTACAGCACTCAGAATCACCTTCAAGCCCTTTCTCATCCCCTATATCTGAGTCCCATCACTGAAACCCCAGAACTATCTCTTGGATATCCTTCCCATCTCCCACCACCCCCAAAAAACAGTTTCTCTGCCATATTTCTTTCCTAATCGTCTACATCACAACCAGATAATCTTCCTGAAAGCCAAATGCATAACATGCATCTCAAATATCCACAACCAGGTGAAGCCCTTCTAACTGCTCGGGCAAGTATTCTCCCTATCCTACCTGCCAGTCTACCTGCATCAAAACCTGTCATAATGAAGTATAAGCAACTGGCATCTTTTTTTCTCCTCTGCCATACTCTGAAGTCTAAAGGACTACTGTGCTAACACACAAAAGGAATGAACAAATGAATGAATGAATCAGTAACGAATACCTGCTGCTGCAAAGCTTGCTGGTAAGATTGAAGTGACTGTTTAGAAGGCTTTGGTTTATCCTCAAAAAACAAGCCAGAATTTACCGCTCGATCACTTGTAATTTTCAATTCATTCTGTCCAACCGTGTTCCTACATTAAATACACAATTAATAATTTGAATCCATCTATGAAGCAAGAAGACAATGCAACACTCCTTTGAAATAGCAAGGTATATAAGTAGTACATTTAAAAGTAGGGAGGGATTTCTCTGTAGGTCAGAGAGAAAGCCTGAAGTAAAGGAGCCTCCCTAAGTTCTTCCCCATCTCTGCTTTCATAATCCACCGAACTGAAATTTACAGGATCTAGTTCTTGACCTAGGTGGTAGTTACATGGAAATGAAAACGATTTGTGGTAATTCATCAAGCAACAGACACATGACTTATACACTTTTCTGAATGCATAGTAATAACAATACAGTGAAAGTCTCTCAAATAATATAACTAGTGACTTACTTAATAAATATACTCCAATATCAAGTAATAGCTTCTTAGCCATTTGAAGAATAAAACAATATAATTATAGAAAAAAGTCTGACTGTATAAGCACTCAAAAAATTAATTCAAAACATTATCATGGTTATTTAAATTTCATGCAATAAAGTGCTATTTGTCTTACACACAACATGTTAAAGTACAGGAATGCAACCACTTTGAAGAAAACAATACATTTAAAAAATCTGCATTATAAAAGGTAAGCATTAGTTTTATAATAAAATTATAGTTATAAAAAAGGGACTACAGAAGGCATCTCATCTCCAAAAACATCATCATCATCACTTTAAATGAGTTCCCTTTGTGTATTCAACTTATCCAATTTATTTACAATCTTCGATTAGGATAAACAGACATGTTTGTGTATACTGTCACGCTGAATTATGAATGGGTAAAAAGGAAAACGAGGAGAACCAGAGCAAATGACTCCTAACAATTAAACTTTTTCAGAGCAAGAGGGCTATGTGTGTTAATGAATAAAGAAGGTTGAAAATGCTTATCTGAGTAAGCAATCTCTCAAAGCAGCCGCTATAAATTACATGGTGGACAGGTTTCAGTATCGCACTCATTTTTCTTTCTGTTTCTTACCCCTCACTCAATGATCCAAATTCTTGATCTTTACTTATCAACTCCTCCTTGCTCAAGATGGAAGGAATTTAGGTATGTATGTATAGTCGGATCAGAGGGGAGGAAGGACAGAAATGACAGGCCTGGTAATTACACAACTCAATGATTTTCAGTGAATTTACAGAGTTGCACAACGATCTCCACCATCTAGTTTTAAGACTTTTCCATAACCCCAAAATATCCCTCACACCCACACGCCACCAACCCCTGCCCGCACCAACCACAGGCGATCACTAAGTAAGTGGCCTGCTTTCTGTCTCTACAGTTTTGCTCTTTCTGGACATTTCGTACAAATGAAAACATACAATACAAATGGATTCTTTCACTTACAATACTTTCGAGTTATGCTGTAGCATACATCAACAGTTCATTTTTATTGAACAGTATTTCATTGTATGGACATAACACATTTTGTTTATCCATTTCCTAGCTAATGGACATTTGAACTATTTATATTTTTTAGTTACCATGAATAATACTGTTATAAACATTCACACTGAAGTCTTTGTGCATACATGTATGTTCGTTTCTCTTAAGTATACGCCTAGAAGTGAAATTACAGTATTGTATAAGTACATGCTTAACTTTTCAAGAAACTGCCATTTCCTGCAACTACTTTTTATATATTGATTTTTTTATTCAGCAATTCTACTTAAAATTCCTATTATTTCTAATATTTTATCTGTATATTCTTTTGCAAATAACATCAGTTTTCTTTCTTCCTTCCTAATCCTTCTCCCTTCCTCCTTCCTTCCTTCTTATTTTTAACCTTGCTACAATTATTGGGCACTAAAAGGAAGTGGTGATAAGAATACTAGTCATACTGTCAATCTCAAAAAGAATGTTTTAAACATATCACCATTAATTAAAATATATGATGTAGGTTTTTCATGTTTACACCTTTCCCAAGTAGGTTCCCCTCGAACCTATTTTGTTAATCACTAATGGATACTAAATTTTATAATGCTTTCCCTGTGTCTATTAAGATTACCATATAGCTTTCTTCTTTAGTCTGTTAATGATATATTACAGTAATTGCTAACTAACACCAATTAGCACTCAGTATACATCAGACTTTATTCTAGATGCTTTACATATTTTAATTCATTCAATCCTCAGAGTAACCTTATGAGTTGATACCATTATTATCCCAAATAACAAAGAAGGAACAGAAGAAACGTGCTTCAAGTTAATTAGTAAAACGAGGATTCAAACCAAGACACTTCCCTGCAAAGTCCATACTCTTAACTGACAGGCAGTATTACACTGTCATCTTACCTTCCAGAGTAATTCCAACTTGGGAATTACTTTTTACATTATGAGGTTCAGTTTATCTATGTTCATGAGTAAGACTAGCCTATAACTTTCCACTTTCATATGGACTTGTCAGGTTTGAGTATAAAGATTATGACAGTCTCATAATAACTGTGAAGAATTCCCTCTTATTCTATACTCTGCATTAGCTTGTATAAGATTAATTTTTTTTCCTCTAATGTTTGGTATAATTTACCAGTCCATCTAGACCTGGAATTGATTTTGTGTGAAGATTTGAGACTAATGACCCAACTTTTTTTTTTTTCTTAACAGTTTTGATATTATTCAATAGGTTTTTCTTCTTGAGTCAGTTTTTACTGTTAAATTTTAATAAGAATTTTTTCTTCACTTAATTTCCAAATTCACTGACATAAAATTGATAATATATCCTTATTGTCTTTTTAAGGTTCATTACAACTATAGCTGTCATTTTAGAATTGACACAGAATTTTTAAATTGTAAAAATTTAGAAATGATAATTTTTTCATCTCTAAAATTGTCAGTTTTTTTATATTAATGTTTTCAAGGGACCTACTTTAGACTCTGTTAATCCTCTATACTGTATGTTTCTATTTCATTAATTTCCATTATTTTCTTTCTTTCCTTACTTCTTTGGATTTACTTTGCTGTTCTTTTTCTCACTTTTTAGATACCTGATTATTTTAATTTTCATCTTATTTTATGTATTTTCTAAAATTGCTCCTTGTTTTCTAATTTCTAATATATGGAAAAATGTTAAAACTATTTTAAAAATTGATTTCTACCTTAAATGGTGCATAAGATATGAGTCAAATAAAATTTACTGAGACTTTAAGGACTAGAATATGATGAGTTTTATAAATTTATTCCTATTAGCAAAAATAGATATTCTGAAGTTTGGGGTACATTTCTATATATTTCCATTAGGATATCCTTGTTAGGTGACTTCTTCTATAAACTTACTATTCTCTGCTTCATCTATCACTTATAGAAAGTAGTAATAAACTCTCACACTTAGATTCCATATTTATCTACTTTTTACCTGTAACTCTTTAAAATTTTGCTCCATACATCTTAAGACCATGTTTTTAGGTACATAAAATTTTCTATTATATTATCTTTATAAGGGGATCCTTTCTGTCATAAAGCTTTATGACTGAAAAATTCATTTCATAACTAGACAAACTTATTTTAATTCATATTCTCCTAGTATATCCGTACCTTTTTGCTTTCAACTTTT
Organism: Pteropus medius; assembly: GCF_902729225.1. Lineage (NCBI taxonomy): Eukaryota > Metazoa > Chordata > Mammalia > Chiroptera > Pteropodidae > Pteropus > Pteropus medius. The sequence goes on along the minus strand of NW_024350926.1, from coordinate 2,440,182 downwards.
CTACACTTATATAAGTAACGTGTACCTGGATTTTGCTTTTGTATCCAGTATGAAAAAAGTTCTCTTTGAAGGAGATTCTTAACCATTTACAAATATCAAATTTAAGTTTGCCATTTAATTTTGACTTATAATCAAGTTAAACAGTCTCCTTAAATCTGTTTTTTTTTTTCCTTTTTGATTTTTTTTCTTCTAAGACATTAGAAAGTTGCACCTTTGTCCATGTACTTTATGTGGTTACTCTAGAAACATAATACTTATACTTATCAAAGAATAAAACTAACTGAAATCTTTACTATCTTCTCAAATGATATAAAGATTTTTAAACTCATTAACTTCTCCTTTTAACCCTTTCCAAATTATATGCTATTCCTATTATTCTTCATTTTACTTACTTTTAAACCCATAATAATTTTGCGTAAATATTTCTTTAATTCCATCTATGTATTTACCACTTTTTCCTTCCACTCCTTTGTGCAACTCAAGACCTTCCCTTTACGACCTTCTTCCTTCTGAATTTAGAATTTCATTTACTTGGGGTCTGCTAATTTCAGTTGTTTCTCTTAAAATATTTTAAATTCAATCTAATTTATGAAAAATAATCTTCTAAACATAGAATAATCTCAACACACTGACGGTATCTTTAGTTATCTTCTGAATTCCTTCCTAGAGTTTCTTTGAAAGTAATGGAGAAATGAATAAAGAAAATGTGGTATATCCATACAACAGAGTATTAGCCTTGAAAAAGAAAGAAATCCTGTCACGTGTTACAACACGGATGAACCTTGAGAACATAATGGTAAGTAAGATAACAGACACAAAAAGACAAATACTGTGTATTCCAGTTTTAGAGGTGCCTATGTAAGTCAGATTCAAAGACACAGGTCGCAGAACCCTGGCTGCCAGGGCCCAAGGAAAGCAGGACTAGAGAGATGTCATTTAACAGGTATAGAGTTTCAGTTTCACAAGACAAAAAGAGTTCTGGAAATGGATAGTTGCACAACAATATGAATGTACTGAACGCTGCCAAACTATACACTAAAAGTGCTTTACATGGTAAATTTTATGTGTATTTTACCACACACACAAAAACAAAAAAATTAAGATGGTAATACTGACTAAACAGATCTACAGATTATACATAATTTCTATCAAAATCTCAACTGCTTTTTTTGCAGAAATTGGCAAGCTGATTCTAAAATTCACATGGCAATGCAAAAGACTTAGAATAGCCAAAACAATCTTGGAAAAGAAAAACGAATTTCAGCACTACAATAATCAAGTGCTACCACCATAAGGACTGACGCATAGATAAATGGAAAGGAACAGAAAATCCCAGAAACAGATCCACACAAATACGACCAAATGATCTAACAAAGGTGCAAAGCAAGTCAACAGAAGAAAAATAATCTTATTAGCAAATAGTGCTGGGAGTCAATGACATCCATAGACCAAAAAACAAAAAGACCTTTGATCTAAGTCTCATATCTTATCCAAAAATTAACTCAAAATGGATCATAAACTTAAATGTAAAATTATAAAACTTTTAGGGAAAAGAAAAAACAAGAAAAAAATCTTTGGAATCTAGGCCTAGGAAAGCGTACCTAAACTTGACACTGAAAGCATGATCTAGAAAAGGAAAAACTGATATACTGGACTTGATCAAAATTTAAAACTTTTACTCTATGAAAGACCCTGCAAAAAGAATAAAAAGATAAGCTTTATACTGACAGAAAATATTTGCAAATCGTATATCTGACAAAGAACTAGTATTTAAGATATATATTAAAAAATCTCAAAATTCAGTAGTTAAAAAAAATAAAACCTCCCATTAGAAAACATGCAAAAGATATCAAGAGACGTTTCATTGAAGATTTATAGATGGTAAATAAACGCATGAAAAGATGTTCAATATCATTATCATTATGAAAATGTAAACAAAATCCCAATGATATAACACTAAGCACCTATCAGAACAACATAAACAAGAGTCACAACACCAAATGCTGGTGAACATATGAAAGAAACCACATTCTTAATATAGTGCTGAAATAGTCTTTCTGAAAACGCTTTGGCAGTTTCCTACAAAACGAAACTTCTAATTACTATACAATCCAACAAGAACACTCCTGGGCAAGTATCCTAAAGAAACAAAGGCTATGTTCATCCAAAAACCTATATGCAAATGTTTATGGTAGTTCTAGGCATAATAACTTAGACGGCCTTTAACGAGTGAATCGTTTAATACACTGTGGTACATCCATACCATGGAATGCTACTCAGCGATAAGAACAAATGAACTATTTATACATAAGACAATCTGGATGCATCTCTAAAGAATTACGCTGATTTTAAAATCAATTCTTTAATCCCTTCTCCCTTTTTCATCTACTCCCCGACCCTCCTACCCCGGGTCTGGTAACCATCTCTGTATCTATGAATTTGTTCCATTTTGTTTATTTTGTTCTTCAGATTTCATGTGTAAGTAAAATAATATGACATGTCTTTCTCTAACTTATCTCAGCACAACACCCTATAGGTCCATCCATGTTGTTGCAGATGGCAAGATGTCATTCTTTCTTACAACTGAGTAATATTCCCCTGTATATATGTACCACCTCTTCTTTACCCATTCATCCATTGATGAACACCCAAGTTGCCTCCATATCTTGGCTACTATAAATACTGCAGTAATGAACATATGGATTCACATATCTCTTCGAAGTAGTGTTTTGGGTTTCTTCAAATACCCAGAAAACAGTCACGGGGATGTGAAGTATAGCATAAGGAATATAGTCAATGATATTGTACTAACTGTGTATGGTATCAGATGGATACTAGATTTATCAGGTGATCACTCTGTAAGTTATATAAATGTCTAATCATTATGTTCACATCTGAAACTAATATTGTATGCCAACTGTAACTGAAAAAAAAAATTAAAAAAAATTTAACCCCAAAAGGTTACATATTAAATGGTTCTATGAATTTAACATTCTTAAAATGATATAGAAACGAAGAAGAGAACAGTTGTTGCTAGTGTCAAGGAGGAAGGCAGGGCAGGAGGGAACTAGGTACATCTATGAAAGGTACCGCCAGAAGGAATCCTTGTGACAGGAACGTGTTCTACCTCTTGACTGGATCCTAAGCCGTACTTCTGGGTTGTGGTGTTGTACCACAGTTCTGCAAGATGTTAGCAAGGGCAGAAACTGGGTAAAGGGTACACAAGATGTCTCTATATTACTTCTAATGATTCCACCATGGGAATCTATAATTATCTCTAAATAAAAAGTTCAGTTTGAAAAAAAAAAATGACACTCATGAAGAAAACTTTATGATATACTATTAATTTTAAAAGCAGGTTATAGAACAGCATATACAATAACAATGTAATATCATTTTGGTATGTGTGTATTTTTATGAGTGTGTGTGTGTACATATAGAGATTTCCTGAATGCATATTTAGATATGTCTATCTCTGGATAAATGAGATTTTAGGCAATTTCAATTTTTGCTCATGTTTTGTTTATATTCTTATTTATCAATAATATGCATGCATGACTTTTCTAAAGAGAGAAAGTGAGGTTATTCTTAATTTTAAAATGTGCTTTCTACGAAACATTAACTTGAAAGCAATACTTTGAACATACTGGTTACGCAATAACTAGAAATTAAAATAAGTTATACCTTCAGAAAAAAAGAATGAGTTGAGTAATACAGGTTCTACGGAAGACAAATTAATCTCGAAAGAAATTATTATTTTAACTAATGACTTACATAAGAGGTTGTGCTGGCTGGGGGACGACAGGTGCACTAACATAAGCTGCAGGCTGTACTCCCATCATTCCTGAACCATCTTAAAAAAAATAATAAACACATTTATTCCACAGTATCCATTTAATAACATTCATCTCTAAAAGAAAAGTCACATAACTGAACATGTTACCTAAGGAAAAAAATCCCTATTTCATTTTGGGTTAGGAGTTAACAAAGAACAATGCAAGAAAACACAATATAATTATTTCTTAAATCTACATAAAAAGGAAATAACTATGAAATATAACTGAGTTTTAAAACGGGGCATTTATTAAATCAATAAATGTATAATATTTAAATTAAGTAAAGCTATGCTTTTCTCATTTATATATTTATGGTTGCACGAAAAAACAATTTTCCTGACTGAACCACTGGAAAAATATGTTTACCCTATAGATAACTTACAGTAAGCAAGACTGGGATTCAAAGTATTCCTGGCTCCATAAAAATAGTACGCATCATCATAGGGAGTTCGATAGTTAGTAGCCAAAGGTGGCAGGACGGGAGGTGGAGGCAGAGGTGCAACCCTATATCAAAAGAAAATTGGAAAAACTCTTCTCATATTTCATTGCAGTTTTTTAAAATCAAGGTATTTTTTCAAAACTGTTACTCGAAATCTAACTGCTGCTTTAGAAAAAGCGACAACACTTAACATAAGACAAAACTTCAGATTTTATCAATCAACTAGTCACACTATTCCAGTATCCTTGTCTCTCAGGAATACGACAGAAATAGACAGACAATTAGAGCAGAGTAGTAAACAAAACCATACAAGCTGACGCAGGGTGCTAGAGGAACATGGATCAGGGCCATTTAAAGCACGCAGGGGAGGAGAGCATGAGAGAGGCTTTCTAGAAGAGGCGGTGCTTCAGCCACGCTGCTAGAGCAAGTTAGGAAGGACAGTTCAGGAAGAAAAGGCAAAGGGGAACAAAACAGGATTCCAAATGGTTTCATCCGGCTAGGAGAAGAGGTGCATTTTTTTTAACTCTAAAAATGTACTGTTCTCTCAAAGGAGGTTAACCATATGTGAAAAGGATACCACTTATATATCAACAGTAAAGTCTTGACATAATTTTTAGTATTTCGTAAAGTAAAAACTTACTTCAGCACTTCATTACTGATTAGAAAATATCACTATTTCCACCAAGGCAATATTTTCCAATAGTGAAAATGGAAAAGCTAAATTCATTTAGATGAACAGAAACAGAAAGGGGGCATCTTAGAAAGTCTGAACTTTTAAGTGCATCTTAACATGTTCTCCCTTGTTGTATACGTCAAAATAATCCTGAGGAGCTATGATGGCATTAAAGTTCTCTTCAGTTGTGAAATTTTCACATTTACTAGTCACTCAGTGTGTCTAACCTTACTAACCTCTCTCCACAGATACATAAACAAGCAGTTGAAAAATTGCTATGAAAAACTGTCAATATCATTAAATCTTACACTTGTACAGAGATTTATTTAAGATTTAATCCTCACAACAAACCTGTAATTGCAGATAAAGAAAATATATTACTATTCCACTTTTACAAATGACAAAATTAAAGTTCAATGAAGTTGTGGTTTGCCCAAAATCCAGACAAGGAAGTGAACCATTTTGATCCGTAAACCAATGTTGAGACCATCATACCATGCTCTGTAATTCCAACCCCACCTAGCCTCTTGAGTCAGGAAGCCACTGGATGAAACAAACAATATACCTGATAAATACAGTAAACAAAGTACCACAACTTGTTAGTAGTAAATAAAAGACTGGCAGAAAGTATAGCCCAGAGGACATCACTGATTAAAGACACTCCTACAATTAGTACATTAATAGTAAGCAAAAAATAAGTTGAAGTCCTGCTAAGAGAAGAAAGAGCAGCTCAGAAGGTATCAGTGTTAACAGGATTTCCCATACGTATAGTCTAGCACAGCAGGAGGTCCTTTACCGACAGAAATAAAATCTTCACTGTTATACCTAATTTACAGGTGTCATAATCTCAACAGTTTTCATTTTAGGTATTTGAGTTGCATAGCCTATAAGTAATCACAGAGAGAGTTAAAGGAAACAGAAGTAAAAGTGAAGTAAGGTATGTAAAAGAGCCATGGTAGAAACTCTCTGCATAAACTGAAGGAATTATTCAATGTTTGCCAAGTGGAATTACAAAATTGAAGAAAACATATCTTTGCTATGTTAAAAGGTATTAAAAATATTCAAAAATATGACCTAAAACTAAATACTACGTGTACTTATGCATTCTAAAAATACTAAAGCATCTTTAAATAAAAGAATGTTATAAGGATTTCCCTCATTTCTGTAATAACAGAGAAAAGGCCAACGATGAAAACAGATTTCAAGAGAAATTATCTGACAAAAGTCGTTAACTGTACAAAAATCTCTGAAGGTGAACATTATCTGCTTCAGCAAGTCCTTCTAAATGTAAAATATAATGACACCTTACCTAATTCCCAAACATAAAACATTTTAAACAAGCACCTGGGAGCCACCATTTCACCAAGGGTGCTGCTGAGTCCACTGTGCAGATCTTCGTTTTGAGGTGGGACGGGAGGGGCGGATGGGGTGGACAAAGGAGGGAGAGGTGTCTGGAAAGCTACTCTGGGTCTTTCGGTGGTATCGTTTCTTCACAGTGTCGTGGTGCCACACTAAACTGCTTTAGTCTATCAGGCTAAAATAAAGAAAAAATCTGTTTGTTACACAGAATCATAAATTTAAAGGTGGAAGGGACCTCAAAAGACTCTCTATCCCAGACTGCCAGCAGACACTTTAGTCACAGAATAAAAGAATTTTACAGCTATAAAAGATTTTGAAGATCTAAACTCTTATTTTATAAATTGAATAATTGAGGCTCCCTGAAAGTATAGAAATCATCTAACATCCTTCCAATAATTAATAATCAAGCAGTCTGGAGACAGATGTTAATTCTAAATATAAAACTCTTTATTATACTGTAACACTATGCTGCTTCTCTATCCAACTGCCATTTCTGACATTACAGTATTCTCCAGCAGAGTAAGCAAACGTTTTCTGTAAAGAGCCAGATAGTAAATATATCAGGCTTTTGCAGGCCATACTACTTGACTCAGCCATAGTGCTACAGCAGCCCAAAACAATATGTAAACAAATGTGCTGCAATAAAACTTTATTTACAAAAATCGGCAGCAACTGGATTTGGCCAAAGGCTATACTTTGCTAACTCTTTCTCTAGAACACCATTTATGTGCCCTTTTCTAAGATTTGCACATCAAAAGGCACCCTAAAAGTAATGGTTCTATTGTGTCTAATATTTTTATTTATTTATTCTCCTAAAGCAACTTGACACTTTCTAAAGACTGTTTCATTCAAACATAAATAAGGTTTCTCAAACACTAATGTAACTATAAATCCAAGGTTTAAAATGCCACCATATTACATTAAAAAGTTCAAAATTTAAAAAAAGTTTTGATTATGAAAGCTATTTCAAAGGGTTTTTATTGAGAGAAGAAAATATATTTAACTTTGGAATTTACCTTTTCTTTCCAACCACGTTTTTCTTTCCCAGGAATGATTTCTCAGATTAACCTAAAAATTTTACTCTATGAGTAGTCAAAAAGCACACTTGGGAGTGATGCTGGTATAGTATTAAACTTTTCAAAACAGGTAACTCACAGGTCATACACTTAGCATTAGTAAAGGAAATCAAAAGTTGCCTAAAGTTGAATAACTTTAAGTTGCTGTATTCTTTTCAAGAATGAACTTTTTAATGAAATTAAAGTTTCTTAGTCATCATTCAAAGATGAAACTAAAACTTGCCCTTAGCAAATTAAATTCTACGTATCTATAGAAAAAAGTACACTTTGAGCAGAGCAATAAATTACCTTGTCCTTACTTAACTGCAATGATGTAAGTAATTCATTCCACTTAATGATGAGAAGTGCAAAATTAAAGAATAAGGTTATTATCTCTTTAGTTTTACATTAAATAAAAATTACTAAAATGCTTAAAGACTAGAATTAAGGATTTTAGTTTCTTTGGAAACCAATCTAAGTGGTCAAGACATTCTCAAGGACAATAGTCACATCCATTATGAATTAAAAGATAACTTTCCCATGGAATAGTACATGTGAACATAGTAAAAAGGACTAATTTGAAAAGAACAAAACAAAACAAAAAATTACGCACATATGAAAAAGGAAAAATTGGTTCAGGGACACGAACGAGTTTAGTTTATCACCGTTCACACTGGTCCCTCTTACATTCCATTCCCCCAGTGTCTTCTCTCTTCCTCCACCCGCTGCCGCATTTGAGGCATCTGAATGAGACTGAACATTAAAAGACGCCAAGAACCCTTACCGATTTCTCAGGGTCTTGTGCTCCAGAAGCTGCGACCCTGAGTTCCAAATCCTTTTCTCTAAACAAAATCAAAGTTTTATATATTAAAAAGTTACAGTAAACACTACCAAAATCATTATCATTACTGAAACAAACTTATACACAAAGTCCATGCAATAACACCTCCAAATACGAATAATTCCTTTAAGCGACAGAAAAGTCTTAAATAATTCTGAAAACTAAACTTTCTGATTTGGTGCTAAGTAAACTAGGTTTCACATATAAACTGACTTGGAATAAGTACCTCTAAACCAGTCCCTGAGGTACTTCAAAGCCTAAGCAAATTCACACGGTAAAACAAAATCTTTACTTAGTGAAACAAATAAAGTTATTTTAGGGTACATGTATGTTTTCGGTTAGCAAAAAGAAGGGTAAAAAATTAAAAATTAATACCATACTTGCTAATAAGAGTTTTAAGAATACATTAACAAAGGCTAATATCACACAGTAGATATTGGCTTCCTCTGAGAGGAAAAACTAAAAATGATTAGGTCTCAAACTCTCCAGAATCAAGATAGCTATTCCTAATTTTAAACTGTATTAATATTTCATAGGTATTTCTACAAGATTATAAACACTGAGACTTTTAAACAATATAAATATCTGTATATTTATCAATGATTACTTTATACTGTATATATATGTGTGTACCATTTTACACTGTTAAAAGATAAAATACTTTTATTTTGTATTTCTTACTATATGTGGGATAATACAGTGGGCATGTAGATAACATGCCACCCTAAATGAATGACTGAAGAAATCAATGCAGATACGTAAAAGGCCTGTTTTAAATATATAGTCTCGTTTGTTATCTATGACAAAGAAAAGAACACTCTCATAGTATTTATTACCTTTGATTTACAATGTGCAGGTTGAAATCGAAGCGATTTACAAATACAAAACCATATGAGAAAAAACATCCCCTTACTTTACTATGTAATAGTTACCACCATGTCATTTTACACAAATGCATTTTAAATTCAAAACATCTCTTTTTAAATGCAAACCTTTCATTACCGTCTTTTGTTCTTCTGTTGTTCAGCCATTTGTTCCAATAGTTCTAGTCTATATTTCTCTTTCCTTTTCTGAATAGTTTCTCGATCTTCACCTCCTAAAAAGTAAAAAAAAAAAATGCAGTCTTAACTCAAGTACATATGCGACTAAGAAACTCAAATTTTTTAAATCTTCACTCTTAATTACTGTATCAAAGAGTAATTACTGCATAAGCAGGAAATAAAGTAAAATCATGTGCATCATTACCTCTTCAACAATTTTTATAATTTATTAATATCTACTGAGTATCAAATACAAGACAGATTAATCCTTCCCAAACCTCTACATTTAGTCAAAAACCTTCTGAAATAAGAACACTTTCATCCCCATCCTTGTGCTTCCAATGACGGGGATAACACCTCCCACAAGCCCATAAATTTAACAAGTACATCCAAAATGAACGTCTCAAAATCAACTGCCCCTCTTTGTTTTCTGCTAATGGCCCAATAATCGAGCCACGCCACCTCACTGTGACTGACTGCTCATCTTCTCGTACTCCACATGAGGACCCTCCTTCCTAGTCTCACAGCCTTAATCTTGGGTGGGACCACTCCACATTTCACCTGGCCTGCAGCAAGAACCTCCTACTAGTCTCAGGAACTCCCCTTCTCCCTGCTTCAATCCGTCCAGCACACTATGTAAGACCATCTTAAAATATAACACTAATCACACTGGTGTCCTGCCAAAAAACTTCAATGGTTACCTCATTCTATAGGAAAAAAATAAATCTCTCACCCTAGTATCACTCATGTGAAAATCCAGTTGTGCAAACATTTTAGATCCACACATTATTATTGCATATATGTTAATGACACAAAAGAACCTCTTAATCTAGATATGTATAATCTGGAACACTAACAAATCACAAGATATCAAAAGTGCAACTGAACCAACAATTTCTCTGCTACCTTCATTATTAGTCTCCTACCCATCAGTGGACATATAGCATCTGAGTTTGTCCATTAAGCATAGATGTCAGCAACAGCAAAGCTCCCCCAGGGCAAACGTGAATTAAATTAAGGTTAATAATAATGTGTTATAATCAAAGTAGACAGGTCCATTCTGTTTCTGATCATGATGAAGTAACAAGTACAGAACTTAACCTCTCACCATAAAAAAACAATACTAGGCAAAATATATGAAATAACTCTTTCAGACACTGGACAGCAGGCAGCGCGGGACTGTAATACCTGAAGGAAGAAAAAGAAATGAGGCGAGCCCTTTAAGTACCACCCTTTCTGCCTGTTCCTGCAAGTTCCTGCCTTTCCCTGCAAGTTCCAGACTATAAGGTACAGGGAGGGAGAACCCAAACGAAGCTGGGAAACTGAACTAAATTGAGTAGATAAAGATCAAAATTCAAGGAGGCTAGAATGGCTGAAAGTTTAGGGCAAAGACTGAAAAAGAACCATAAAAGAGCTTTAGAAATCCATAGAAGGGTGCCTTCGGATTTTGCACGATTTTGTGCATGCACAGAGTGGAATTGTTAGGCTGGGCAAAAAAAACTATGGAGGATACGTAAACTGAACAATTCTCAGACCTCAAGCAGAGTGGAGAAAAATTTCAAGCTCAAGCTAGTTAGAGTGGAGTTCTCTGTGATCCCCTAGGGCAGAGGTCCCCAGGCCACCCCCCACCATCCCCATCCCCGTCCCCCTTGGCCTGTTAGGAAAATGGCCGCACAGCAGGTGAGCAGCAGGTGAGCCAGCAAAGCTTCATCTGTATTTGCAGACACTCTCTAGCGCTGGCATCACCACCTCAGCTCCACCTCAGATCATCAGGCATTAGATTCTCATCAGAGAATGGGTCCCTGGTGCCAAAAAGGTTGGGGACCACTGTAGAGTCTTTAGGGAAGATCCCAGAAAGGTTACTCTGTAGCAGTAGGGCTGAACCACCACTGGAAGGGAGACTACTCTAGACGTCCCTAGCTAAGCATCAAATAAGGTCTCAAAAATATTGGTCCTTAAGTAACGGAAAAACATGACTGTGGTATACAGAATTCTAAGACACACCCTCTGTTCCCTGTCTTCTGGTGCGGACTGTATAAACCCCTCCCCTCAAATGTGGGCAGGACCTAAGACTTCTTTCTAGGCAATATAATATGGCAAAGGTGAAAGGAATTTGCAGATGTAATTAAGATACAAAATCAATTTTGAATTAATCTAAAAGGAGATTATCTTGGGTTGGGCCTGATCTAATCAGGTAAAAGCCCTCCCTGAGTTTAGCGTCTCCAGGCTGGGACAACAAAGTGAGCAGCCAGATTAAGGAAGCCCACCTGGCAAGAAACAGCAGCTGGCCTGGAGGACTGGGAGGTCTCCCTCCAGCCAACATCTAGTAGGGAGCCAGGGCCGTCAGCAATACAGCCACAAGGAAATGAATTCTGCCACCAACTGGAAGTAGATGCTTCCCATTGAAGCCTCCACCCTGGTGACACCTGGATTATAGCCTTGTGTGACCTTGGGCCAAAGTCTCAACCACATTCCTGACCCACAGAAACTGTGAGATGATGTGGGATGTTTTGAGCCACTAAATTTGTGCTCATCTGCAATGTAGCAATAGAAAACTAATACAGTGACATAATAACCATTAGAAAAGTTAGTCAAAAAAAAAACACATAAATATCAGATGATGGAAGAACAAACAAGGATGTTAAAATTGCTACATAAGTATGCCCAAGTATTTAAGTGAAAATAGGAATATCATGAGGAGAAAATGGAAGCTATTATAAAGAACCAAATGGAGATTTCTGCTTCTTAGAAAGTAGAAAGCCAGAACAATGCTCAGACCCTACAATGGGAAAAAGCTGAATTATCTACAAAATCGTAACTTGTAAAAAGCCCACCAGAGAGCTGAGGTTACAAACACTCAAGTAAACTAAATTACAAAGGGTATTATAAAAAACAATCAAAAGAGAGATGGATGTTTTATTTTATCAGAAATATGGAGAAACAGCAGCTGCATTAAAAGCAGGTAAGGAAACGGCTGAAATGTTAGTGAAATTCTTAAAGGCGTTGTGTGGGCTGGCTGACAACGCAGATCACCAGAAGCCCAGACACTAGAGAAACCTGCAGTGAACTGCCCCCTCCACCAGAAAGCTCTCAAAAAAGACTGCAGTCAGGGCAACACAGGACTCCTGAAAGAGACCCTCCCAAGGCAAGAAAAACCAGCCTCTGCTTTCCAGACTCTTCTCTCATACAAAGCAGCAGCTGTCATCTGCTGGGTGAAGGGCAGAAAACCTCCTTAGAGCCAGCATTCTGCACTACATACAAAGCAAAGATATGATGTTGTTAGGGGAAAGACAGGAAATTTTCACAAAAGACCCCCATAGACATAAAGAAGAGTCTGGCTACTACTCTGGGGGGTGGGGGGAGGGGCAGAAACATGAGAAAGACACATTTCTTCTGAGAGCCAGATGCACAGGGCCCTTCGCACTAAGGAACAAGCAATAGCAATTTACTGCCGAGAAAGGAGAGAGACGTGTGGAGGAGGCAAGCTCCCTGCCAAGAGCACGCAGGCCTTGCTGAAAACCAGGCCTTGCTGAAAACCGAGGAAGGGGCGGGAACGCTGAGAAAATCCCTTCCTCCAGCACTCCGGACCTCGCACTAAGAATAAGGTGGTCAGAGAATTTAATAGTTCTAAGCAATTGGTAGAACAAGTAAAAATCATCAAGGGTGTATAAGACAAACATTACTACCAAGCATCACTACACTCAACCACCACACAATGCACATCCTTTCAAGTCCACACTAAACATGCATCAAGATAGACAATATTCTGAGCCATTAAAAATTATTTAAAAAATTCGAATTTGAAATAACTGAAATTATACAAATTATTTTCTTGGCTCAAAGGGGAATTAAATAAGCAATCGACAACACAAAGAAATTTAAAAACGTACTTCTAAATAACGATGATTCTGTTATAAACCCCACAATGCATTATTTTTGTTCTAAGCAGTCAACTGTCAATTTTTTAAATAAAGCAAAGGGCTCCAAATGAGGTCCTTAGAGCAAAATTACAGGAAGACAAAGTTCAGTTCAACTGAAATGAGACTATTATGACAACCGGAGCCACCTCCAGATGGGACGTGCTGCCTCTGCAAAGTAAGCTTCCTATAGGTAAGTGCAAACACAACCTGGGGGGAACAACCATGATAAATCACTTGAGTAAATGATTCCAATGGTTTGTTTCAAACATTAAGTCTATTATGTCACCAGTCATCTATAATTCCTGAATTGTACAAATGATGAGCTCATGCCACTCATCTTTAAAATTTCCATTTATTGATAAAATTATTTGTCAGTGGACTTTCAACACAGAAAGCCATTTCTACAATTTTTATCATGTTTAACAAAATATATCATCAGAATGAAGCTTTTACTTTGACCTACTAATAGGTTAAAATCGTCAATTCTCACTTAAAGACATTAGACTAGAATAAAATAATAGGTGCTATGTCATTTTGTTCGCAATAGTCTTTTCAAAGAAACAGAGGTCATTTAATTATATATCTCTAAGCCAAGATTTGAATTTCTGACTGCTTTCAGGTTGAATGAACCTAAACTGTTATCCAATTTTCTCATACACTTCACTGAAACCAAATTTCGGATAATTTTTTCTAATTGCTTTTACACAGAGAACAAGACCTCTTTTCTACTTAAAGTTACACAAGGGAACAAGGCTTTCTTCACAGTGCTTCTGAAATTAAACTGTGACAAGACAGCAAATCAACATGCTTATCTTAAGCAATGTCCTTCATTTCTGATAAAGAGAAAATGTGGGATTCTGATCATGACTAGAGCAAAACATCTCAGAAACCACAAGGAAAAAACATGGGAAAAGATACTTATCAAAAATAAAAAAGCTTTAGTTCAGGGGAATTAAACTAAAATGTAAGGCAGTTTGCTATCACATATAAAACAGAACATAAGAAACAGCCACACTATGACAAACTGCTAATGGAATACAAAATTAAAAGCAATTATTACTGCAATTAATAATTCACTTCTCATCTACTGAAAAATTCATCACTAAATAAAAGTTATTTAGCTTTAGACAGAGCTATATAACACATGTTAAACGCTTAGCATACTGCCTAGCATAAAGTAAGTGCTAGTAAACATTCTCTATTAGCATGAGTAGTATTAATTACAACACTGAGTTCTCACCAAAGGCCTTTTTTAAAACACTCTGCAAAAGTCTAAGCAACTGGAAGTTTTGCACATACCAAAGAGCATCCCCGCAAAAGGACTACAGAGGTATTGGTTAGTCGATTTGGATGGATCGTTGTCTTGAGTCCTATAACAAAAACAAAAAGAATTGGAAACCAAATAATTTTCAGAAAACAAAAATTTAGAATAAAATGTAGATGTATGAGTTATTGGCCTTTCAAAGTACTACGGATACTCTAATTGTTACATATTTTTAAAATTAGGGTAAAATCATGACATTTTATCTCTTTATATGGTGGGACCCCAATGTACTATAAATATATTACCTTTTTCTTCGGCCTGCTTTTAGATTACCAATAAAAGCATTTTTATAAATAAGAACAGTTACCCCAGTAAAGAAAATGAATATAAGTACATATAAATCCTAAAAAAAGAAAGGTGATATCTATGCACACACTTGTAAGAAAGTTCACCCCTAAAAGACTCCTTCCAGGAAAGACCATTCCCTCACAGAAAACTTCATTATTTAGACCCAAATAGCAAAATCTCCTATCTCATGCACTTTTATAAATTTCTTTTCTTCAAAGAAAATTGCCACCTGACACATGACAGTGTCTTCTTTATACACTATAGATTCAGAACTGTTTATCCTTGCATGGGACACATGAAAGCCAACAAAACTATAAAAACTTTAAATAGAAAGAGAACATGAATATAAAATACATACAATTTCCGTTCTTTTGAATGACAGAATTATGTATGAGCACTAATTTTACAACGTTAAGCATAGAAGTTATCTACTCAATAAGCTGAAAATCAAAAAGAAAATTTTAAAAGAAAAACTTGCATTGCAGGAATATTTTCAATTAATTTCTAGTCAAGTTACAACACTCCCATAATTCCAAGATATTTTAAACTGATTTTTAGTCCATTACATTATATGTTTATTTCTCCTTTTATTACTTCAAATTTATACACTTTATAATGAGAGGAACTTATTCAGAACACCTTGGCATGCTTTATACTCAAAACTTCTTCTTTGAAAAAATGCTGTAAAGTACTATCAATTTTCATCTAACACAATTCTGCCCCTCCGCTATTTTCCCTTTAAGTCCTCTCTCAGTAATAAGGAAGGCTGCCAACAGACTACACCTTTCTACTTTGTCAGTAAGCCGGTTTGGATTTAGCAGGTGCCGTCTCACAATGTAATGAGTAAAGGGCAGAATGCATATTACATACTCTACCTTTTACCTCCAGCAGATGAAATTCGTATGTCTGACCGTTCTGTGACATCACCACCATGCTCCACAGCAGGCGCATTCCCTTGTATGTTCCCGTACGTCCTTAAAAACACATTAGCTTATAGAGCTTGTTCCATATACAGTGGACCTTCTTATATCTCTTTGGTATTTTTATATTTGATGTTGGAAATATTAAAGGGAACAGAGTGTTACAATGAAGTTTTACTGTAAACACATTCTAAAGTTAATTCAAATGAGATTCAATTGATCTGCTGGTTACTAAGAGAATCTGACAGCTTAGATTTAGTCATCTTTAAAACAAAGAAAGGCTTTTATAAATTATTGCAAGATAACTTAGAAATTTTAAATTTGAAAACTATGCATATACTAAGACTTTTTCATCACTCCCTTATGCAAAGACTATCCACTGCACACCTACTCCGTGCCAAGCACTGTTCTAGACACAGGGCACATGGGCATGGTCCTGCCCTCATGACAATTATTGTCAAATTTCAAAATGAGATCACTTTTTTAATCAAAATTCACTGATTCTGGGAATTATTTCACCACGTATACAAACTTTTTTAACTTAAAAATGTCGCAGCACACTTACCATTTAATTAAATCAAATGTAGCAAAGCCATAACATTTGCTAACAGTGTAAATCACATGAAAGAATAAATATTAGTAACAGGGACATAGAAAACATTATAAACAAATAGGCTGATGCATGGGCAGAAAATGATAATTTACTTACAAGGTTGTAACAACAAAAAAAGGTTAGAATGTTTTTTATTTCCTTCTTAAAAATCCTTTTCAGAAAATAATTTTTAAAAATGTTTTTTCAATTAATCTTTTTTTTTTCCATTTGGCAAACATTGATTTCTTTAGTTTATTTTTCTCATACCAGAGAAATAACATGACTGCTTACACCAATATCTATCAACATTCATGAAAATCAGCATTTCATAAGTCTTACTTGCTACACAATTAAACTATACTGTCTCTCAAGAGGACTATTAGAACAAAATATGGCTGTTAAAAAAATTTTTCAATATTTTAGGTAAATTTCATTATCACATTAAGAAAAAATGGCAATTTTCAGAAGAAAAGAACTTCTCACTCTCCACAGAGCCAGCATATAAAATTTTCTTTGTTTCCATCACACAAGCCACTGTCAATATCATCTGTGAAGAAAAACCTATACAACAACATTGTGACCTTAATAATGTATGACCTGGCATGACATAAATGGCTTCCATTTTTTATCCATACCTAAAACAAAAGAACCCTCCGCAAGCCCTTTCAAAAATTTTTAAATTTATTTCAATTTATCAAAACACAGCTGGTTTTACACCTAAAGACTAGGTGCTCGAATCTCTCCTTTTAACTGACACATCAGTGTCATGAACAGGTAAATATAAACTCAAATTCAAGTTTGTAATTAATAAAGTCAGGCAATCGGACTTAGTTATACTGGATCTATATAAACACACATGTGCAGAAGAGTTAACAGAGCAGGCCAAAGACTGCGTATCCTTAGAAAGGTCTATTCCCAGGCTGGCCCTGCGCTGGCATCTAGGAACAGAGATTTTGGGAGGGGTCCCACCATCCCCAGGCTAGTGAGACCGGCTCACTGCACCTCAACTGCTAGTACAAACAATGCAGTTTATGCTGACGTTCTGCTCTACCTCGGGAGTCTGGAATTTTGGCACCACCAGGAAAAGGGTGCCTATGCAAGCAGCCCCCAGTGAAAACACTGAGCACAAAGTCTCTAATGACCGCATTTCACCCATGCGGTCACAATTCATTGCAGGAGGGATTAAACACGTCCTGCGCAACTCACTGGGAGAAAACTCTTGGAAGCTTATGCTGTTTCCTTCGGACTTTGCCCCACAACCAGGAATATAACTATACATACAAAGTCCTGTGAGTCCTCTTAGCAAATCCCCAAATATGGGAGTGGTCTTGCAAACTCAATACAAAAGACAAAAGTAAATTTGTCGATATGGTACAGTAGTGTCTATACCAATGAAAGTTTTCAAATATAGAAAAATTAGGGGGAAGGGGGGAGGTAGATGAGCTACAAGGGGTCAAATATGTGGTGACATTAAAGAATTAGAAAGACAGACAGAAAGAAAGAAAGAAGAAAGAAAAAGAAAGAAGAGAAAAACCCAAAGTTATTAAATTTTAATAACATAACTTGGGACATGGACAATGGACTAATGGTTACCTGAGGGTGGGGGAAGGGGGAGGCAGATAGGGGAAAAATTTAAATCATTTCTTCAATTAAAAAATAAATTAAGTAAAAAAAATAATCAGAATTAACCGGAATTAAAGGCTACTTACACATACAAGAATTTTAAAATTTATCAAAGAGCTTGTGGTTTCCTACATTATCAGATAAATTGGCTAAAAACATTTGGACTTGGAGTTCTAGCTTATCTTGATATAGCTGGACCTAAAGCATCTACCCTAAAACATGTTTTATAGGTTCTTCAGTATATGTAGATATTCTAATAAAGCAAATGTCATAAGCACATTTTCAAAGTTCATTCTAAATTAAAGAAGTTTAAGAAATGATTTTATTTATGTATAAAGTCAAAATCTCTGCTAAATTTCAGTAAAATCACCAAGATTTCCTAATGAACAGCCCATATGAAAGGGATTAAGGTATATCCTTCACTAAAGAAAAAAAATTTATTAACAAAATTATAAAATCCCCTGTCTCTGATAATTACAATAAAATCAAAACTGGAAAATTTTTAAGAGGCCAAAAAAAGGATGGAGATATGTATTTCACTAAAAAGGACAGAACAGAAACTTAAGGCATCCTACTCAATTTTATGAAATGACTGCTTACTTTATTAAGTCATGAAAAAGTTACTAATTACAAATAGAGTCCATAAGTATTTAAGTTACTAATATGACCTATTAAAAAAAAATAACTAGAACAAACTCTAATAAGCTATGAAGCGAGATTATAGTTTGAAAAGATAGCCACCTTATTTTCTATTAAAATATCCCTATAATTATAATGGAATGTCCTTCATTTATTAAAGTTTCTTCCATATTTCTAATAAATTTAGCATTCAGTCACTCTTAGCTATCTCTGTTAGTTCACTTTAACAGTTTTCATGGTGGTCTTACAATTATTTTAGAAACCTTTACTGTGGCGAATGAAGTCCCCTCTGAAGACAAGAACTGGTGAGAGCCAGCGGTGGTTTGACCATTGCCATCTCTTCAATCCTCTCGACATTAAGGGGCAACTGACAGATGGAAACATCCAGAAGTAATAAACTCACTAAATGTCTACGAACAGCCTATTTATAGTCAAAATGCAAGGGTTCAGTTTAGGTCCAGTTTGTCCCTGAGAAGTCATTTCAATTTAGCTATGCCTTTAGAGTCAGTACCAGAT
Organism: Pteropus medius; assembly: GCF_902729225.1. NCBI lineage: Eukaryota > Metazoa > Chordata > Mammalia > Chiroptera > Pteropodidae > Pteropus > Pteropus medius. Next base: position 2,421,117 of record NW_024350926.1, on the reverse strand, counting down.
TAAAACTATCCCTTTGCCCCAAAACTATCTAAATATTCTACGGCTTTAAATCCATACATTCACTTACCACACACCTCAATCCACCGGGTTTTGTCAGAAAGGGACAGACCTCATAAAAGAAAAAATTTGCTTACTTTGACATAGCATATCAGATTTGGTTGAGAGATTAATCGTAAAATAGTTTTACCATCCTACTATCAAAAAAAAGTTAAAGGTTCTGTTAAACGGAGAAAGCTTCTTCTATCTCCTTGAAGACAAGGATCAATAACTTTATGGTTATTGTCTTGATGCCCAAAGAAACCAGGTGTAGGCTAGAGGCCAAGTTTACTCTAAAAATTAACACGTGTTTATCTTTTTTTTTTTTTTTTTTTTAAATTACTGTCTTAAAGAAGAAAAGCGAATTGTTTAAAACCACAGGTATTTTCGGCTAACTTAACTGTGAATGAACAACTCTTAAAAGGTAATGAATAACTTCTCTTTTTTCCTTAATAAACCACAGAATCAAACAAGTCATCCAATTCATAATAATGGTTACACCACTTGTTTTCATATAAAGAATTTCTCTAATGTGAGTGAATTCTGCTATTAGGGGTGCTCTAGACTATAAAAGTTAAAAGAAAAATACTAATCTGTTAACTGTGGCTCACCATTTTTCTCACTGTTTTCAGTTCTTTCCCTGTTTTTATATTTAATTCAATAACAGTATTTTTCTAATATCACCCCCATGTTTAAAGTGGGGGGAAATATTAAAATGGTCCTTCCAAAGATAAATGAAATTAACTACAGTAAGAAAAAAAGGTAATACCAAATTAAGTAACTCATTTCTCCTCATTTATGTCTTCATGTTAAACACATACGCTTAGTATGTCTTACACTAAAAACCTCTGTGGCTAATACGCATCTAATTTCAGATGGAGTTTTATCTCAAAATTTTAAATGACTATTAAGATTACAAACTAGCAAATATCAAGAGTTAAACAGAAGTGCTAACTGCATTAATCACATAAAAACTTAAAAAACTACATTTTTAATGCTAAAACTTTCTTTTACTCATTAACATTAGTTATTAAGAAAAACATAATATGGTAATATATTAACCTCAATTGCTGAAGTTAATAAATAATAAAGACTAAGATGACTATATTTTAAGTGCCTACAAATTTCAAGGTATTATGAGACATGCAATTACATTCAACTTCAGAAAGTTCCTAAAACATAAATTTTACTTAAATTGGTAAATACGTACATGTACACACACACACACACACACACACACACACAATGCAACTGTCAAGCAAAGTGCTAACCACCTTGTTAACTATTAAAAACACTGCCAGTGAGTAATTAGTTAAGGAAAGTAAAATCATTTCTAGGCTTTAGCTTTCCCACATTTAATGGAGGAAAAATGTTTCATTAGTAAATATATTATGGTATATAAAAAAGTTTATAGGGTAATTAGAAAAGAACTGAGACCCAAAATATCAAAATCAAAAATTACAAAAAATCAAAACTAGAGTTTATAACACACTGACTTTTAGAAGAAAAAAAGAGAACAAAGGTAACTTAGAAAAATGAAGGAAAATTAGTTTTATACTTCTCACAGTTATAACTATTTTTTGACAAGAACTTCTGGTTAAGATTACAGTATGTTAAGAATAAATGACTAGAGAGACCAAACACAGTTATACATTTCTTTAGTCTCCTTCTCTATCCACCACTCCACCTCCTAAATAAAAACTAGTGAATGTTCAATGTGATATTTTTTTGCTAGAAATAAGGAATCTACAAGTTTGAAATACAGAAATTCAATTTAACCACAATTGCCATAAAGAGACATGTGAAAAACCTTATATTTAGATATATGCATTAACAAAATGAAAGTAACATATAATTTATATTTTGAAGAAATATTTTTAAAAACTTTAAAACATGTAACAGGAATTATTCTCACACATCTTCATATTTAATCTAATCTGAAAATACTACTTGGGTAAAATAATATAGAAAGTTCATTTTCTTTATGGGATACATAAAATAAAATAGTTCTCAAACAGGCTGAAATTCATTTGTTAGTCCATGTATAAAAGCATCACACGGTATAATTGCAAAAATAATAGATTAAAATATATAAAAAGCAAAACAACCATCACAATAAGTTTCTTGAAATTCCAAACTTGAAAGGTTTGCATTACATTGTCCTCTGAAGGTAAACACGATAAAGCAAGAAAAGTTCTCAAGTACAAAAGAGGCAGCACCAAGAGCCCAAAATCACCTGCAGCTCCCCAATCAAGAGTTCTTTTACTTTAGGCAGCCTTTAATTACTTTCTGATATAAACAAACATTTCCAAATATAACACATAGTAGGATTTGGAGCATTTTGTGAAGTACAAACAATTAAATTCAAATCAGAGATAAACTATAACTGGCAGCACAAAATTCTAATCCTTCACTCAAATTACCTAAAGCAGAGTGAATACTTAAAAGCTTGGGTGAGGAGGATGTAATAGCTACAGAAAAAGAGTAGAAGACAAAGAACTATAAAAACTTTGTATTATTATTAATAATTAGAATACGCAATGTGCAGCACTGCGTCTCAGAAATTTCCTAAATTATTAAAAAGTAATCTATTTGGACTAATAAGAGAAACAGATTCCATTTAATGCTCAAAATTTAGATTTAACCCTTTCAAGTTAAGTCGGTGACAAATATGGGACCCTGCCATACTTCTATCTCCAAATCAAAAGTTAGGTGAAAGTATAACAAGTTCTAAGTATTAAGACAAAAATCAAAAGCAGCATTATAAAAACAATCATCCAAACGAAATGAAAAGCATCTGAAAATCTGATGAAAAAAATTAGCCCCATTTCACTTAAATGTTTAATAAGTAACTTAAAAACAAAGAAATATAATGGTAAAAGGACTTAGAGCATAGGAACATTAAAGGAATAAAGTGTTTTTCACCTATTTTAAGGTGTCCTTTTTTTCCCCACATTCGAACTTCTGAAACTGGGAGAGCCACCAAACTGGTGGTAAGTCAAGTTATTGCAGAAGGAAGTTATTTTTCCTCCTGCCAATCAGTCGCCTAGGGGCACTATGGATGTGAGACAACTCTGAATTCCCTCCTCGAGTTTTCCTGGACAAAACTGGCAGCATGAATGCTGACTGCGAACCTGGATCAGAACTGGCTCACCATTCGAATGCTCGGGGAAGCTGTTTTTATTCCCTCCACTCAGGGCTGAGGCTGAGACACAGAAGTTTCTTGCCTGTCCCCTCTGTGGGAGTTCATTTCCCATTTGATTGCACGTACAGGCTGAAGCCTTTTGGTGTCCTAGCTTTATGACAGGGTCCCTCTCTCCCTATCTTGGGGTGTTTTCTTTGTTTCCTCAGTGGCACATAAATTAATGGTGCACCTTAGAATTAATCAAACATGTACATCAAACGAAACTGCTTCTCCCTAATGCAATCATAAAAAGTAACAACAGTACTATTAAGAAAATAAAAATGAAGTTGTAAATACCTGTTATTTGTATATACTCTCAAAGGTCTTCTATCAAAATCACTTTCATATCTAAACCTCTCGTCCATTTCTTCACTTACTTCGGGATCTTGGTCTGGTCTGTAAAACTGTCCATCAAAATCACGATCCTCATTAAACCTGTGAAATCTTCTACCTGGAATGTCGACCCTACTGGCAAACCTTTGATGGTTTTTATTGGAAATGCCCACTTCTTCATTAGTTTTTTTAATAATTCTTCTATTTCTTAATTCAATTTCATCATCTAGTTGTCGATACCTGTCCTCCTCTAGTCGTCTTTGGTTTAGAAGCTGTTCGTATGCCTCTGAAGGCGTTAAGACATCTCTCCTAGGACCTTCTGAATTTTCACGAGATGTTTTTACTTGTGAAGGTAAATCAGGTTTAACCAGATTAATAGGTTTTTTATTTCTTTGACTCTTGTGCTGGTCAATTAAAAAAGAAAAAAAAGAAACAGATCTTAATGAGATGCTACTTCTTAAAAGGTAATTAAATCCTCAGATGAGGCTTAGTGTCTACTTATCTCAATTCTAAGGCTTAATCACCCATAAGAAATACCTTATCTTTAGAAACTTCAGGAAATTTATCCTTCAATAAAACTTAATATCATAAACAGCAAACAGTAATATAGGCAAGTAGCTATAAAAAGAGAAGATAAACTAAGAGTAATTCTTATCCCAGGAGATATTTTAAGCATATTTTGGCAATTAAATATTGCTTTGAAATATTCCAAATTAAATTCTTTCTCAACACAAAGAATAGAGAAAGCAGTAAATTTTTTGGCCCTAGTAACACCAACCATCCTAAAATTTGGAAAAAACATAGCTGAAAATTGTCAGTATAAAACATTAAAAATAAACAAAAATAACTTAAAACCAATCTCTAAAATTAAATCTGGTCCTACAATATTAGTTAAAAGGTAGGGTAAGTTCTTCAATATAAGATAAAACTATTTGCACGACTAAATGTTTAAACATCCTGTGTTTGGTTCAATTTGGCTTAATTTTTTAAAATATTTACATAAAAACCAAGTGAAATATCTAACACATAAAAACAATTTCAAGTAAATACAAAACACTTAATTGCTAGTATTAAAGAGCGACTTTAAAAGTAAAACCTACCTCATTACTCTTTTCTTCCTGTCTGAACTTTTCAGTGGATTCTTCCTTACCCCTGAGAAATTGATTGTATTCTTTGTTGCGTTCGAGTTTCAACCTTTCCTTAAAATAGACACCAAAAGGCAATGTTAACTTCAACTTCAGGATAAAGTACCTTATAGTCAAACCAGACTCACAAATTAGAGACCTTGCCCAGAATCAATTTTTCTAGTGACTTCAAGGACAGGAGTAGTTGCAGGGCAGAAGAGAAGCAGGAAGAGGTTATGATGCAATGCCCCGTTCCTGCCACATTAAAATATATCTAAGTAGAGGTTTAGGTCTGGATTACCAAGCAAGCTGCCTTGGTTGCAAAGCATCTCAACATTTTATACTCCAGTAGTTACCCAGCTTGAGGTCACTGTACAAGGACCCATGCCCCATGATCCACAGATTCTAGGTTTACCAATGGCAATCCTAGACAATCGTAGCACACTCTGACAAAAGCATCATAAATAAATCTCACCCACTAGTAAATATATGAATGAGTTTGTCAGGAAGTCTGTCATTACCATATTACTTTCCTTCTTTCCTTCTCAGGGGTATCTCCTGCCCCAATCCCCCAACCCTCCCAAAAGATCTGCTGCTAACCGTTTCTTTCCCAAGGCTAAAGAAGGATCCTTGTTGTATCTTAAACATAACAAGGTAAAATTATCAAAGATGATAAAATATTATAATGTAATTTTCCACTGAAACCTCTTAAGAGTATGAGCATGTATTTGGAAAGAGATAGAAATACACATTCAAATAGTTCCAGACCCTCACTCTATATAAGATAAAAGCACAGTATGCTCTCTTATCCACTCATCTTAATGTGCTACAGAGCATAAATCAATGCTGAAAAAAGTGAATTCTGAATATTCAACTGATCAACATAGTAAAGAAATATATCACATTACATGGTGACAAATGTAATATTCAAAAAGATTTTTTTAAAAAACACAACTGGAGATTCTGCAGATTTGGAAAAATATATATATTCAAGTACAGGAAATGAAGTAATCTGTTTGCGTTTAAATCAGGAGTATGTTCTTTCATGGTTTTGATCCTCATAAAACTGCTACCCACAAAAACTGCTCCTGTCCACCTACCTTGGCAGATAACCTCTCACCAATAGGAAGAGAAACTCCCAGAGTAGATGGATCTGTTTCACTCGTAGATAGAAAATTTTTCTGTATATATACACATTAAAAAAACATATTACCTAATTGCCTTTATAAAATGTTTCATAAATGTGTCTTTAGGTTCAATATTCTAAGCTATTACATTATGCAGAGCAAAAGAATGAAATGGAGATGAAGACAAACTACAAATCTACAGAGATCCTAATTAGAAAAAAGAGAATTTTCTTCCAATCAACAACTCCCTGAAGAGGAGAATCAGGTCTTAATTTTCATTTGCAATACATATATTATCTGTTGATTCAGGATGATTTATAAAGCATGAGGAAAAAAACCTGTTTCTTAATTCATATTCCTCTTCTAAGCACATATTCTTCATTCTCAATGCCCTATCATTCTTTTGTTAAGGAAAATTTAAACTTCTTCACAAATATCCTTATGCCTACTGCAATAATGTTTTTTTTTCCTATTTTTTCTACAATAATGAGTAGGTATCCATTAAATACCAGAAAACATAAACTAAGGACATTTTTTCTCGACATGTCCCTCTATTCTTGTTCAGAACAACGAGGAGTGGAAAAGCGCGGGCTCGTGGACCAGCCCCAACACTTCTCAGTTAACGCTGAGCCAGGCACTTAGCCTGCTCTGCCTACCCACCAAAGCCGGTGTAAGGATCAAGCAAGATAAAAAACACAAAATCTCTTTGAACACTATAAAGCAAACATTAGGGATCAGTAAAAAATATACACAATATCCAACTTTGTGGTAGTCATATAATCTGGAATAAGTTAGTTAACTTCTCTGCCTCAGTTTCTTTGTAAAACAGGGATGTCATCTACATCACCGGGTTATGAGGATTAAACCAAGCAAGTTATTAACCTGCCTAGCTCCATGCCTTTTATTCATTAAATGAGCAATCACTATCTAATATTTTTTAGTTATTTTTTTAGGTGGTTCTGAGACAAAGATAAGCATATGTTCCCTATATCCAAGAGATTTACAATTCATTTGGAGAAACAAACATGTCAATAACTACAATACAATGTACTCATGGTGTTATAGTCAAGACATTATGGAACAGATTAATAAAACTAAATTATTCATAGTTTCATTAAATCTAAATTTACAAATAAGTTGTGCTACGAAAGCTAACCTGAAAGTTGGTAGAACTCTACGCTTATTTGTCAAAGGAAACAATATGACACGTGACTAGAGCCGTGAGTCACTTAAAACCCCAGTTTATACCAAAGTACACTATAAACATAACCATTTCATAGTAATAGAAGTACAAAAAAACACATTCGGAGTTCCAACCCTGGAAAGATACAGCACTCGTGCTCCTTAACTAAGCAATCTGCCACTCCCAACACAGGTCCAGGATGATGTTTAAAATTTTCAATAAAATAAAAAGGTAAACAATAAGGACAATATCATGAGTTTTTCAAAAAGCTGAATGTTAGCCATTCACTCATTCATTCAATAAATATTCAGTGCCCATTATGTCCCAAACTGTTTGATACATTTAAGACTCATCAGTGAAAAAACTGACAGAATCCTTGCCTTCCTGAGCAGGGGAAACTGACAAGCAATAATAAACATAATGGTATGTTAGAAGGTTACAAGTGCTGTGGCAAAAAAATAAAAAGAACTAGCTACAGGCAGTACTGGAGTGAGAGGAAAGGAACACAAGGGTCCCATCAGATTTCTAAGTGAAATGTCAAACGGGCAGCCAAACAGAAAAGTCTGAGGTTCAGGAGAGGGACCTGGGTTGAAAATATAAATTTACAGATTCAGTTTAACAACTGTTCTGGGAATATGTCCTTCCAGTGTTGTTAGATGGTCAGGTGTTTTTAGTCTAAAAAACAGGCGAAGATGGTAGAGATGGCAGTTGTTTTAATGACTCTCATTGACAAAATTTAAAGATTCGATTTTTTTTAATATGCATGCAATTTACAACCTGCAAGGCACAAGAAATCCAGAGAGAATGGGAACTGTCAAGTGTACATAACCCAGGGGTAGAGGAAGCCATCGCAGCCACTTCCCCATATCCTTTCTACTCCCACTTCCTCACGTCAACCAAAATTGTCTTTCATACTGCTCCTCTACCGGTATGACATTCTTGATAACCTGACACCAAAAACTTCTCTGCGTCTCTTAAAGATTTGTACTCCTTGAGCTCTTTCCCTTTCACAAAGGCGATTTCTTCTTAAGTCTCTTACCACTGGTTTCCCACCCCCTCCCCAAATCATATATCTATGAAGTAATGTAAAATCCACAAATGAAAATGGTTGGTATCAGAGGAAAACGTCCTCCAATAAAGAGGGGTGTGGAGAAGACAATAAAGTAGCAGGCCAGGGAGGCAGGCTGGAGTATAAAGACTTCACATGTCATCCTAGAGAATTTGAATTTTTATCCTGAAGGCAGTAGAGACATTGAAGTATTTAAATCAGTTAAGAGCAGGATCATTCTGGAAAGCAGAATGGAAAATGGACTGAGAATGGAAGGAGATCTGTTAAAAATTTGTAGCAGTAATTTAGGACAATAAGATTGTTCTGCAAGTTCTAACATGCAGAACTAAGTGTAAAACAGTTCTCAAGCTCCTCACAGGCTGTTTAAGGAGGAACGTTTCACCACTGCCTATCACACATACCAAGTTAAAAAACTAAAAATCTACTGCCTTCTAATCAAATCCCATCCTATTCATCTACATCGTTATTTCTTACTACTCCCCAAAAGCATCTACCTCAGTCAGGTTGGTAAGCCTAATATGCCTCATTCATACAAAGCTAGCGTCTACCCTCCAGGTCCTTCTTTATACTATTTTTTATATACTAGTATATAATTTTTTATATGCTAGTATATAATTTATACTATTATTCTGCATCTGAAAAGCTTCCTCTCCTCCCTCCATTCACCCCTAGAATATCCAAACTTTATCTATCCTATTACTGCTTACATGTAGCTGAATTGATACATTAGATTCCCCCATTCCAGCCCCATATTTGACATCTAACAAGTCCATAAGTGTGTCATTTATTATTAAAGTTCTGATCTATTGAAAATAAATAATGTTTTGACCTCGAAAAAAAAACAAAAAAAACACCACCTTGAGGCTTTTCCTCATCATTCTATCCTTCTCGTTAGTTGCTACTTTCTGAATTGTATAAATGTTATCTCTACAAACTAGATTCAACGCCCCCTGAAAACAGGATTCATATTTGACTCATTTCCTTCAGTGTTTAAAAAGTGTTGGTTAAATGATGAATGAACATATGAGATTCTTTTTAAAAAGTTTTGTAAAACTATAAAACTGTTTCTTTGTTTTCCAACATAAACTTAAAAATGCAATCCACAGATTTGGGTACAAAAATATCAAGTAATCCAAATCCTGACAACACACAGTTCAAAAACATCTTAGACTACCTTGAACATTCTATTATTATATTAATTTTGATGTGATTAATAATTTGAAGAACAAAACTGGCATGCTGAAAAAAATGAACTTACAATAGATGCAGAATATTTCTAAAGGATGCATAAAAAAGCAACAAAAACAAATGCAAAGCAGGAATCACAAAGAACGCTTAATTGTATTAATGTAAAATTATACTGTATCAACTGTCATCTTGCCAAAAGCAAAAATACAAAATGGTACCATTCAAAAGTCTCAAAATCATAAAAGAAGCCATTATTCTAATGAGATGGCATCATTATTATGGACGCAAATGATTGATTACAAGCTAGTCGATTAAAAAGGAGAAAACATTTTGCAAGCAACCCTACCTTTCTTTTTGCTTCTGTAATACCCTAAAGTCAAGGGAAACAAACCATTGATAAAATATACTCAAAGTCCTTTCTCTCCATGTGCAAATCAGAATACATAAGAGACCACTTATACATTTATAATTATACATTAAAAAGTAGTAGAAAAACCTAAAGACTATCTTAGGATGACTAGAATCATGCTTGTTTAAAATAATTTTATAACCTAAAAAGTAAATTGCATCTTAAAACTTAAAACAGACCTTTAGTTTAGCTATTATATAATTTAATAAAATATACTTAAAACAAGAGTTCACTAACTATACAGATTAAATTATAAAGCAAAAACTTTGGTGGTTAAATATGTTAAAGTTTTATAAACTTAGCTCATAGGAAAATAATTATCAACTAGAACTCTATGTGTCATTTTAATATGCAGCTAGAGGGAACAGAGGAGTAGGAAGTCGTAAGTGGGCTATTTAAAAACATAACTTTACAGAAAACATAAACAACCGGAACTTACATTCTCATTTAAAAATCAGACCCCACCTCCCTACTCCAAAGACCAGGAGTGTGTACTTTCATTGCACCAGTTCTCAGCACCATTTTTTTCTCTATCAATGTCATACGTGTCACTCAACTTTCACTCTAATACCCCACTGCTAGATTCCACTGAAAATTTAAAAATTAACATATATAAATAAAGCCTTAGGAAAACAAATTTAGGACATGAATTCTGAAGCTTAACACTCAACTTATTAACAGAACTCTACCTGAGTAAGATAGCGCCTGTAATCTTGCCGCAATTCTTCTTTTAGTTTATGTTTCTTCCGTTCATAGTCTTCCCCAAGTGGTAAACTTAATCCATAATCAATTCCTAGAAAGAAAACAACTTCTTAAAGTAATGTAGCTCATTTTCAAACCAATCTCAATTTCAATACAATCTCCTGTAACAAAGCACAGTAGGAAGGAACATATGTTGATTCTGAGACTGGAAGCAGGATAATAAATTTTTCATTCAAAATGTTTCAATAGGTAATACAATCACATAATGGAAAATACCCCTCCTACCCATGAACCCCAGCTACCCAGACTCCTGCCCAGAACAACCAATATTACTGTTTCTTGTGCCTCCTCCCAGAGACTTTTAATGAGTCTATAAACAAATACGTTTATGTTATTATTATCATGCATGTGCATGTGTATTATATTTGCTGCTTCCCCCTTTAGATAATGGCTCTGTATTGTTTGGCATCCTGCTTTTTTAAAGACAGCAAAATTGAAGCTTAGAAAAGCTGATTACTTTTACTTCTTCATTTAATTCTACTGAAGTTTCTTTAAATATAAATATTTACGACAATTTTAATGTGTTTTTCGGCCTGTGATAATTAATAACATGATGTTTTAACCTATTAGAATATTCTTGCTATATATAACATGTTTGAGAAAAATTAGGGCCATCCATGGCTCAGAATAAAATTTCCAAACATTTAAACAACCAATCCTGATTTCACATAAGTGGATATCAATTTTTATTATAGTCAAATATATATAATATAAAATTTACCATTTTTAAGTGTACAATTCAATGGCATTAAGTTCATTCAACATGTTATGCACCATCACCACTATTTCCAGGATTTTTTAATCACCCAAACAGAAACTCTGCAAAAGGATAATTTTTTTTAAGACAAACTTCAATTTCGAGCATAGAGTTCACAGAGTTCAAAATTCAGATTACTTTTAGATGATGACAATAGTGATGACTGTACAACTTATAAACACACTAAAAAACACTGAATTGTAATTATTAAATGGGTAAATTAGAAGGTACATAAATAATATCTCAATAAAGCTGATATTCAAATTACATACTTTTCAGATATTTCAAATAGTAAAATACTATGTCAAGCACAGATATCAGATGAGTATTTGATTTCTGAAGCCCCTCTACCTTTTTTGAATCCTACCAATATTATAGTATTAAAAAAACCTAACATTTCTAAATACAACAAAAATTGTCCTTAAGGTTAGCTACAGCCAATATAGATGAAATAACTGGCTGCAGTTAACAAACTGATAAAGATATCACCATTTTTATGCCTTATTCTTGACAATGCAGCTAAATGATGGGAACTTATTATGAATGTGCCATATTATTGCTTTATTACATCACTGAATATATTGCAAGGGAAAAAAGGACAAAGTATGAATATTAGCGAGTATCTATTGATCTTTCTGTAACACTACATTCCGCCTTCCACCATGAACACTGTGGAATCCCCTTAACGAACACTTCTGGTCTACGGAACGCCTGACGAAAGAGGGTAGAACACAGGATTCCTCAGGACACCTTTCACTCACTCATGCTCCCAATTTTCTTCCAAAAAAAAGTCTAAAGCATTCCACATGCTGGGAATTTTTAATCACCCTAGAAAGTCATTCTTTCTTCAAAAAGGAATCTAAACCTTATTTTTAAAGATACAGAATTTAAGCCTAACAAGAGAAACAGTTTGAATCCTCACATTCAGAATGGAGTATTAATAAGAAGCTAAACTATAAAATCCATTAAGGCCAGGTCTATGCTTTATTCGATTTTATAATGCCTGGCACACAACCTGTACTCCAGAAATGTTCACTGAATAAATGTGTGAATGAACACATGAATAAATGCCTGAGTTAAGAGGAAGGAATGAAAAGAGGAAAAGAACACACGATTCTTAGTATTTCATTTTTGATTTTAGCAGTCTGATTGCAGAGAGACAGGAAGTATAATAACTAGTTACTACAGTTACTCATCTCTAGACATACAGAGTCACAAAGGATGCTCTATGGTGTCAAGGAGAAAAAGAAAGTGCTGCAAGGAATATATGCCTCCCGCCAACATGCTCCACTTGCCTCTCAGGGAACATATGTTTACAGCTTTCTGAAGTCATGTGTTTAAGGTGGCTTTTTTCAAATACTGTTTTCCAATTTTGTTTGGTAGACTTATGTGGAATAAGAAGAAAAATGAAAATGAACCACATTTATAAATTACTGTTCATACTAAGTTCAATTTTATTTACCAAGAGTATTTGCTCTTTACTATTGACTCAAACAGTATTTGTAATAATTGTCTCAGAAGACACGAATAAATTTTATTAAGATTTATTCAACAGGAAATACTTTTTAATTCTTATTTTTTCATCTAATACCAACATCTTATGGCACTGAAGGTAAGTCATAGAAATAGAATTAAAAACTGTATAGAACATAAATATTCTATTCATTTTAAACTATACATTAAAATGGAATCTCAATTGACTAATGAGATAAGAAACATGGTGAGACTTACTTATTCAGAGCAGTGTCTTCTAAGAGTTCTAGTGGTAAGTAAAGCATTAGGGTCACTTCAGCAAATACACCACCACTGACCCTAAGGTAGTTTACATTATGCTTCAGAATGACATCAGTGAGCAGTATTTGGTTTCTATAGTGTTGTGGGTTAGATCAAATATTTAAAACTAAAGTACATGATCTTTTAAAATTAATATGCCTTCTAACATAACACTCTTATGTTATTTGTTTATAATAAACACTTTATAAACAAATGACCATGGAACACAGTTTCTTCTTTTCATTATATTATAACATGAAAAGTCAGTATGTCAGTATGTCAAAACAAAGGACAAATTATAATAAATAATAATAGGCCTTTCCATAAGCAGATGACTTATCAAGAGATGTAACTACTTTAATTGAGGAAAACATTGTACACAAACTTCAGCTACAAAGCTATTTTACAAATCACCCACTTGAACTGTACAAACTGAACAAAACAGGTAGAATGTCTGGGATTAATTTATAAGAGAAACCTAAGTCTACATATGCTAAAAGGAAAGATAGTTAAAAATACAATAAAAACTAGTAAAAAATCAACAATTTCCTATTGTCTACTTCCCAAAGTCTATATTAGCTGCAATGTTTTAGCTTAAACTCTACAGCCTCTCCGCAATGTAAAATTCTGCTGCTTCTTTTGATATTTTTAGTTACATGTAATTTTTTCTTTATAATTCTTTTCCAAATTTCCATTAGCATAATTGTATTTAAAATGAATTTTTCAGAATAATATAATTTCTAGTAACGAGTAAAATCTCTTCAATCTTACTTGAGTAATCTATAACCTTTTTGCTTGTAAATTTCCCCCTCAAAAAATAATGATTTCACAGCATGAAAGATAAAATAAATATAATGCATTTGGAGCCTGAAATGCTGATCAATGATATTTTGATTGAACAGTAAGAAATACCACCCAGAAATGATGGATAAAAACACGTAAGACTACAGACATTGAAGATGAATTCCTGAGTACCCAAAATTTAGAGGTGAAGGAGCTGAAAGGGAACCAGAAAAGACTGAAAAGGAGTGTGTTGGGAGTCCTCAAAGCCACCCTTGGGTTTGGTGATTCACTATAGGACTCACCGAATGCAGAAGTCATTATACACAATCATGGTTTATTACAGTGAAAGGATACAAAGCAAAATTAGCAAAAGAAAAAGGCACATGGGGCAAAGCCCAGAGGAAACCAAGTGCAAACCTCTAAGCAGTCTTCCCCAGTGGAAGCACACAAGACCCACTTGATTCCTCCAGCAACAACCTGCAACAACACGTAAAGTGTCGCCTGCTAGGGAAGCTCTTTAGAGACTCAGTGCCCAAGGCTTTTATTGGGAGTTGGTCACATACTCTGCCTAGCATGTACCCAGATTCCCTGAAAGGGAGTGCCCTGAATAAACCATGTGGTTTATACAGTATATACAGCATAGTTTAGGAACAATGAGTCACTCTTATTATTTAGGGAAAACTGTACATTAGTGTAGAAAACAGTTCACTAGCGAGGTTCCAGACACAAGCCAAGGGCCAGCTTTGCAGGCAGGCTCTTCTAAGGATAGAAAGGCCCAGGCCTGCTCTGTTAGGTGTATACAGAAGTCCTTGCCCAAAGGTACAGTATCTAGACTATAAATGAGCAAGCAAATAATTTCAATGTAACATACTAAGTGCTATGTGACACCTTCTATATAACCTACTACAAGTACCAATCAGTTTGGTACACAATGAACTTTCCTTTCACCCTGGGATAAGCCTGTTTATTAATATTTTTATGCCGGCTCTATGTTGACTTTTTTTAACTAAAATTTTACATTCTTGTTTGAAATAAAACAGGCTCTTAATTGTTTACAGCATTATTTCTGAGTTGCAAAAATTCTCTATGTTTTCCCCTGTGTTACAAATTTTTTCCTCCTGTAGTCCCTAATTCAATCTTGACTGCCATAATCAGAAAGACAGAAAGGGCAAGAATACTTTTTTCTTGCACCTGTAGTGGACATCTTAGCAGCAAACAGTAGTTGCTCCAGGTCTGTCAATAGATACAACATTAGGTTGCTTTTTAGTCTCAAGAGGTCATGGTCATGTCCCTATACTTTAAATCACAAAAGTAGTACCTTCAAATGTAGAATAGGATCTATGCTATCATAAATAGAAAAAGAAGAAAGGGCTAAATACATGTACACAGTCTACTCATGAAATATATAAAAGAAAATGCTTTAACAAGAGAGACAGGGTTGGGAGAATATGACATAATAGAAAATATATATATATATTGGTCTCTGCCCCCAGTTCCTGGCACAGAGCTCCTAAAACCCTTGAAATTTCTCAAGTGATAAGAATACTAGGAGCATCTCTTATTTTAACATTTGCCTTTGACCCTGACACAGGGTTCCTAAAACTCTTGTAAAATTGGCAAGATCACTAGGCCAGTCAAGATGATGGAATAGAAAACACAGTGCCTGCCTCCTCCCACAATGCATCAAAATTACAACTAAGCTACAGAACAACACTGACACCTGAAGACTAGCTGAACATAATTCCTATAACTAAGGATATTAAAAAACAGCCACTTCGAGATTGGTAAGAGGAGCAGAGACATGAAACAGGCTAGTCCTGCACCTGTATGTGGCAGTTAAGAATCGGGAGATAGGGAAAAGGGGGTAAAAAAAAAAATCAGGAAGGATATCTTGGCTGCAGATGTCCTCCCTGAGAAGCAATGGAGCCCAGCCCCATACCAGGATCTCCAGCCTGGAGCACCAGTGCCGGGGAAAAAAGTCCCTATAACATACGGCTGTGAACACCAGTGGGGTTTGCATCTGAGTGAGCCAGAGGGCTCCTGGAATCCTAGGCACTCCTCCTGAAGGGTCCGCGCAAAACTTGCTTGCTCACGAACTCACTCACTCTGAGCTCCAGTGCTGGGGCAACAGCTTGAAAAGCACTGGGGACACACAGAGAGGAGCTGAATATACTAGCTTCGAAGTGAAAGTTGAAAGATCAGGGCAGCTCTCTCCAGAGACAGAAGCACTGGCAGGTACCACTGCTCCTTTGTTGAACCTACCCTCAACCAGCAGGAAGGCACTGGTGGGCACCAAATCTCTGTTCTTCATCAACTTGGTTAACACTGTTCGCCCCCTCTGGTGATTCCTTGAGACTCTGCTCCACTCTGTTCCTGCGCCCAGTCAGAGACGCTTCCAGTGGCTTTTCCATACAAGCTACCTACCTTGGCTCACACTGCAGACTTTCTTAAAATCTCTTAAAAGTTCACAAACCCAAACAAGCAGTAGGTGATCTCAGCATGTCGTATACCATTTGTTAAGCAGCCTAAAGCCTGGCACAAGCAGCAACTGGTTCCAACATGCACTGTAATTCTCATCAGGTGGCTCTAACACTGGCATAAGCTGCAGCCAGTGTTAGCTTGAAACGTAGCTTCAACAAAGCAATCATAAGCTCAGCAAAAGTGGCAGCTGGCCTCAGCTCATATTGTGGTGCCCACCAAAAGAAGCAGCTGGCTTCAGTTCACAGCACAGCCTCTCCCAATCACCTTAAAGTCCAACATAAGCCGCAACATGAGTAGGTCACATTGTAGCTCCCACCAGGCAGCCCAAAGCCAAGCACAAACAGTGGCTGACCTTGGCTTGCACCTGAGCCTCTTCAAAGAGACTTCAGATTTAACAAACCCAGTGGACAGCTTCAGATCACACCAGAGCACCACCCAACATGCTCCACAAACAAGACATCCCAAGGGCAAACTCAGATGGCACCAGAGCCCTGCTAAAGGGACTCCCACTGCATGGACGCGGCCCCCGCACGACAGCTTGTTTGCTGTAGTCATGGCCAGCCTTCAGAGCCAGTCAGCCTGAGGGTCAATCCCATTCACTCACGTGCCAACAGCAATAGAGGCTCAACTACAACACAAGGGCACACACAATCTACATAAGGGACATCCTTGAAACACCTGGCTCAAGTGACCAGGAGGCTTTGCGACTAGGCCTCACAAGACATCTACTACATAAGGCCACACTGTACCAAGACAGATGTAGTAGATCTACCTAATACTTAGAAACAAACACAGGGAGTCAGACCAAAATGAGAAGACAAAGAAATATCCCAAATGAAAGGACTGGACAAAACTTCAGAAAAGATCTAAATAAAATCCAGATAGATACTTAAAAACGCTAGTGATAAGAATGCATAATGAACTTAGGGAAAGGAGAGATGTACTCAGAACTTCAACAAAGATATAGAAACCATAAAAAAGAACCAGTCAGATATTAAAAATACAATAAATGAGATGAAGACTACATTAAAGGAATTCGACAATGGATAAAGCAGAAGACCAAATCATGATATGGAAGACAAGGTAGCGGAAAACACTCAATCATACAGCTAAAAAAAAAAGAATCAAAACAAATGAGGATAGTTTAAGGGGCCTTAGGACAACATCAAAGGTACCAACATTTGCATCGTATCAGAACCAGAAGGAGAAGAGCGAGAGCAAGGGAATGAAAACCTATTTAAAGAAGTAATGGTCAAGAAAACAGACATATAATCCAGGAAGCACAAAGAATCTCAGACAAGATGACTCCAAAGAGGCTCACACCAAGAATCATCATAATTAAAATGCCAAAGGTTAAAAACAAAAAGAGAGCCTTAAATGCAGCAAGAGAAAAGCACTTACCTACCTAAAGGGAGCTCCCATAAGACTGTCAACTAATTTGTCAAGAGAAACTTTGCAGGCTAGGAAGGAATGGCACGAAATATACAAAGTGATGAAAAGCAAGAACCTAAAATCAAGACTGCTCTACCTGGCAAGGCTATCATTTAGCATTAAATAAGAGATTAAAAAAAAAAAAATTCTGTAGACGTATGTCACCACTAAACCAGTATACAATAAATGTTAAAGGGACTTCCTTAAGTAGAAAAGATGAAAAATGTGAATAAGAAAATACAAGAAAGAAAAAAATGCTCACCAACAAATGCAAACACTTAGTAAAACCAGTAGATCAACCAACTATAAAGCTAGAACAAAAGTTAAAAGGCAAAAGTAGGAATAACATGTATAATTACAAGAATATAACAAGGGATACACACAAACACATACAAAACAAGTAAAAAAAAAGAAATCATAAATGTGAAAGGGATGAGTAACAATTGTACTTATTTTAGAATGTGTTCTAACTTAATCATCAATCTAAAATAGACTGCTATAAACATAGCTTGGTATATAGGAAGCACATGGTAACCACAAATCAAAATTCTACAAGAGATATACAAGAAACAAAGAGAAAGAAATTCAAACGCTTTATAAAAAGTCATCAACATGCAAGAGAAAAGAGCAAGAGAATAAGAAACGAAGAACTACAAAAACAATCAGGAAACAATAAAATGACAACTACACACTAATCAACAATTACTATAAATGCTCCAATCGGAAGATACAGGGTGGCTAAATGGATTAAAAAACACAAGACCTATACAAACGCTGCCTACAAGAGACCCATTTCAGATCAAAAGGCACACACAGACTGAAAGTAAAGAGATAGAAAAAGATAAGCCATGCAAATGAAAATAAAAAAAGGCTGGGGGAGCAATACTAATATCAGACAAAACAGACTTTAAAATAAGAGTTGTAATAAGACACAAAGGATATTTCATAATGATAAAAGAATCATTCCAACAAGACATATCTCTTGTAAACATCTATGCACCCAACATAGGGGTACCTAAATATATAAAGCAAATACTGACGGACATAAAGAAGTTATTTACAGTAATATAGTCAGAGTCGGGAACTTTAACACCCCATTGACATCAATGAATAGATTACCCACACAGAAAATCAGTAAGGAAACAGCAGCCTCAGTAACACTTTAGATCAGATGGATTTTATTAATATTTTTAGAACATCTCACCCCCAATGCAGCAGAATGTTTTTCAAGATAGACTATATATTAGGATACAAGACAAGTCTCAATAAATTTAAGAAGACTGAAATCATATCAAGAACCTTTTCCAATCACAATGGTATAAAACTAGAAATCAATTACAAGAAGACAACTGAAAAACACACACACGTGGAGGCTAAACATGTTACTAAACAATGGGTTAACAATGAGATCAAGGAAGGAATCAAAAACTACCGGGAGACAACTGAAAATAAAAACACAATGACCCAAAATCTATGAGACACAGCCAAAGCAATATAGGCCTACTTCAAGAAACACGAAAAATATCAAATAAAAAATCTAACTTTCCACCTAAAAGAACTAGAAAAAGAATAAACAAAGCCCAGCTTGAGTACAAGGAAGAAAATAATAAAGATCAGAACAGAAATAAACAAGAGAGTCTAAAAAAAAGAATAGAAAAAAAATTAATGAAACTAAAAGCTGGTCTAGCCAGACTCATCGAGAAAAACAGAGGGTCCAAATAAAATCAGAAATGAAAGAGAATAACTGACACCAGAGATGTATGAAGTATTATAAGGAAATACTACAATTATATGCCAACAAACTGGTCAACCTGGAAGAAGAGGATACATCCTTAGAAACATACAATCTTCCAAGACTGAATCAGAAATAAACAAAAAATCTGAACAGACTGATAACTACTAACAAAACTGAATCAGTAATCAAAAAACTCTCAACAAACAAAAGCCCTGGACTAGATGGCTTCACGGGTGAATTTTACCAAACACTCAAAGAAGAAATACCTATCTTTCTCAAACTAGTCCAAAAAATTAAAGACGTGGGAAGGCTCCCAAACTCATTTTACGAGGCCAAAATTACCCTGATACCAAAACCAGAGAAAAACATACAAAAAAAGAAAATTAAAGGCCGATATCCTTGATGAATATAGACGAAAAAATCTTCAACAAAATATTAATGAACTGAATTCAGCAATACCTTAAAAATATCATACATCACGATCAAGTGGGATTTTTTCCTAGAATGCAAGGCTGTTTCAATATCTGCAAATCAATTAATGTGACGTGACACATAAAATGAAGGATAAAAATCATATAATTATCTCAATAGATGCAAAAAGCCTTTGACAAAATCCAACATCCATTTGATTTTAAAAAACTCTCATCAAAGTGGGGAGAGAGGTTCTACAACATAAGAAAGGCTCTATACAATAAACCCACAGCTAACATCATACTCAATGGTGAAAAGCTGAAAACCTTTCTCGAAGATCAAGAACAAGACAAAGATGTTCACTTTAATCACTTTTATTCAACATAGTATTAGAAGTCCGAGCCACAGCAATCAAGGAAGAAAAAGAAAGAAAAGGCATCTGAACTGGAAAAGAAGTAAAACTGTCACTATTTGCAGATAACATATTGTATACAGAGAACCCTAAATATTCCACCAGAAAAATTAGAATAAATGAATGTAGTAAAGTATGATACAAATTATACATGAATAATGAACTATCAGGAAGAGAAAGAAAACAATCCCATTTACAACTACATCAAAAAGAATAAAATACCTATGAATAAATTTAACCAAGGGGGCAAAAGACCTGTACTAGGAAAACTACAGGGCACTGAAGAAAATGAAGATACAAATAAATATAAGCATATACCATGCTAATGGATAGACAGAATTAACATCATTGAATCATCCATACTACCCACAGCAATGTACAGATTCAATGCAATCCCTATCAAAATACCAATGGAATTTTTCACAATCTAGAACAAATAATCCTAAAATTTATACGGAACCACAAAAGCCCCAAACAAGGCAATCTTGAGAAAGAAGAATAAAGTTGGAGGTATCACACTACCTGATACCAGACTATACTACAAGGCTATGGTAATCTCTTCAGTATATGGTGCTGGGAAAACTGGACAGATGTAACTACATCCAACTAAAATGTTTTTGCACAGTAAAGGAAACCATCAATAAAACAAAAAGACGACCTACTGAATGGAAGGAGGTATCTGTCAATGATATATCTGATGAGGGGTTAATATCCAAAATATATAGGAATTCATACAACATAACACCAAAAAAAACAATCTGATGAAAAAATAGGCAGAGGTCCTGAATAGACAGTTGTCCAAAGAGGACACACAGATGGCCAACAGACCTATGAAAAGATGCTGAACATCACTAGTCATCAGGGAAATGCAAATCATTTCCACAATGAGATATCACCTCATACCTGTCAGAATGGCTATTATCAATAAAGCAACAAGTGTTGACAAGGATATGGAGAAAGGGAACACTCGTGCACTGTTGACAGGATTGTAAATTGGTACAGCCACTACGGAAAACAACATGGAGCTTCCTCAAAAAATTAAAACTAGAACTACCATATGACCCAACAATCCCACTTTTCGGTATTTATCAAAAAAATCTACAACACTAATTCGAAATGATTTGTGCATCTTAACGTTCACTACAGCATTCTTTACAATAGCCAAGATATGGAAGCAACCTAAGAGTCCATCGACAGAGGAACAGATGAAGAGGTGGTACATATACACAATGAAATATTACTCAGCCATAAAAAAGAATGAAATCTTGCCATTTCCAACAACATGGATGGACTCAGAGAGCATTATGCTAAGTGAAATAAGTCAGGCTGAGAAAGACAAATACTGTATGATTTTACTTATAGGTGGAATCTAAAAATAAAAGAAATGAATAAACAAAACAAACAAACTCATAGATACAGAGAACTGATGGTTGCCAGATGGAAGGAAGGTTGGGGGAGTGGGTGAAAAGGGTGAAGGGATTATGAAATACGAATTGGCAGCTATAAAAACAGTTACAGGTATATCAAGTATAGCATAAGGAACATAGTCAATAATACTGTAAACACCATGTATGGTGTCAGATGGGTACTAGACTTATTAGGGTGATCACTCTGAGGTGTGCCAGACCTAAGTTTTAAAAAAAATTAATAGAAGCATTTCTCTACATTAATGGTCATTAAACATGAAAAGGTGACTTATGGTAAGCCCTTAGATAGTTTATACTAAAGACATGGCACAGATGAAGACTGGTCACACCAGGAAGATTAACCATGTGATTAGACGGGTGGACCTTTGAGCCACCTGACATTAGTCTGACCTCAAAAGAAAGAAGGTCAGGAGTGTGAGCCGCATGGGCAATGATTCAATCAGTCATGCTTACACAATGAAACCCCAGTTAAAACTCTGGACATTGGAGCTCAGGTGGGCATCCTGGTTAGCAACAGTCTGCATACTATCACATATTGACGTGCCAGGAGGGTGACACATCACTGAGGCCAACACACTTCATGTTTGGACACTCCCACACTGTGCCATGTGTCTCTCCTGGTGGCTGCTTCTGATTTGTATCGTTTTGCTATAATGAAACTGTAATAATAAGTATAGCACTCTCCTCAGTTCTGTGAGTCATTTTAGTGAATCACACTTGAGGGGTTATCTGTAGCCAGCTGATTAGAAGTGAGGATGGCCTGTGGACCCCTGAACTGCAGCTGTGTCTGAGGTAAGGGAAGTCTCGTGGAGGACTGTGCCCTTAATCTGGGAAGTCTGGACCAACTCTGGGTAGTTGGTGTCAGAAGTCATTGTAATGCTCCTCAAATCCTTTTATGAGGTATAAATGGTGGAAAATGAGCCACGTGGAAAAGCAGTGCCCATGAATAGCATCAGTATCTAACAAATAAATTTATAAAATCATGACAATGTAGTGTTACATGAGATTTGTACTATCAGCTATTGCTGTCACTAGCTAAAATGAATATTGCCCCTTTATATATTATTGACAGCTACTATGTTTAATTACTCATTCCAAGTACAGTGTCACAGAGCTTTAATTCAATATACAGTTTCCAAACAACCTTTATTAGTTTGTTTTATAAATCCTAGATGAGATCACCTAAGGAAAGCTATTGTCAAATCATTTTACATTTTTCCTAATATCAAAAATTGTATATTTTGCCTAATTTTAAGGCCACAATTATTCAGGCAAAGTCAGTAAATGAATGCTAATGAGGTATAAAATTAGTCAAATCATAAATTATTCTTTAATAAGACTCGATGTGCATCAAAAACAATTCCTGCTTCAGTTGGCAATAAAAGAAACATCCCATGAAAATTAAATTCTACACACCCAAGAAAACTGTTTATTTTTGCAATGGGGACCTTCATTCATGCGTTCAAACTATCTTTTCTAAGCACTAAAGTGCCAGGCCTGTGCTAGGCAGTGAATACACAATGTCAGGCAAGCTGGTGTGCCATTGCAATACAAGAGAGAACCCAACCAGTTAGAAACTGTCCTCCCAGAGAGAACCAATGCCATAGGAGCACAAGGCAAAAATGGCCAACACTATTTTGTAAATGTAATAAAAGGGTGAAACTGTCATGCAAGAAACAAGAAGCCATTGGAAGGTTTGAAGCAGAGACTAACACGATCAGATTTGTTCTTCAGAAGGATATGAATGGGCAGTACAGAAACTTAGTAGAGAGGGGAGACGGCAGAACAAAAAGAACACAAGAAAAAAAATCTAAGTGAGACGATAGAGACCTACATAAAATAACATCTGTAGGATTGGAGAAAAGTAAACTTATTTGAGGTTTAGGCATTAGAATCAACTGATCTCTGTAATTACTTGCTGTGGGCTAGAGGGAAGGCAAGGGTGACCAGGCAGCCAGCTCACAAGAGCACTAAAAGTATGAGAGAAAGAAATTCATTTTTGCACATGTTAATTTTGAGGCCATGACATCCAAATACAGATAGCTGAACAGTAGAAAATTAGATGTACGGATGTGAAGTTCATAAAAGAAGTTGGGAATGGGATAGAGATTTAGGAGTCATGAGCAAATTGATGGTAAATAAAGCCCTGTAAGTGAATGAGGTCACTCAAGGAATGTAAGAAATGAAAAGAGGGCCTAAGACAGAGTCCTAAGGGACCCCTACCAAGGAACAGGCAGAGGTCACTGTAAGTTAGACTTTAAATTCTCCATCATTTGTGACTGTAATAACCAAAGAATAATTCTTAATGTAATTCTCAAAAACTACACACCTACTTTTAAAAAGATGTAAAAGAGGTCAGGAAATTAATATTTACTTTCCACCAATTATGTGCCAGTCATCTTTTCATATGTATTCAATTACTGCCACAATAACTTTTTATGATAGATGCCAATTCTTAAGATGAGGAAACAAAGAGCTTAAATAATTTGTATCAGGTCACAAAGGCATGACAGCCACAACTCAAAGCAACTTGCATCCCCAGAATTTCAAAGTAATTCTGTCTGACCTTAGTGCTTGAGAGAACCTAACACTAAACTTTTAAAATATGTCTTGAAATAGTCAAATTTTGATTCATAAAATTTAGGACTAAAAGATAATCTACCTTCTTTATATTACAGATAAAGAAATTGAGGGCCTTAGAGATTAAGGGACTGAACCAAAATATGTAGAATATTTAAGATCACCAAAGCTGTACGTTAGCCAATAATCTGTAAGAGAAACAGATCTGAAAGTGTTATCTATATATCCAATACTAAAAGTACAGCATTCACTTTCAGCTGTTTTTTTAATAGACACAAAGAATCCACTAACTATTCAGTCTCTAAGCAAATATCCCTTGGTACCAGCAGCATATAAATGCAAGGCAGCTAACAATTTAAGAATACATCAGTGGTCACAAAAAATAGTCCACATGTGAACAATGCTGTAACCAAATGAATTCATCATATTTGACTTCTTTTATGTGAAAAAGTTGCAGTCGCCATCAATAATACAGAGGATACATTTTTTAAATATTCATACGTTTTCTTTTAAAAGGATGTATACCTACCAACAAGCCAAAATGGAGTAAAAAGTTCCAAATATTTTCATGTCAAACCATAATCAAAGAATCAGTATAGCTGCAGTATTAATTTCTTTACAAGTCCAAGATAGTCGTCAATAATTAAAATGGTCTTTCACCAAATAGCATTTTGTATCAATCATCTGTCTTTGATTTTTAAATAAAAGCAAGTCCACCATTTTCATTCAATTAACATCCTTTCTCACACACTCTCCATTCAATTTTTTCAATTAATTTTCAATTATGCATATTTACTGCTATAGTTTCCTTAAATCATAATCAAGGCAACAACATTTAAAATAGGTACAAGGTCTTCGGTATGTATTATATTTCACATATAGTCCATACTGTCACATGTAAGATTCCAGAAAGGAAAGTTACCCGACTCTAAAAATACCTTTTCTCTGACAAGACAAAGCTCTTTCACAACAGTCTGCTAAGAATATCTTAAAATCAATTTAGCACACCTAGTGACATACCTAAGGAACCCCTGGTCTGTTGACTGTTTGGTGGTATGTTTTCTTTAGCCATGGAGATTAATATTTTACTGTTTTCAGAAAGCTTCTCTGATGCCTTTCCCTGAAAGAGACATGATATTTACAAAAGCGAGGAGGGGGGAGGAACCTACAAAATAGACAATTCATCTTAGTACTCTTATTAAACAACTTGACGAAATTATGCAGTACATCAAAGAAGAAATTTAACTGTACTGTTTGAGGAATTAACCAAAGGTATTTTTTTTTCTTTTTTTATTTCACACTGTACAACCCCCTTCAGTGCTCACAGCCCACAGGTAAGGGGCTGGGCAATGGTTTGAGGCTGCAGGTTACTCTGGCATGGGTCCACTATGAGAGGCCCACAGAGAAGGGCCCGCCAAAAATCTGTTACCATGCCTGAACCAAAGGTATTTAAAACTATAATAAATGTTCTAATTTTTAGCTCATTCACTCATCAACAAATATTAGTACTGAATTCCTCCCAGGCACTGTTCCAGGCACTATAAATACATGAGTGAAAAAAACATACAAGAATCTCTGCCATCATGGAGCTTATAAACTACTGTGGAAACAAACAGCAAATATAGTATGTAATTAAACTATGTAACATGTAGAGACCAATAGGGAGGGGCTATGGAAAAACCAGAGCAGGGTAAGGATGCCCAAAAATGATGGAGGAGAGGCTGCAAGGCCTTTCTGAGCAGGTGATATTTGAACTAAGACTTAAAGATTATTACTATGTACCACTTAATATTAGAAATTATAGCAAAGCTGTATTTAAAGTTATGTAATAACTCTTTCCAAACACTGTACTAAGTTCTAAGAACTGGAGAGTAGTTAAGAGAATGGACTTTGGAACTGGACATGTGAGGATTCCAATCCCGAACCCTCCACTGTGTGCACCCAGCCAAATTACGTAATCCCTTTAAGCCTCAATTTCTTGATCTGTAAAACAAAAAGAATTCTACCTCACAGGGATATTGTGATTGATTGAGATAATACATGTAAAGTCCTTGGCACAACTCCTTGTACATGGCAGGAAGACACAGTATGATGGTTATGAGAACAAGCACTGGATTGAGGTTGCCAGGGATCAAAGCCTAGTTCTACAATCACTTTAGTTGCATTACTTACCTTCCCATTGCCACAGTTTACTCATTTGGAAAATGACAACAGTACTTATCTCACAGATTCAGGTGAAATATCAAATATGTATCCTCATAAGACTATGCCTCCTCCATATTTAGCACACAATAAATGTTAGCTATGTAAGTAAGCCCCTTTATAATTAGGGTATCCATGTTATTTATCATCTCATCCATACTTTTGTCCAGGACAAATGCTAAAATAGATGAGACACTAGGACAATAGGTAATCCAGGACTGTCTTGGGCTAACCAATATATAGGGTTACTCTCATTATAATGGACCAATGGCACAGATTAATCTACATCCTTCACCTTATTACATACACTGAACCCAGGAGAGAAGGTGCCACATCTGTCTAGATTAGTGCTGTATTCTCTGAGCCTGGCACAGGACCCAGCACAGTCTGAATAAGTATCTGCTAAACAGATGAATCACTCTTTTATCAAAAATAGGAAAGCTTAAGAAAGCTTTTTCAGACATTGCTTTCAGAAACATTTTAATAAACTTATATTCTGAAAGTATACACAATAAGAGAACTATTCTAATAAATTCATTCAAAATAACTTTTGTTGATATCAAAAAAATTTTAGTAAGAAGATAGGAGAACCTGTAAGATAAAACTCCACAGAAGAAAAACCGCATTCAAAATTACTGACATCTTATCCAGAGTCAGGCTCTGAGTTAGGATGACTTGCACAGCCACAATGAAGTATGAAACTGAAGATTTTCACTCTGAAGAGGATGTTTCACATTTATACAGGGCTAATCATCAGAGACACTTTTAATGAAACATGTTCGAAGAAAATGATTAACTTTACCTTCATTTCCATGTAAGGTGGGTCATTTTCCAATTCTGCCTTATCTTTGGCCAATTTGGCTTTTTGCTCTTCAATAAATTCATCCAAATTATCCGCCATTTTGCAGGTACTTAAAAAAAAACTTTAGTGAGCATGGCTATAGCAATATCAGAGTATTTTTAGACTAATTATTATCTGATCAAGATGTTGCCTGATTTCTGCACTACTATTCCCTTGTAAGAAGCGGTCTCTAAGGAGACATTTTCAGACTACGCAAAATCCTGCTCCTGACCAAAATGTCTGAGATTTAGCAGCAACTGGTGATTCTTAACTGATCCAATCTTTGATTCTAAATGTCTGCAAAATGCTAATTTTCCAATTCCACCACTCCCTGCATATTTACCAGTTGGCACTTAACCATTTTATTCCTTTGTCCAAATTTCTCTGCTTATTATCAGTATGAATTCGTGAATTCTTATTTTTATCAGTAAGCCTTGGAATTGTTTTTAAACTCATAAGCTGTTGTTTCTATTGCAAATAAACTTATATACCATAAAAGGCACCCATTTTAGTGAATAGTTCCATAAGTTTTAGTAAATGCATACAGTCATGCAATCATCACCATAATCACTATTGATAATGCTTCCATCACCCCAGAAAGTTCTCACATGCCATGTTATAGTTGATCCTCACTTCCAACCCCACCACAGGCAACCATCTATCTGCTATCTGTCTCTATAGTTTTCCCTAACCTGGAAATTTCATGTAAATAAATCATATAATATGTAGTCTTTGGTGTCTGGCTTCTTTCACTTAACATATGCTTTTGAGATTAGACCTTATAGTAGCATCTATCAATAAGTAGATTTTTTTTTTATGCTAAGTAGTATTCCATTGTACAGAAATACCACATTTTGTTTATCTATTCACCTACTGCTGGATATTTGGGTTGTTTCCATTTTTTGGATTATGAATAATCCAGAAATATGAATAATTCTATGAACATTCATGTATAGGTTTTTGTGTGGACTTATGTTTTCAATTCTCTTCACTACATACCTAAGAAGGGAACTGCTGAGTCCTGTGTAACTCTGTCTAACATTCTGAGGAACTGCTAAGCTGGTCCCTCTAAGTGTGTAGTGACTGTATCATTTACATTCCAACCAGCAGTGTAAAAATTAACTTCAAACAGATCACAGACTTAGATATGAGAACTATACAACTTCTAAAAGAAAACATAGAAAATATTTGTAATCTTGGGCTAGGCAAAAATGTCTTACATACGACACAAAAAGCGAAACAACTGATTAAAAATCGATAAAAAATAGATAAACCCTCACAAGAGGGTTGCAATTTCTACATTTCCTCACCAATGCTTGGTTATTTTCAGTCTTTTTGATCTTAGTCTTTCTATTGGGTGTACAGTAGCATCTCGTTATGGTTTTAACTTGCATTTCTCTAGTGACTATGATGTTGAGCATCTTTTCATGTGCTTATTTGCTGTCTATACATCCATATACATAACCATTAGCAAAGTATCTTAAATCGACTACCCATTTTTAAAGCTAAATTTTCTTATTATTGAGTTGTAAGATTTATATATAAATATATAGTATATACTTATATATATATACTGGATACAAGTTCTTTTTCAAGAATGATTTGTAGATATTTCTACCAGTCTGTGGTTTAAGTTTTCTTGATAATGTCTTCTTTTTCAAGGTTTTGTAGAGCAGTTCTAAGCTCACAGCAAACTGAGTGGAAGGTACAGACTTACCGTATATACCCTGCCCAACTCACACACAGCCTCCCCGATTATGAACATCCCCCACCAGAGTAGGGTATTTGCTACAACCCATGAATGCACATTGACACGTCGTTATCAACCAAAGTCCACAGTTTACAAAAAAGGTTCACTCTTGATGTTGTATATTTCATGGTTTTGGACACAGTGTATGACATGGATCCACCACTGTAGAATCATACAGAGTAGTTGCACTGCCCCAAGAGCCCTCTGTGCTCCACCTGGCCATCCCTCCCTCCCCTCTAACCCCTGGCAACCACTGATCTTTGTACTGCCTCCATAGTTTTGCCTTTTCCAGAATGTCATATAGTTGTCATCATAGACTATTGGCTTCTTTCACTTATTAGCATGCATTACTAAGGTTTTTCGTTGTCTTTTCACGGCTTGATAGCTCATTTCTTGTTGGTGCTGAATGACATTCCATTATCTATATGCATCAGTTTGCTTATCCATGCCTTCACCTACTGAAGGACATCTTGGTTGTCTCTAGGTTTTGGCAATTATAAATAAGACTGCTATAAACATCTGTGTGATGATTTCTTAAAAGCAAAAGTTTTTAATTTTTATAGTCCAATTTATCCATTTTTCATCAATTTTAATCAATTACTTGTGCATTTTGTGTCATACGTAAGGACATTTTTGCCTAGCCCAAGATCACAAATATTCTCGTTTGTTTTTTTTACAAATTTTATAGTTCCCTAAGTCTATGATTTGTTTCAAGTTAATTTTTGCAAATGGCGTAAGGTAAGGGTCATCAAGGTTCAGGGGTTTTTTGCATGTGTATATAAAATTATTCCAGCCCCATTTTTTGAACAGACTATTCTTTCCTCATATAACTTTTTTAAAATATGTTTTTCAAAAACCCACGAAACTTAGTGACTAATTAGATATGTGGCAAGAAAGGAGCACTGATGCCCAGAAGTTTAAATCCTATAAACTAAATGTGGATGGAAACCTGGACACAAATAAGTTTGAAGAAACTAGCTGGTTTGGAAAGGTGTGGTTTAGATAAGGTGGAGCTAGTAAAACGTGGTAATGGAAATTTCCAGCAGATTAGAAATTCAAGGCTCTACTTCAAGGAAGTGGACCACAGTAGAATGTTTACGAGTTAACTATTTTAAAAATGATAGTTGAAGCTGTGGTAAATGAGCACAGACAGGGGGGGAAAAATGCTGGGCAATGTTCATTTGAGGGAGTGACAGCAGAAGCTAGAAATAATACAAAGGAGGAGTAATTAAAAAAAAAAAGATATATAAAAAACCAAGTCGACATAATTTGCGGAGAAAAAGAGATACAAAAAACAACCAGTCAGCAATATCAAAAGCAAGAGAGTTAAGGGAAAAAAGCATCCACTGAATTTAATGTTTGAGGGATAATGTAATCTGTGAAAATGCAGGAAAGAAGCTTTACCTGAAAAAAATATGCTGAAACTTGTATCAGTGTAGTATATAATAGGAACTTCATTCTATTATTTACTTCCAAAAAGAACACAAGATTTTAAAATATGGCTTTAGCAAAATATATTCCAAACCAACAAAAGTTAGTATGTTTTAGCAATTTTTAATTTATTTGTCACAAAAGATTTTTCCTAGTAAAAATTCAAAACAGCTCAACAGCAAATGATACTTTTCATGCTAAAAAGTCACTTTTCCAAATCTGACATGTCTGATAGAAATAAAAGATAATAGGATTATATAATATATATACTTTGCTATAGAATTTTATATAAAATTTAAGCGGAAATGTAATTAAAAAAAAAAAAAAACAAGCCTCTTTCACTATGACCTGAGGCCTCCACATAATTCTGTTAATGACTATTAACTTAACATGTTCATTTAGTTGTTGAATCAGACTTTGAAAGAGCTCTAGAATTTATGAATACTTAAATGCAACAGTAACCATAGTAGAAAAACACATTTTTAAACAATGGTAGTATAATATATACCATAGCTAAAACATGACATTTATGATATTTATGTTTAATCATTTCTAATTTTGTTATACTATCCAATCTGAGTATATCTCTACTATTAAGCTGAAGAGTCAAAGACACTAACAAGCTTTCTCATGAAATGTCCTCCAAAGAACACCAGGAACACTACTGCAGTTAAACTAGTTGAGTTTATTACTCATTGCATCAACATGCAACCTTGATGCCCACCATGGGGAGCTCTAGAGTGCTTTAATAAGAGTGTTAAAAAAGACAGGATTTGGGCTTGTGTTAGGTGATTTGGAGGAGGGTTTAAGAAATTAGAGCTTTGTCTACGGCCATGCCACCCTGAACACACCAGATCCCGTCTGATCTCAGAAGCGAGGCAGGGTCGGGTCTGGTTAGTACTTGGATGGGAGATCACCGTGGAATACCAGGTGCTGTAGGCGTTTAAAAAAAAGAAAAGAAAAAGAAAAAGAAATCAGAGCTTTGCTCAGTACCGAATGCTACCAGGAAGTGAGGGTAATTCTATGATTGGACATCTTAGTAAAAACGGATCTATAGGGTGAGGCTAAAGCTGTAACTAATACAGGCAGCAGTCACTCATAGTAGCTGGGAGAGTGCGTAGTAATGTTTGGCATTTTGTGGCTTAGACAACATTAATGTTTTGTCTGTGTTTGTACACAATTACTGAGTGGTATTGTTTTTCTCTTGATCCATCACGGACACAAAGCAGCCTCAGCCTCATCTGATGTTGATGTTCTGTGCAACTGTTTATCTTCAACAGAACATGAGGCCTAAGCAGGTAAATTCTTAGCAACACCAAGGCTTTGGTGATAGTACAGCCAGCTTCTTGCTGTCGTGGCCACTTTTCTCTGTCTTACTCTTAAAAGCATGTGGAAATTTTCATAAAACAATTTCAAATACAAAATCATTCATTAAGTTGGAAAATCAGAGACTGAGTCAATGGGTACAACCTAAGTAAAAAAGAGAATAAGAATATTTGTAGTTTAGAGATTAAGTTATGAGAAAGATCAGCTGAAAGAAACCTAAATGGAATTCTTTATCTTCCTTCGCTCTACAATATAAAATCACTCTCAACTTTTTTCAAGATGTCACCAGTCCCCCGCCCCTCAGTAGCTGTGTCCATAGTAAGTAGATGATAAACAGTTTTCAGGAAAACAGTTTAAAAGACCTAGATTTGAAACCCAATTCCATCACTAATTGACTGTATGTGACTGACCTCAAATATGTTCCTTAACCTCTCTATCCCTGTTTCCTCATCCGTCAAAGAGAAACATCTACTCCAGTTGTAATGAAGAAAAAACCAAAGTAATGCATGTAAAATGTATGGCACACCTGACATGTTGAAATCAATGAGTCACAACTGTTTTATTAATTCTTGTTATATTTTTGTAATCTTTGTATACATCAGTACTTACCTTGTTTTAAAAAGCTTCCAAAGTACACTGAGATTTAAATCACCAATAACTGATACTTGGTTATCATAATCCAAATCAACATCTCTAAATCTTAAAACTTAAGCCTTTAGACTTATCATACAAATACATATAAGCAGACCAGAACATACTCATTCTGCTAAGGCTAGGCAAATCTAAAAACCAAGGAGGACCCAAAAATAACTGAGTGTGCCAGATTCCCTCTCTCAGTTTAATCAAGCACAAAGAAAAGGAGAAAATGTTGCTCCCATCCTTTTCTCTCAAAGTGCAAATTTCCTTCCCACTATGGAAGCACGAGGAATAGAAAATACCCTCCTCCAACAGAGGGTGTTGTTCTAGATGCTGGAGAGATGAACAGTATGGGATCCTTGCCCTCAAATTTGGACAAGATAATGCCCCCTCCCTCAGTGGCTCACAGTCTAGCCAGACAGGAATTTAGGGATTCAGTATGAGGTACCCATAAAAGATCCAGTGGAGGTATCAAGAAAATAATTTTAAATGTCTGGAATTCAGAAAAGAGCCCAAGCTAGAAAAAGAAATTAGCAGTTTTTAAAATGATTATTAAAGCTATAGAAGAGGTTGCCTAGAAAAAGAGAGCCTAGCACAAGAGAACAGGACTGAGGACAGAAGAGTAGGGAGTGACAACACAGGGGAGGAGCCGGTGGAAGAGTCTCAGAAGAGGGAGGGATCAGGGGAACCAGGACAAAGTTTCTCATTTCCTGCCCACCCAGACATCTTCCCACCAAATAAAAGGTGCTCAGTCTTTTTCTCCTGGCACATGAGCAAGTGACTTCCATGGACACAGCCGTATTTTAACAAATCCCCCTAAACAATGCTAACAACTAAATATCATGTGGCTAGGGGTAGAGAGGGAGATTGGGGATCAGGATACGAAGAGAGTAAATATAGGCATACCCCCATTATACTGCACTTCACTTTATTGCACTTCACAGATGTTGCATTTTTCTACAAATTGAAGGCAAGACTCTCCACCAGCAAAAGAATACAACTGGCTTTATTGTGGTGTTATGGAACCAAACCCACAATATCTCCAAGGTATGCCTGTACACAAAAGCACTATTAAGTCTGTTAGCAGCTGTTAAGAACACATCATTAATGGTGACTAAAGAAAGACAGTAGTATAAATTACATAGCCTTTGGGTGATGCAAAATTGCCACAACGCTTGTGCAAACATTTCTGTCTCCCACTCAGGAAAGCAATCAAAGTAAATCAGAATGATGTTTAAAAAGGTTATCTGAAATCTGCTCAAAGTTTTAACAGATAATTCACATTTGTCTGAAAACTTCGTTTGAGAAAAACCATACTGAAAGCATCGTTTCAATTTACCCTATCTAAAACCACGGGCTCCCTTCCAGAAGGTCATCTGTATTGCAAGAGACCCAAAATTTCATCCCTGGGGAGCATTTCAGGAGATACTTAACCACCGGAAGGTCAGTGTCCTCCCAGGGAGAACGATAATGCAGGGGAAAAAATCAGAATTGTACTGGTTTCCATGGGATTCCTTCTTGTCAACATGACAAGCTATTTTTTTTCACTGAAAATAGAACCTCTCTGAAGATTACTGTCTTTTTACAAACTCATGTGGGTTGCTGTTAGGCTTTTGCATTTTCCAAGGTGTTTGTAAACTGGGTAGTTTACTTTACAATTTAGTCTTCCAGAAGTCCAAGCTAAACATCTTAACCCTATAATCTTGAGAGCCAATCTCTCTCCAAAGATGAGTCCCAAGGCTAACACTGAAAACTGGATTCGAATCTCAGATAACAATCCTAAAATCAAGGCAATTAGAAGAGGTTCACGCTCAAAGAGCCAGGTGGAACCAAGGTCGTAATAGCACCAGGCTCACAGGGCTGGGGTGATTAATTTGGACTTGCAAAGCCTGGGGAACAGCGCCGGGAGCACAAGCGCTCAGTGAACGTGAACCATTAACCCGCGCCGGGGGAGAGGGAACGTGCTCGGAGGTTTAGCGGAACAGCGGAGACCGGGCAGCTGGGCAGGGAAGGCACCCGGGAGCCAGGCACAGCGCGTCTCTGGGCGCTGTGGGTGGCGGCCTCCTCAGGAAGCGTCAATGCGTTGTCAGGCAACCGGGTCTCTACGGCACCCGAGGCGGCTCCGGGAGTCCAGACCGCGTAACCAGGGCACCGCCCCCGGGCCTGGGAGGCAGCCGCGAGACCCCCGCCCACAGGGAACCCCCGCCCCCCGAGAACCTGGCACTGCCCCAGACGGACTGCTGCGAGACTCGGACCCCAGGCACCGCCCCTGGCCCTGCTGCCGCCAGACCCCGACCACGACCGTCTAACTCGGGCGCCGCCCCTCGTTCCGCGGCCGCGAGAACTCCCCCGGCAGGAAACCCCCGCCCACCCACCACCATAACCCCGACACTGCCCGCAGCCCGGCCGCCGCGAGCCCTCCGCCGCAGGCATGATCGTACCCTGCCCCCGCCCCGGGCACCCCCGCCCGCCGCACCGCGCCCGGCCCGCTCTCCGCCCGCGGCCCCCGAACGCTTACCCGGGAAAGCGGGCTCGCGTCGGGGGAGACGCACAGCGCCACAGCGGCAATCTTCGCGGTCCGAGGTAGTGGCGGTAGCCGCCCGGCGCGGGCTCCGCCTCTTAAGCCGAGCCCTCCGCCCGCCTCTCGCCAACGGCCGAGCGCGGCCCCGCCCCCATGGGGGCCACGGGGAGAGGCCGCGTGGCCTCGGGCGCCCCCTGCGGTCCCGGAGGCCGCACAGTCGCCCGGCGGTTCGCGCGCACCCAGGCTTTGTACTCCGCCACCTGGTTCTACTCCGCCCCGGGGCTCTTAAACCACGGGAGCCATTCCCCAAGCTAAATCGATATTAACCCCCTCAAACTCTCCAAATCACAGCCAGCCTTGAAACAAAGTCAGAGCCTGGAAAGAAAGAAGGGAGGGGTGGCTGTGAGAGAAAACCTGTTGGCATACCTCTCCAGCGTTACACCCGTCCCAGGACTCTGGTCAATGTTTTGTCCTGAGCTTTTACTACAGTTTTCAGTATATTCAGTTCACTCCAATACTGAGTGGACATATGCTACTACTGAGAAAGAGATCTTTAGCTCCCGTGGAAAGTAGAACTAAGAGTCTTTTATCCTAAATTCCTTTAAGGGGGTTTTAAAGACAAAATTTTCTTCAACTCAAAGTTAATTGCCAAACCAAAATCTAATGTTTTTAACTATATGCTACACACCGTATTAGGAGTGGAGCGTCGTGAAAAGAAAAACTTTGAAGTCAACATTACAATACAACGTAACTGTCATGGAAGTACCTCCAGATGCTTACAGACACCGTGGAAGCAATGATTACTGGACAGAGGAAGAAGAACTATTTCATGGTAGACATCTCTAAGCTGTATTTTTAAAGATTAATAGGCGCTCCCAGTCAGAAAATTCAGGGGGGAACATTTTAGGCAATGCTGACTATGTACACAAAATTTCAAGGGTGACTAAAGAAAAATGAAGCTGGAGAGGTGAGCTATAACGTTATCCTCCGCCCCTCACATCTACCTCTCACCCCCTCCCCACCCCAGCAAAAGTATGTGTTGAACATTTAATATGCTCGGTGTTAGGGATAAAACAAGAAACACAGGCATGGCCCGTGTGTTTTAGAACTTAGAGTCTAGTGCGGAGTAGGAGAGAGGAGGGGAAGGAAGAATAAGTAACACAAGCAAATAAATGAAATATTAACTGTTACTCTACCAGTTCACATATTAACTGTTGGGAGAAATCAAATAGGCTGTTGAAATTAACTCGGCCTCAGGGACAGAAGTGGTTTCACGGAGCAATGCTTAAGTTTAATTTGTAAACTATAAGAGCTGTGTACTTGACATCTTCAGAACACGAATAGCTCAAATAGATGACAAAACGCATGGTCATAGCTGTCCACGGGTTTCCACGGCCGCCTCAGAATGCTAGAGAACGCTCCTCTGAAGAAGTGTTAAGGCCAAACCAGCACAAGCCCTTAGGATTTTACGCATGTGCAGGGATTCGTAAGTAAATTAGGACGCCACGTTTATCTTTCTCTCAACCAGCATCCAGAACTACTCATATCTCAATTTCTCCGCAGACATCCTTATTTTTAGCTTTTCTACAAACTAATCTCATTCAAGGTACCTACACCCACGTAAAAACAATTTGTCCTCCAATCCTAGTTTAAAAGAGTTGCCCTCTTTCAATATGGCGGAGGCTGAGTCTGCGCAGTACGGACAAAGAAGGCAACGGCACTTTCTAGCACGGTAACATGCCCTTCTTCCGCTGCGTAAGGCTATACCATTCTCATACCCAATCATTGAATTTGTCCTAATTTACACATATAACTTTTCAAAATAACATATTCTTATTTAAGCCTCAGGAAGATTCCTCTGCCTCTATTATGTAACTGCTTTTATATAGTCGCGTTTCCGAAGGGGCCCGCCACCCCCGAATGGTCTGTACCAACTTCACCTCCGGTTTCAGGTGTCATGGCTACCTCGAGAGGCTAGTACGAGTTTATATCTGTGGTGGGGAGGCTCTCAAGCCCACACCCAGAAACCTAGCGAGCTAAAGTTGCGTTTTGCTTGTGGAGGCGACAACTTCTCCATTTGCTCGGCGATGGCGGCGTCCGGGAGTGGTATGGCTCAGAAAACCTGGGAATTGGCCAACAACATGCAGGAAGCCCAGAGTATCGATGAAATCTATAAATACGACAAGAAACAGCAGCAAGAAATCCTGGCGGCGAAGCCCTGGACTAAGGAGTGAGGAGGTCCCTGGCGAGGCGCAGGGGAGGGAAGGGGTGGCGGGAGTTTAAGTCACCCAGGGGGAGTGGGAATTTAAGGGGGTGGAGAGCTTGTTTTTTCGTGCGGAAGGGAGGAGAAAGAATATGCGCCTGAGAAATTTTGGTCTTCCTTTTATCCCCTCAAGTAGAACCTAAGCCCCTCCACTAGGGCGCTCTTCGTCTCCCCTTTCTGTTTCTATAACACCTTTGCCTCCGGAGGATGGAAGAGGAAAACGACAAGCGATGATCTGTGTTGTCACTTTTCAACATCCGTATTGTAATATATGCTACACAGTCTGCCTTGCATCCTACCTAACTCAATATACATCTTGTTGGGACCTTCAGCTGATCCCAGACAGGAGACCGCAGCTGTCTTCAGAAATTGAGCCAGCCCAAGGGTCTCTAACTATGAGCCGTCTTTTAGAAATCTATGATCGTTTTTTGACTACTGGTAATTATTTCAGAAACACTCGAGGCTCTACCCAGTCTCCTAGAATGTTACTCTACCAGTTCACATGAGCTACAAACTATATCAGTAGAGCTTAAGGCTTTTTACTCCTTAGCAAAATCCTTGTGTCCATGAGAGTGATGACAAGTTGAGGATTCTTTACCAACAGCATCTATCCTTTCCTGATCACAGATTGTGTTAGAGAATAAAAAGGGCACAGTCTAATGGAGAGACAGTAAGAAGAGCGGTGGTCAGCAACAAAAACCTCACTTTATTTGTCTCAGTTTTTTTACAAGGCAAGCTTTAACTGTCAGTATTCAGATCCAGCAATGTTTACTAAATACTTAATGTGGGCTGAGCACTGAGCTAGGAATTTCCATATGTCATTTAATCCTCATGACAACCCAGTATTGTATTCTAATTCCTAATTTGGAAATAAGAAAATAAGCAAATACAATTAAGTAACTTATTTCATGATCACTCTACAACAATAAACTCCAGTGGGAGCAACAGTCAGACCTAAGATGAGATCTAATTACTGTCACTAATTAGTTGATCCTTGGAAATACTTATACATGTTTATCTGTAAAATGGAAATAAGACCTATTGGTGATGCCATAAATATATTAAAAAGGCTCTAAAATGTATGTAATAGGAGCACAATAACTTTTTTTAAAATTTTTCCCAGTAAATGGAGGAGCCAAGATTTTAATTCATGTATTGACTCCCAAGATCAGGTCTCTGTTTTCAATTGTGACTGAAATCTGTGGGCAGATTTAAATGAAATCTGTGGGCAGATCTTAAAAAGTCTTCTTAGAGACACTTACTGACGACTTGATTCAGACTGGCTAGTTTGCCTGGTTGCTTGCTTCTTGAGCAGCCTATGCATTTTAGATTAATGTAGTCTCTTAAATATTTGGAAACGATCAGCTTTCCTCACTGTCTGTGGCTCTAATTATATTCATCCTAGCTGTCTTGGGCTGCATCAGTGAGATAGAAAATGTAATTTTATTCGATAGTAATTCATTCGAATCCACAGATGGCAGACTCCGAAATAGTGATAATAGTAGGACCAAAGATATTAGGGCTATATTTTTAATTTGAGGCTGATACCATAGAGAGAAGCCACACCCTTCAACACCCTGTTCTTTGAGGGTACTGTAAAAGATAGGTTAATAATGCTAATAACACCTAGCACTTATAAAGTTTGTGTCAGGCACTAAGCTAAGCATTTTATATACATTATTTCATTTATTAACTCTCTGAAATATCAGATGAGGAAACTGAGGCACAGGTATTAAGTGGCTGCCTCAGGGCCATAGCTAGGACATGGCAGTGCAAGGATTCAAACCTAGGTAGGCAGATGTCAGAGCCCACATTCTTAACCACTAAGCCTGAGACACAACCATAGTTAGACACAACCATCCAGCCAGAGTCAGAATCAGAGGTCTTATGATTCCAAATTTGATGGAGAAAAAGTCTATCGAACTGGTCATGTAATTACCTCCTTTACATTTGAATAACATATTTAAAAATGATGTCATAGTTTTCCCTTCCCCAAGGAGAAATATTTGGCAGGACTATGACATGTTTATCATTTCCATCCCCCTACAGGAACTCTGTCGTCGTCTACTTCCTTTATCTTTCCCACATTTCACACTCTTTCTCCCTCTTCCATCACTGTAAATTCCTTCAATACTTTATCTTCACACAAACTGTTTTTTGAAATTGTACTTTATATAAGAAACTTAATTACACCGTGCTTTTGTTTTGTAGTCACCATTACTTTAAGTACTGCAAAATCTCAGCATTGGCTCTGCTGAAAATGGTAATGCATGCCAGATCAGGAGGCAACTTGGAAGTGATGGGCTTGATGCTGGGAAAAGTGGACGGTGAAACCATGATCATTATGGACAGTTTTGCTTTGCCTGTAGAGGGCACTGAAACCCGAGTAAATGCTCAGGCTGCTGCATATGAGTACATGGCGGCATATATAGAAAATGCCAAACAGGTAAAAATGTAGTTCCTTAAAGTTTAGCCACTGCAAGTTAAAGAGTCTCATGGCTTTCGAATTGCTAAACTTAAAACTATCCTTTTTACATGAAAGTTATATTTTATAAGTTATTTTCAACAATTTCTATATAAAAGGTATATGAGGTTAGCATGGATTTTTTTAAAAATAAATTCTCTACACTCGAGAGTGTATCTTAAAAGTTCTTATCACAAGAAAAAAATTGTAATTGTGTGGTGATGGATGTTATTTAACACTCATTGTGATCATTTTGCAATATATACGTATTGATTACACTGTACATTTGGACAAATATGTCAATTATATCTCAAAAAATTTTTTTAATTCTCACACTCATTACCAGATTTGTGCTTAAAACCAAAAATTTGGAAATAACTTAAACATTCTTGAGTATAAAACTGATTAAATCAATTATGAGATAGCCATACAATGAACTGCTAGCCAGCCTTTAAAAAAACAAAAAAGTACTCATAAATTT
Organism: Pteropus medius; assembly: GCF_902729225.1. Taxonomy (NCBI): domain Eukaryota; kingdom Metazoa; phylum Chordata; class Mammalia; order Chiroptera; family Pteropodidae; genus Pteropus; species Pteropus medius. Next base: position 2,380,997 of record NW_024350926.1, on the reverse strand, counting down.
ACTAACATGGAACAAACCGCAGAATATTTTGTTAAGTAAAAGAGCAAAGTGTAAAACACTATGTGGTATGCCATTGTGTGTGTTTTTATTAATCTACATATGTACAAAGTATATTCTATAAGCAAAGAATATCTCTGGAAGATAGGTATGAAAGCAGCTGGTATAGGGGTAATATCTGGGCTGAGAAACTGGATAGTTGAGGGGAAAGCAGTGGGAAGAAGACCGAATAACTTATTATACTTGTATCTTGTTACTTTTGTGTTTTGGGCATGTATTATCTATTCAGAACATTTTTTTAATGTGATAGTAGCATATGCTATGAACTATTCAGTATACTATTATTTTATCATAGAATTGTGTAAACAGACAAATGATAAGTGTCTCTAGGATTAAATAGGAACCTCAAGCTCCCTTTCTCTTTTCATTTGTCAGGTCGGCCGCCTTGAAAATGCTATCGGCTGGTATCATAGCCACCCTGGCTATGGCTGCTGGCTTTCTGGGATTGATGTCAGTACTCAGATGCTCAATCAGCAGTTCCAGGAACCATTCGTAGCAGTGGTAGTAAGTACTTTTACAACCAGCTTTAATTAAGTTCTTCATGAAGACTTACTAAAGCAAGAATGCCAAGACATAAAAAAAAATAGTGTGGTAAGAGCAAAGCTCTGGTGTCAGTCTGCCCAGGTTTGAGTCTGAATTCCACTTCTTAGAAGCCGGAACTTTGAACAAGTTACTTAACGTCTCTGTCTCTTCTCCCACTCTGTAAGATGAGGGTGATCACAGCACCTGTGTCTCAGCTCCTGGCACATAGTAGGCATTCAGTCAGTGTTGACTGAATTGAGTAAATCAGGAATTGCTAGAGCAGCTCTTGGAATATTCAGTGTCCTAGATGCAATCCAGAGTGCTATGAATGAGGAAGGTAGAAACTGTTCACTATTAAAAAAATTTTTTTAAAGAGATGAGCAAATCTTCAAATATTCTTAAATACTACAATAACGAGATCTTATCTCTAAATTAACTATGAGACATTTCTAAACTTACCACTTTATTGAACTTTTATAGTTTTTTGCTTTGGTTGTTTTTCTCTTATTTGGTTATTTTCATTGTGTGTGCACATATGTGTATGTAGTGTTATATGTACATATGTATTTCTAGGTTTATAATGTTTAAACAGATGGAAATATTTTATAATAGATATTAAATATATCCCTGTAGATTGACCCAACGAGAACAATATCTGCAGGGAAAGTGAATCTTGGAGCCTTTAGGACATACCCAAAGGTAATTTTTTAAATTACTTAAGTTTTTTTAAATTCCAAATATTTGACATTTTTAAAGCTGTGTTATGATTAGTATCTTGTTTTGTCCTAAAACAGTTTTTACAAAATAGCATTCAACTTGTTCTTAGCAAGAAATAATACATTTTCAGAACATTTTCTTTAACTTGATAGCAGCATATGCTAAGAACTATTCTGCATACGATTATTTTACCATAGTACTGTGTAAATAGACAAATGATAAGTGTCTCTAAGATTAAACAGGAACCTCAAGCTCCCTTTCCCTTTTCATTTGTCAGGTTGGCTGCCTTGAAAATGCTATTGACTGGTATCATAGCCACCCTTGGCTATGGCTGCTGGCTTTCTGGGATTGATGTCAGATGCTCAATCAGCAGTTTCTGCATTTCATATTTTTGTGCTCTATGTTGTTAATTTTACTAGAAAAAGCTATCTTCACTTGTTAATAAGTGTCCATATGCCCATGGTATTCTGACAGGTACTAGAAAAACAAACTAAATATATCGGTTTCCTTCCCCGCAATCTAAAATAGATAATAGCACATGTGTACATCACCTGAGGACAAGAAAAATGAATCTATAAGCCAGATCCAGCCTTCGGCCACCATATAGGGTTGAGGGAGGGTTTAAGCAATATACATTTTTTTTTTTTAGAATATTTATGTTCATTATTTGGCTCCCACAATTAATGTTTCTATAAACAGAAAGCTACACATAAAACATGTTTTTCCTCTGGTTTTTTAGTCTTCTGTTTTCTTCATTTTTTTTAGGGCTACAAACCTCCTGATGAAGGACCTTCTGAATATCAGACTATCCCACTTAATAAAATAGAAGACTTTGGTGTACACTGCAAACAGTAAGTAATTTAAAAAACCTCAGAGAGCATTCAGTCTTCAGTCTAAGCCCCTTATAGATGAGGAAAAAAGGTTCAGACAAAATGCATTTCATATTTTTTAATATACAAATTTAGAATAATCTTTGAATTTTTTATTACTAATATTTTAATCTAATGTGTCTTTCACAGAACCGTAAACATTTTATCAATGTACATGATACTTGGCCCATCAATGAAATTAACAGTCGAAAGACATATTCAGGGCCAGCCTAACACTAGCATGTCTGCCACCCTCGAAGTACCCAAGTTCCACTTAGCAAAGATTCTTCCTAAACATTTTCACTCCAAAAGTTAAGCTGTACTAAAAACCATTGAATTGTATACTTCTTTAAAATAGTGAATCCTATGGTATGTGAATTACTCTCAATGAGGACAGTTTTCTCCATTTTCTGAATATATCTTGCCACCTCTCTTGTTATCACTTGGTCCCAAGTCACTGCCACCTGGAGCCTGAACCAAATATAAAATGTAAGTCAAACCATGTTCCTCCTCAGAATGACTTTCCACCTCACCAAGAGTACCATCCACAGTCCTTACCTTGGACCACACGACCTGTGTGCTCTGGCCCCTGCTGCCTCTCTGAGCTCATCTCTTATCACTGAACCTTAGCTCTCTCCAGTCCAGTCATGTCGCCTCCTTATGGTTTGCCAGGTGTGCCATGCAGCCTCCTGCCTTAGGGCCTTTAAACTTGCTGTTTCCTCTACCTGGAACATTCTTCCTTATTTCCAGGTGGCTCACTAACTACTTGAGTCATTGAGTGTCTGTTTAAGGGTCACCTTAATAGAGAATGTTCATTGGTCACCCAGTCTAAAATAGCACCTTCTTGTCGCTCTGTGTTCCTTTCCCCTGCTTTATTGTTCTTCCTAGCACTTGTCACCATCTGATATATTTGCCTCCTTGTCATCAACCCCTTTAGAATGTGAACTTCATGCAAGTAGAATTGATTCACTGCTGTATCCTAACATTTAAAACGGCATGGACATAGGAAGGTGGGCCTTCTCCGCTAAAAAAAGTGTTTAAATGATTATATAGTGTCCCCTTTTCTCTGTACCTCCTATCTCAACTTCAAGGAAAACTTTGGTTACCCACGTGCTGCCACTGCTCTTATTTTTTGTTTAGAAATTCTTAGAAAATTCCAGAATTTCTCAAATTGAGTTTTTAAACATATCTGGTTTTTAGTCATCCCAACATATTTCTGCAAAGAAAAAAGGTTTTTTGTTTTTTTTTCCAGTTAGAGGCTTGGGGTTAAATCATTTAACTTGCCCTATTGAAAAGAATTTCAGCCATCCCTGTTTGAGAGGATTGGTCCTGTGCATGGAAACACCTTTGCTGTGGCCTCTCACTCTCACAGTAATAGCCAATTTTTTCTTTCATTTATATCGAGTTGCAGGCGTATCAGAAGTTTGTACTTTTAATACCTACTCTACATTTTTTACCAGCAGCAGCTTTTGAAACAAACATCAATGACTGAGGCAGTCTACAAACCTACATTTCCTGTTTTTCTGAAATGTGAGCCTGTCAGAGAGGAGTCCCGCCTTTCTAGGTAGAATTTTGAACCTGGAATTTCTAGGAGATTCAAAGATGTTCTCTTACTTAGGATCAATTCCTAAATAAGGAGGAGTAAGCTTTTTCATATGGCAAATAACTGGCTTAATTTATTTTTATTTTAAATGTTGAATGAAACATGCTGTCAAGATGAAAGCAGGGATGTGTGTAGGCTGGTGATAAGTCCATTTCCTAAATTATCTGCATTTTATATTGACCTTTCTTTTTTAATCCTACCTTAAATCTCAGATCATAATGCATACTCAAAATCTGTTTTAAACACAGAATGTGATATAGATATTAAATATTTTTTTTAACTTTGAGGAACCTTTGTGAAAATAGTACACAAAAGTATTTTTTTAATTAGCTTGTATATTATCAGTGTTATACAAGCACCTAGTTTAAAGAGTAAAATTGTTCTATGAAACCTTATGGAAAACATAACAGTCTTGTACCATCCCCTTTCCCATCCCCCAGAGGCAATCATTTAAATTGTTGTAGTTACTCCTTTACGTATTTACCCCAGTATCTTCAAGCAACATGCTGATGGTGCTGCTGCTTGATTTTCGGTTCTAGGCAGTGTGTTATTGCTTCTTGTACAGAAGATGAGGATTTAGCTCCACGAGTAATTTTAAATAGTTTCATTTTCAGCTCTGCTACTGAGATTTGCAGCTAATCATTACACATTAGACAAAAAAATTTCATTGCATCAACCTGTGGAATTAAAACAGTAATTACATTAAAGCGATCCATAAATTTTAAAACATAAAAGTCTATTCTAGACTCTCGCCTTTATTTTCCATCCTTTATAAATCTAAAAATCTGTTGCTGTGCTCATCCTCTAATCTTTTTCCTCAGGTACAGAGGTCCAGCAACTTTCTAAAGCTGACCTTTCCACTTGAGCTCCCACCTCCCCTCCCCATGCCTGATCCCTCACTCCTGGTGCCTCACTTCTTAAATGCTCTCTTAAATGCCTACACTCCATATGTAAAAATAAAGACTGAGGTTTTGATAATAGACATAATTTTTCATATCTTTTATCTGCCACTTACTAGCTATGTGGCTTTGAGCAAGGTCTTTACTCTCTAAATATCTTTGTACAGTGGGAATAATGAATCTTCCCGTGTATGGTTGGAGGGAAGAGTAAGTGAGAATGTGTATAAAGCACCTAGGACATCAGAGATGCTCAAGAAATACTGTTCTACTTCCATATTTCACTAAGTGTGTCCTTTTCATCTACAGATATGCACAGTATCTTAATCTTGAAAAGGCCTTCACTTAATTCTGATGTCTTTAAATTCTTATTCTTTTTTATTTCTTCACTCCTGAACCAGTATTTTTTGTTATGTCCATGTGTCTTTGTCATTTGCAGCATGGACTTGAGCCTCAGCTTTATTTCTTCACATCTGCTTCACTGCAGTGGAATCCTCTGTGGTAGTCTTTCCTCTAACATGTCCTGCCACAGCCAACTTTCTAAAACACCTCTTTGGCCACATGATTGCTCTGCTCAAACACCTTCCATGAGTCCCAAGTACCTAGACGATAAAGTTTAAATTTCTTAGCCTTTTATTAATGTCCTCCACCAACTAGGCCCCAACACAGCTTTCTAGGTTTCCCTCACATAATTCTGCTCTTGCTAAATTGTCCAGGCAAACTGATTTACTTAGTATTCTTTTCATGGCTTTCCATTTTGTGAGTCGATGCTCTCTGCCTAATGCCCTTCTTGCTCTCAACCTATCCATGCCAGAGACTCATGTAAGGATTACTCTAGATCCTGCCTTCTCCCTGGGGTTTCTCAGGGCAGTTTTGTCAACACTAAGAGTGCCCATGATCTCTAATAGTTAATTGGTAGGTGATTCATTTTATATATGCATTATAGCATCACTTATTATTATTCAACATATGTCTTTTAATTTTTTGTGGATTCATACCACATCTTCTATATAAATGGTAAGCTCCTTAAGGTGAAGAAGTCCCTTGTTTTCCTTTGTATCCATCAGTGTACAGAACCCAGGGAGATATTTAAATATTTATTACTTTAAAAAAATATGTTTTTCAGACATTTAACCAAGTTTACCTTGCTATCCTTGATTATAAATTAGGTACCTTTGGAAGCAGTAGTAATTCTTGTAGGTGATTTAAGGACCTACTTCAAAGTTTACTTTTCCATAAAGCAGTAGGTCCTAATTAGGGGATTAGAATGGGAGGAATGGGGAATCCACATGTCATTTTCAGGATTTTTTTTTTTAGGCGAGGCAATCCTTGCTTGACCTCACAGATTATAAGGATCTTGTCAGCTTACAATCCCTTATTTTTTTACTTTTTATACCCACAGTACCTGGTCTTCCTAGGTGGACTCCCATCCAAGTATTAACCAGGCCCAACCCTCCTTAGCTTCTGAGATCAGACAGCATCAGGCTTGTTCAGGGTAACATGGTCGTAGACCATTTTCAGTATTTTTTAAAACCTAACAAAAATTACAGCTAACTCTACACAGGCAGTTCATTAAGCTTCTGTGCTGTTATCTAGAATGTATGAACTCGATAACATGGGTAAATATATGTCATTCAGAAAGTTCTTATTGGTTATTGATAACTCCTTGGAGATTTCTGGGCTCTACAAAGGGAGGAAGCAACACAAAGTTTAGTGAGCAGGACGTTTGGGACCACGCCTCTGAAGTGGGAGGGAACCATTGTGGTTATTATCTGTTGTTCTGAAAACGAAAATGTGACTATCTGGATGTAAAATGTAATTCACTTAAATTTGGCCATAACTTTTATATATGATATAGTTGGAAATTTTTTTTTGCTTACTAAGTTTGCGCTTCTGTTTCACAGATACTATGCCTTAGAAGTCTCATATTTCAAATCCTCTTTGGATCGCAAATTGCTTGAGCTCTTGTGGAATAAATACTGGGTGAATACGCTGAGTTCATCTAGCTTGCTTACTGTAAGTACTATATATGCAAGGGATGCGTCTGAGTTTTATTTAAGCTACATAAGTTGTTTAATAATCTGAAACTCTGTTTTCATCGAGAGCCTATGCCTGACTTGGCCAAGATAGCAGGGCTATGGTCAGGTTCTTCACAGCCAGAGCTGAGTTAGGCAAAGGTCTTTGTCATGGGCCATCGAGACCACGTCTAAATGGCAGCTGTGGTAGCCAGATGAGGGTGACATCTGCCCCTGCTGTAAAGAGACTGACAGAGAGAAAATACAAATACTGTTTTTGATTGTGTCAAGTATTTCAGGTAGGACTCTGGTGACAAGTGACAGAAGACCCAACCAAACTAGCATAAACAAAAAAGTGAATCGTGAGCTGCAGACTCCAGGAGTAGGGCTAAGTTCAGCCTCAGCTAAGTTCGCTTAGCTTACTAAGCCTTCAAACAACATTAGAAGGTCTTAGTTCTTCTCGCTCAGCTTTGATTTCATGTCATTTGGCTTCAGTGTTAGGCTTCATGTGAAAGCAGTATGACAGTTTCAGACATCCTAGCCTCTCACACATATTCATTCATTCATTCATTCATTCATTCCATTCATTCATCTATCATCCCCAGGTAAAGTCTCATTGTGTCTGAGCTTTGCTTAGGTCACATGCTCATCCTTAAACCTGATCTAGGCCAACACAGTGAACATCATGAGTGGCTGGGCCAAGGCAAGTGTTTTACTATAGTGCTGGGGCAGAAGAAACTCAGGGGCACATGGACTAAAAATAGGGAAAGGGTTGTCCCAGAAGAAAATCAGAATATCATTACCTTAAAGCAACAGATGCTGGGCAGCAAAAAACAAAAACAAACGAAAAAACAATATTTTCATTCCAATGTATCATTTAAACCTATTTAGAAGGGTATTTATTTAACAAGTTTCTATCAATTCTCTCTAGAGTTTACTCAGGAACAGTTTTTTTCTACTTTTAAAAAAGTAGTCCACTTCATATAGTACAATTTAGCATAATGATCAGAATCACACACTTTGGAATAAAATTAATTCAGTTCAAAACAACTCTGCCATTTTACTAGCAGTATGTGACCTTCAAAAAGTTATTTGTGACTGATCCTTTCTTGGACTCAATGTACCTACATCATTAAGTACATTGAGAATTAAATAAAATACTTTATATAAAGCAGTTAGCAAAGTGCCTGGCGTATAAGAAAGTCTCAGTAAATTATTCTGTTGTTGTTTGGTTCATTGTATTCAGGGAAAAAGACCTCACTTGAGCATATTTACTGTGTCTTTAAACACAATTCTAACAAGTTTTCTGTTCTTATTTTTTATCCTCAACAGTCACAAGTAGCAAATTGGAAGGAGAGTGATTATAATACCAAACATTTAAGTGCTACGTATGTGTCAGATACTGCTACATGCTTTATATGTGTTGTTTCCTTAGAGGCAAATGTACTAATAGCAGCTAGAAGTGACACATGATGGCAAAGGAAGAAAACACTAATACCAGAGCATTCTAAACCTTTGTGTAAGGGCAACCTACCAACTCAGCCTTCCAAATATGAAGTGATCTATAAACCCTAGGGTTTTTTCCAAATGTGGGATGAGGAGGGTGTATTGGTGTTCTAAACCAGTTAGATCCACATAAAGTAAATATAATTACATCTTTAAAAAATATCACAAGTTTGAAAAATCATTAGAAAAGCTGGTAGCATTTTAAAAGGCTCTCTTCAATGACTATGATGACAGTAAATAACTTTTCATGTTTAGTGACTAAATATATATCCTGTACAGTCTTACAAATGGAGCAAATAGAATAAAATACTAATTGTTGCCAAGTTGTTTATTTAATCTTTGTGCGCTTCTGTTGAAGATATAGGCAAAAAATGGAATATATACTTTACAAATCACCTTTATGAAAATTTATTTTAGATTTAGATACATTTTCAAGATGATATCCCATAAAAAATCTTTTTGAAAATATTATGGTTAAGTATATATATGTAAATATTAAAATTTTCTTTTTTAAAGTATGGAATATTAAAGGACAAAACGGTATATATATATTCCAACTTACCAAAAAAATGTAGGTGTGCAATGCAAGCAGATAGCAACACTCTGAAATATAACTGTGGTAATAGCTAGGTAGAGGGATTATACGCGTTTCTTTTTCCTTTATATTGCTCTATATTTTCCAAATGTGCAGTAATTGTTAAGTTTATAATCAGAAAAGCTAAAACAATGTTATTTTTGTTAAAATATAATAAGTACTAATTCTGAAAGTTCAGCAATAACAAATAACAAAATTATCTAACAATTATTAAGCCTTTAGCAGGTGCCATGGACAGGCCTAAGAGCTTTACATATGTTATTTAATTTAATCTTCACCATAGCCTTAAGGTAGAAATTACTGCCTTCCTCCCCCGTTTTCAGAACAGGACTTAAGACACGGAAGAATAAAGGAGCAGAACCAGAACCAGGACCAGAACCTGGACTCCACTGCCAGAGTCTCTCATTATAACATAGATTAGATTTCAGCAGTCAAAAAGAAAATTTTCAAATTTAATATTGAAATTATAAAAGGGGGAAAACTCTACACTTACACTGCTTGTACTTTGGAGTCAGTTTTGAGTTTTGGCAAGTTTAATATGACCTCTTAATTCACTGACTATCCACTTAGATTTCATAGTGGAATTCTTTGTAAATGAAATGTTTATATGGAAAAAAATGAATTTACATTAAACTTATCTAATGGTAGACTGTGTACTGACACAATACCATTTCCCCACAGAATGCAGATTATACCACCGGTCAGGTCTTTGATTTGTCTGAAAAATTAGAACAGTCAGAAGCCCAGCTGGGACGAGGGAGTTTCATGTTGGGTTTAGAAACACATGACCGGAAGTCAGAAGACAAACTTGCCAAAGCTACACGAGACAGGTAAGAGCAGATCTATTCCTGCCCCTCCTTTTGTTTCAGGATTTGCAAATAATAGGATTCAAATTCCTTATGATTTAACTTACTTATAACTTAGAATGGCATCTGAATATTAACTAATTGGGACCTTTAAGAATTGTCAAATGCAGATTTTAGCTTTGAAAATTTAGTAGGCAATAGGTAAGAACATTAATGGCTTAAAGGTCTAAATAATGTTATAAAAAAAACTCTTAGTTACCTTTTCTAGGTTCAGCTAGAAACTGCAACAAAGAAAACCAGTCAATCACTGGATCTTTAAAAAAAAAAAAACTTTTGCAAAAGAATGTCCTAATTTATTCTAATTATCTTCTGAGGGATTGAAATAGGATTTCTTAAATTTATCAAATTTAAAATTTTTATAAAGTTTAAACTCCTAAATATCACAGTGATGATTGTGTCTCTCTTGTTATTCTTCTGAAATTATCCTTTATATAGTAACTTAGTATCCTAGATTTCACTAGCAAGATTTGTTAGGAGTAAACTGGGCATATATTCTCTGATAATTTAGGAAATAATTGTGTTGCCCTTCAGATGCATATGGGATTGGGAAAACTACCCAAATAACATTTACTTTCACAAAAATTGGAATTTGAATGTGATAACTAGGGGCAGAGAGGAAGAGACAACTATGTTTGCATCTGTATAAACTGAAATCTTGGTGTCCATTTTACAAAAAACTGGACTAGTGGGTAGGAAGAAGAAAGAAGGGAAGATGAAGTGTTTTAGGAGCAGAAGCGCTCTTTGATTGGAATTACCTCATTCCTTTCTTCTCCATGGGTTTTCAGAAGGTATAGGTAGAGCTAGTGGCCTGGAGAAAAATTACATTTTTCTTTGACAGTAGGTCTCATTTTTGGTATTTGCTGTGTGTTTTTGCTCAGCTGTCTTTGCATGTCTGTGATCTATAACTTTATCTACATTTACATCTCAATTTCTTATGAAACAAAAATTCACTAAGAAGAAAAGAGGAAAGACAAAAGTAGTAGTACAAAAGTAGAGAATTTTCCTTATTTGGGTAACTTAACAAGAACTGCATCTCTTCTGAATATGAGTGGGTTATTGTTTTTTGCTTTTATTTTTTATCAATTCTAAAATCTAAATCCTTCACTCACTAATCTAACTTTGACTTTTAATTGTTTGAAGAATGTGATGATTTCAGGAAAAAAATAGGATTCTTTAAAATCATTTTAAAAATTATTCTAAGTAATAAACACAAGGAACAACTGATTTTAATATAATGTTAGAATTAATCTATAATTATGAATTATATAAGTTCAGTCACTTTCTAAAACAGAACTTTTCCCAAAGCTGCTGACAAGTTACAAAACTAACTGTTACGAATTATATCAAATTTTACATTGTCATTCTTTGTGATGGTGCTAGTAAATACAGAAATGATCAAAAGACATGCAGAAGGCTAAAAATCACAAGAGTAAACTATAATTGGTGTGGTTTGGGAATACGAATAGAACTGAAAATTATTGGGGGTGCAAGGACAAATGCGGGGGGTGTTGCATGTTTGAAACAGTTTTCAGTTCTTGTGACATTATGCAATGTGTCTTTTCTTTCCAGCTGTAAGACTACCATAGAAGCTATCCATGGACTGATGTCTCAGGTTATTAAGGATAAACTGTTTAATCAGATTAACATCTCCTAAACAATCACTAAGTAGTACTTTTGCCTGAAAGCCAGTATGAGAAAAATATTCAAGTAATACTTTAAAACCAGTTACCAAAAACTTGATTAGAAGTATAAGGTGCTCTGAAGTGTCCTGAACATTAACATCCTGTAATAAAACTCTTTAAAATGAAACTGATTTTTCATTGTTTTGTGGGAGGGGTTACATTATTTTTCTGGTGTCCTTTAATGTTATTGAATATTAGGGAAAGAGATGTTTATTAGAACCTTTCTATTTTTTAAAGAGTCTTGCCTATCTAAATTAGTAAAAATATTTCAACGTTTCACTTGCCATAGTGATTATCAGAGCCATTTTTCAATTCATCTATACACTAAGTCCTCACTTAATATCAATAGGTTCTTAGAACTGCAGGAAAATGACATATAATGAAACTAACTTTACCATAGGCTAACTGATATAAACAAGAGTTGAGTTCCTACGAGATCTCATCATTTTAATGAAATGACATCGGATGAAACAGCATTATTCAAGGACCTGCTTTACCTTCTTTTGACAGCCAAAAATATACATGGCATTTTTGTGTTCCTATGAAACATTAACCAAGTCACACCATAAATTATTTTCCTGAAAAATCACATAACTTATTTGAGACAGCCTAGCACAGGGTATCTAGTCATTCAGCTATTCACCAAGCTCTTTTACTGAACCAGGCCCAGTTTTACTCAGATATTTTGAACAAGGTAGACATGGCCACTATCCCCACAGACCTTACTGTGGAGGCCAAAGCTAAGAAACTCCCTTCACAGCAGGGAGAAGTAAAGTGTGCTAAGGAACTTGGGGGAAAAACACCTGCCCCAGTAAGGAGTTGCCCAGGTAGGCTTCCTGAAGGGAGTACCTGACGTTAAGCTGAAATTTTAAAGATAGGACGACTGGCCAGGAAAAGCGTAATGGGGATGCAATTACTTTTACAGGCAGAGAGTACAGCAATGTGTGAAAGGCCAGAGGCAGAGAGAATGAGGACTGAGATTCAGACTTGAGTGTTGAGCAGAATGTGGGAAGTGGCAAGAGATGACTTTAATTGGTAAGATAAGGAGCCTTTTGGACTATCCAATGGCAATGAGGAGTTGAGTCTTAAACAGCACAAATTTACTAGATTGCTGTGTCTAAGAGCGCTCGAGAGGTTTGGGGTAGAGGACTGGATGACGTGACCTAGGAAAATAAAGAGTAAGAAGAGCCTAAGACAAATTAAGGAAACCAAACTTTTAAAATAGCAGAGGAAGAGAAGACCACAGGAGCAGAGAAGTAAGGAAAGTGATTTACCAGTGACTTCACATGCTGCCAACAGGTCAAAGAAAACAAAGCCTAAAAGTATTCCATTAGGTTTAGCAATGAAGTGGTCTTTGGTAAGATGAGAAAGCCAATTAACACTAGTATCCAAATACTTGCTCACACAGTTGATGACATTAGCATTTGGTCTCGTTTTATATCCTTTTAAATAAAAGCAGGCACCCCCGGTTTCATATGGTTCAACCTGACCTCCATTTCTGTGCCCTTTTTAAAAAATCATGACTCTCCCCAACAAGCAGCCAAAATCTGTATTTACTGCCATAGCCTTCTGTGACACCGACACCATGTTGAATCACTTAATTAGGAACCTCTGACAAGCTCATTGAGGTCTCTCTGGCAGACATGATTGAATGGTTAAGGTTTTGAATGGAAAGAGTAAGGAGTCACTGAAGTCACCATGAAAACATACTGGCAGTTTTCATTCCAAGACTAGAATGTAGTTATCCACATTTAATTTGATGTTGGTGACCTAATCAATTACACCTTGGTGTGATGGAAAATACCTATGGTAACAACAGAGAATTACCAGGAAAAGCAAGCTTTTTAGTTCTAACTTCATTGGATTTATTTTGATAAGTTTCAGTATTTCAGTTATGATGCCTTGTTTGAGACAGACAAACACACGTACACAGTGCTTTTAAAAAAATGACTTTGTTGAGTCACCTAACTCCAGGGTACAAATTTGTTTTAGGTACAGCTGGATTAAGCTTCCTATTATAGCTTCACCCTCCACACGTTGACTTAAACCTAAAGCTGATTCCCCAAACTGGCTGCACACTGCACCATCCAGTTAGGGGGAAATAGCTGCTCATAATTGTCAAAATAGGTTCCCACTTCACTCTGATTGGTCTAACTTGAGTTGTGAGTCCACCCTTGGGATTATACATAGTGATTGCTTTATACCAATTAAGGGCCACCCATGGAGCTGAAAGTAGGGTAAGGGATACCCACTATGCATAACTACTATACATCGAGAAGTGAAATGGATACTACAGAGACAACCAACAATATCCCCTCTACTCATTGGCCCAGCCCAGGCAAAAATAGCCCTAGAAAGGAACATTTGTGTTTTATTGTAAATGTAGTTACTTCATCAAAAAGCAAGATCCTTTACAAATATTTTTAAAGGATATCTTTAAGTTCTAATGTATTATCATAATCACTTTTGGTATAAGTGCCCCAATTTATTTTACTGAGCTTTTAGGAAATCAGGGTTCAATTTGCAGCCATCATTCAGAAACTAATGAATTGGGGTTACCTTTTCCTGCAAAGTATTATCTTACAGCCTTGAGCTATTTGGGAGCTGAAAAGGCCATTTTCTAAGTGAAGTCTGTTTTTTGTTCAGTTTCAACTTTTTTCAGAGATAATTTCTCAAGCTTTTTGGTGATAATATACAGGAAATGTCAATCGTCATCAAAAACTTAATCTAATGTCCAAGTAGTAAAATGAGCCAGAAGCATAGGCTAGAGAAGAGATGGAGAGAGAAGTCATGGATATGGAATGAGGATTGCAACCAGTTAAGGATACAGCGAGAACCCAGAATCAAGGCTGTCCCAGTTTTTCCAGATTGTTTTACTGTCTCAAGGTCCTAGTTCCAAACAATTCAACAACATTAACTTACATAAACTCTTGCGAATACATGCATTTAGTACCATTTTCATGTTACATTGTCCAGTTATATGAGCACTAAATTCTACATGTTTTATTTATTGATTAACAATAAAACACCACACAAGTTGTTATTTTGAAATCCGTAGCACAGCCAAGAAAGAAGAGCCAACGAGGGAGAGAAACCGTTTGTGCTCCATTGTTTCTTAATTTGGAAAATAAGCTTTCAGACCAAACATCACATGCTCCATTTGAGGGATCTAGTCTGAAGATTGTTGTCACAAATTAGTATGACTACCTAGTATTCAGAATTTTGAAAAATCACTGCATTGCGCAATAGAATAATAAACTGCCCAATAGTACAGCCACTTGAAAATAAACACAGAAAGGCAGGAGCATAAGTAACTTTACAATGAATCAGAGAAACTATTTAGGAGTTGGAGTGCTACATATTGCAGAGGTTCAGTTTCCAAAAACTGTTCTGAGTGATGAGGTACAGATGCATAAGTCATGCATGCAGGGAAGAGTTCATTTATATTGCTAAGTCTGCACTGTATCCACCACATGTAGCTGAATAAACTGAACTGAACGGACTGTTGAGTTCCAAGGTTTCTTTCTGTATTTCTGGATTGTTTTAACTATAAACTCCAAAGATATACATTGGTGAGCAATGTGGGGGGCTTTTTTGTTCTGAGGAAGGGGTGATTTTTAAAGATAGGAAAATGTACTACAGAGAATGACAGCTCTTTTTTTTTTGTTGTTCAGCCTTATATTAAAAAAAGCAAAAGATGATTATGTTCAAATTATGATGTAATTATTTCATTCACTGTTTAATAACTGATTTATCTATGTCATTGTTTGCAAAATACGAGTTAGAAAATTAAAAATCTAATTGTTCTCTCGTTTTTGCCTGTTTTCAATACAAGTTCCAACAGGAAATAAATTTACCTTCTTGGGGCCAAAATGCTAGTTTAAGGATTTCAAGTAACTTCCTCTGAGGTAATCAGTCTGTAAATTTCTAAAAGTTACTAAACCTTTATCCAAATAGTAGTAGAAGAAATACCATTCATCTTTGTAAATATTAAGATCTACTTATTTTAGAAAACTAATAACACAAAATGCAGGTCAACTGTAACCAGATTGGCATACTTAAACTTTTGATCTCAAAAATCAGAATATTACAAAAATGAAATACGGAACTCTGTCATTTCAGGTCAAATTTGGGAGGAAACAGCTAAAATCATAGCTTGATAACTAACACCAATGATTAATTGCTTTTTCAACATGTGGACTATCTTGGTGCCAAAAATTATGGAACAATTGCCTAACAAATTGGAGAGTCCCTGATGTCAGTGCTCATATTTTCTTTGGATTATACTGAGCAATTATGCTAAACTTTCTAATGATTGAGTAAAATAGTATTGTGCCTTGGGGCACATTTTGATGAACTACAGTTGTACTTTCATAACCTAAGAGGCATATGCAAAAAGAAGTATATTGTCTATACTAGAGATCTGTGACCTTTATGTTAGATTCTAGAGAATTATAAATGTCATATAACTATGAATATGTTTACCATTAATAGTTATTACTTAAAACTACTAACCTTCCTGAAAAATTAGTTGGTATAAGCCAAACTCTAAATAAATGCTTAATTTAAATAATTCATTTTTGTTCCTAGAATTTGCTACTTCATACTCCATATTCAACTCATTATTTGTATTATCAATGATACTAAATAAGTCTTTTAAAACATGTATGTATGAGTTTAGTTTTAATATTTTACTTCATCTCTTATGTAATCCATGTATCATTTCTTACATGTTTCCAGTAAATTTGAGGCTATTATCTGAAGATTCTGGGCTTAAATGACACAAATTAAACTAAATAAGAAATCAATTTATAATCTTATGTATGAGTACACACCATGTTGAATAATTACAACTATCTGAAGTTAATGTGATATGCTACCCATGTGAGACTTAATTATACATGATCACCACTTTTTAGAGAACATTATTTTTAAACTTTCTAACTAGTCTTAATATTTAAGGTCAAACATTATATCACTTAAAACTAAGGAACTATGAACTATTGAAATGGCAATTCATTTAGACAGACATCAACACTATGGGCTTTTAATTATCCCAAGACCTAAAAATAATTTATTTGCAAGTGTTTTACCTATTTCGGCAAAGATCAAAACTGAAACAAAATCTACATTAAATATGAGATTTTGAAGCACAAGTAGAAATTATATTTTCTAGTTCTCAGGCTCCTGCTACCAGATTTCTAAGAGTATCTTTGAGAATACTATACTCATCGCATTAATATCTCACTACAAGAACATTACATTTCAATTAGGATTTTGAATTTCAACTTAAAGTGGCAACTGTTCTCTGCTCCAAAATCTAAATATAGTAAAATTAGTTTTTTCCTATTAACAAAAGGAAAATGTATATACTGCCTTAAAAGTTAAATACTGTGATATAGCAAAATCCAAAATTTTCACTGTGGCCTACAGACTGATCTAGTCCATTTTCCTCTCATTCTATTCTCTGCCTCCTCACTATGCTTCATCCACACTGTCCCCTGCACCCTTATGCTCATCCAGCTCTTCCCCCTCTCCAAGCTCTCAGACTGGCTGCTTCCTGCACCTGGAACACTTCCTCATTGACTCTCACAAGCCTGGCTCATTCTTCGAGTCTCAGTTCAAGTTCTACTCCTCAGAGAGGCCTTGCCTGTCTCCCTCGTCTCAAGGAAACATCTCTCCTCTTCCCTCCTTCCTCTCCACTTCTATACCCCAGTGTCACTCTATTTATTTCCTTCACAGGACGTACCACAATTCGAAATTATCTTGGTCATTGATATATTTACATTGATATATTTCTTTTTCACTTACTAGTCTCCTCTTACTAGAACATAAACTCCATGCGGGTGAAGACTTGGTCTAACTAACTTCTGCATCCCCAGCACCTTGAACAACGGCACATGGTAGGCATTGTGTAAATATCTGTTCAATGAAGAGAGAAATGCAGTAAACATTTCAATTTGTTTTTAAGAAACATTAACAATATGCGTTTTAGAATGACAAGATAAAATGTGTTCATGTCTTTTTACAGGACACTGACTTTTGTTGCAGTGTAAGATCATTATAAAATGAGTATTACATTTTAAGAAGTTTCCCAAACTTCTTAACAGATTTAAAGGAAGAGTGAAAAAATGCTTCTTTTTTTAATTGTTCAATCAAGGGTCACCATTACAGAAATATGCAACAGGCCATACACTAGTTAAAAAAAGCACCAGCCATTGTCAAAAACAATCACGAAGGAGTGAAACTCTTTTTCAAACAAGTTGACCAAAACTGGAAGACAAAAGCCCCACCAAATAAAGCAATTACATACAGGTATACAGATATACAAGATGTTTTTACGGACTTTAATAAATTATTTTGAAAGACACACAAATAGAGTATATTACATTGTTGAGTTTCACTCTTAACCTCAATCCATCACCAACTAATTAAACTTTTGCTGAACTTATTATTGGCCTGATAAACTTAAGCAAAGTCTTGGTTCTCCATTAGAAGACAGAGGTTCCCACCCCTGGTTCTAAAGACAATTAAGCAATGAACTATTCCTGAAATTTAAACTTTTCTAAAATTGTAAGTCCCTTTCTTATAAATGTTCCATGAAAGATTGAAACTGAATTGTTAGACTGTGGACAATAGATGTTTCAGAGATAAAGATAAAACATTACTTAATTAGAAAATCAGGGACGATGTTTGCAAAAATCTTTTTCAAAAAACAGTTCTACTCTAAGATATATTAACTGTATGATGTAAGTGTGACTTTAAGTAATGAAACTAATTTTCAGCTTACATCCCTTACAGTCACATCCCATACATGTTATATATATTACAATGTGACTATAGTGGAGGGTGGAAGTGTCGCTTTTAGAAAAAAGTTCTAAAGAATTTAGAATGTGTATTAAAGAATTTTAATGTGTATTAAACATCATAGAAGTTTTAGAATAGAACTTGAGAAATTCTTTGTGTATTAAATTAGGAGAACATTAAAAAATAAGTAGAACTTGACAAAGTCCTTTCACATCCATTCTTAGTAGTGAAGGGGGCAGTGCAGAGACAGCTGGATTTGAAAGTTTCTAAGATTTGGTGACCGAATATGGGGGTACTAGTAGGTGAGAGAGTACCCTGCTTTGGGTAGCAGGGTGAACTGTGGGAAATACAGAAACTAGAGGAGACAGGTCAGATTTGTGCAGGATAGAAATGAGTTCAGTTTTTACAAGTTCATTTTCTACTTCTTCTAGGAATTCATACCCAGATGGAATGAATATCTAGCAGCCAGTTGGATGGATTTGTCTGGAACTTGGGAGAAATAATTTGGATTATTTTATGTATAACCTATGTAATAACATTACTGTATTTAATAAGGGACATAAATTAGTTACTAAGTTTTTAAAAAAGTATTTATTATTGGTGCCCATATTGAATACATAATGGCATTAAAAGACCATGAAGTTCTCAGTTAAGTGACTATCCCCAGATTATAGAAATCAGGATTAATACTTTGAATGTATACTGCTTCCTCCATAAACCAAAGGGTTCCCTCTGTATCTATATCCCTCTATAAATGGATCCTTGTTAAGAAATCTTTCACTGAAAATCTAAAAGTTCCCTAGTTCGATCCCGGGTTTCAGCACCAAAAAAAAAGAAAAAGAAAAAAGAAAGGAAAACAATTTTCATTTCAGCTAAGCCACAACCTCCTACAGTGACTTTCATTTGTCTCTGAGCTCCACTCAGAATGTCCTACGAAAATAGGAATCATGTCCCAAATTTCTAAGTAAATCTTCCCTCCTTGAGGGAATTTTCCATTGCTCCCTGTATTAGTTTTTTATTGCTGCATAACAAATTATCCCAAAACTTAGTGGCTTAAAACAACACACATTGATTATTTCACAGATTTCATGGGCCAGGAATTTGGGTCCTGTGCTTCAGAGTCTCTCACAAGGCTATAATCAAGGTGTTGGCCAGGGATGGCATTTCATCTGAAAGCTCACCTGGGGATGGATCAACTTCCAAGCTTAAACAGTAGTTGCTGGCATTTGGTATCTTGTTAGACTGAGGCTCCCAGTTCCTCGCCAGCTTTTGGCTAGAGGCCACCCTCAGTTCCTTGCCAAGTGAGGCTCTCCTAATGACAGCTTGCTCTATCAACAAGCACAAGCTAAAAATACAATAGTCTGCTGGCAAGACAGATGCAAAATCTTTTGTAACCAAATTGCAGAATTAACATGTCATCAATTTTGCCTTATTCTATTGGTGAGTACAAGTCATTAAATCCAGGCCACAT
Organism: Pteropus medius; assembly: GCF_902729225.1. NCBI lineage: Eukaryota > Metazoa > Chordata > Mammalia > Chiroptera > Pteropodidae > Pteropus > Pteropus medius. Next base: position 2,361,391 of record NW_024350926.1, on the reverse strand, counting down.
TCAAGGGTAGGAGATTACACAAGGGCATGAATACCAGGAAGTGAGATCACTGAGGCCATCTTAGAAGTCTGCCTACCATACTCGCTAATATTTACCAATCTACAAGGTTAGGACAAAAAGAGGAGTTAACTCCAATAAAAGTAAATTTTTCTGTATAGAGTTATGTGATGATATACATGTCTGGGTCCTTTAAAACGCTGGTTTCTCAATGAAAGTAACTAAACATTAAAGGGTTTGCTTAGTGCTTCATATAGGGCTGTGTAGTATGTACTCTAGAAGGTCAAAAAAATACAAAAAAATGTACAAAGATATGTAGAACAATTTTTGAAATAAATGTGCTTCTGTTTAAAGTTACTTGAAAACTCTAGGGGAGACTTTTAAAAGTGAACTTTTTAGCACGATTCTTCCGAGAGTGCCTTTTAAAATGATTCTCAAGACTTCACATTTTTTTTACAAATAGAAATTTCCCAACATCTGTCAAAGTGTAACTCTTAGACTATTTTACACTGAACTTAGAAATGTGGCACTGAAAACAAGTATTTCTTGTAGTCTGCCAAATTTCTGCCACATAGGAAAATACACAGATGACTGTTTAACACTGTGTGCCACTAGACAGGAATTATATTTCACATCTTAATGAGAAAATACTTTCTTTTAAACTTAACCTGTTGCATCAAAAAAATTAATTAGTAATTCAACCATTTTAAACTATTTTAAATACCAGCAGTCGCAAAGAGATTTTCAAATCCACAAAGAGCAGACTCTAAAAATGAACTTTCAGAATATAATTTTCTCATTTTTTAAAACCCAATTACTAAAGTAAGAGAAATAAGCATTTATAATCTCACCACCAAAAATAGCCACTATTAAATATTTTGGTATATAGATCTAGATACAAGTATAGATCTATAGATCTACATCTAAGTTTATACTGTAGAGATATAGACATATATATGTATATGTCTATATATACAGATATATATCTTTTTAGACATTTAAATGTGTATGTAATTTTACCGAAAATGAGATCATACTCCTTTTTATAATGAAACTGTTATAAAACAAAGATTAACAGAGTAATTGATTTTCAATGAAGCACTGCTAAACACGTTTCTAGCAAAGTAATGTTACAAGCAGGTTAACTGAATGCTACACAGAGCAATGGGAGAGCCCTGCATACGTTGCTAAAGCTATTGTTCCCAAATGAATGACCTATAAAACAGTCAAGAAGGGCATCTGATTTGTGCTGTAGTGTTCTAGCCATGTTATTTTGATTGTTCTTTTACTTCTTTATATCCTTCCGTAGCTTTTTATTCTGTCAGTAACTCGTTCCTTAAACACTTTCTCTGGAGTCTAAATCTAAATTACTAGTTTCTGAATCACTAAATTATTATTTGTTCTCAGAACAAATCTCACTTCCAATGAACCTTTCTCTGATATCTTAACCAGCTTTGCTTCCCTCTTCCATCCAAACTAGTTGGCATGGTTATTGACTTGCCGTATGCCTCTTTTCCCTCACAACCATTTATGACCTCATGGTTTCAATGATTAGTTATAGTCTGGAAACTATTAAACCTATCTCGTCCCACACATGTGTGAACCAAACTTACCCACTTCCTTTCAAATTTTTTGCTACCTCTCCTCATTCTCTGGTATTGTTCCTTTATCCTAGCTAACACCCAGTAGTTATCTTTAACTTCTCCCTCCCTTTATCCTATCCAGCCTCTTTCCGTTAACTCATGCTTCAAAATGCCTAAATTTGTTCATTCCTTGCCTTCACCCCTAACACAGGCCAAAACTGCCTCACAACTGGACTTAAGCAACAAAATCTTGAATGGGGTTAGGGTTCATCTGTCCCCATTCCTGTGTCCCTCTTTCTAGGCTACTCACTGTAACCATCAGTAATTTACAAGAGGACCTGAGCTTGAAATCAGGAGCCCAAGGGTAAATTCTCTCTCTGCCACCTCATATGAGACCTTCCACATATTTCTTTCCTCTCTCTAGGGTGAGAGTTTCCTTATCTGCAGAGTTGGACTGTCCACATGGACTCTAAGCTTCCTGGTAACTCTAACAGTCTTCTACTCTGATGCTTCTTTGCTCAAGGGCAGCAATGACAACCTTTCCAGCATGCTCCTGCCCCACAAGATCACAACTGTTGCCCACTGTTTCCCAGCTTGCACAATTACATCCAGATTGCTCGCTTTACCATATCCCTAAAGAGCCTCAGCCCTTCCACTGCAAATGTCAGTTCCTTGTTCTATTGTTCTTCTCCTTCATTTATAAATTATTAATTTAACAAACACAGTTAATCCACAAAGCACTTTGCCAGGTCCTAGGAATAGGAAGGTAAAAGACATAATCCTTGGCCTCAAAGAATTTACCATGTTATTGGGGATATGAGTAACAAACATATAGTAGTATGATAAGTGCTATGCTAAAGAAGTTAATAAAGTCTAGTTGTTTGGAGGCAGAAAGCAGCATCACTTAACAAGACTGAGTACATACAAAGACTTCAGAAAGGGTGTGCTAATTCCAAGCTGAGTCCTTTAAACTTAAAAGAGAAACTAAGAATTAAGGAGGAAAGAAAGTGTATCCTATTGCTATCCTGAGGTTCCGAGAGAGCAAAATTTATTAGAACAGGGCATACTGGGCCAAGAGCCAGATTGGAATACTGGAGTATAGAGCCCAAGAAGCAAACAGTGAGGCTGGTCATGATGAACGAAATGTCGCCCTAAGGAGTCTGGATTTTAGCTGAGGAAAGGACGAAGTATGGGCTATACTTTATTTAGACTATCTGTTTCCTGGTCTGTTATTGGAGAAAGGTGGTTGGTTTGGGGGGCACTGAAACGTTCAAAACTGATTGCAAGGTAAATCCAGCAGGGGGAAATGGTGGCCTGCCAAAAGTTCTGGCCACTGGTTGGTACACTAAAACGCCGATGTGGGAGACTTCATCAACCTAAATGCCTTCACTCAGACCCCGAGTATGGGGTACCACCAACCTCTGGCCCCGGCGTCATAGAGAGCAAGACGCCCGGGACGGCACAGAGGAGGGCGCTGCCTGAGAGCTCGCGAGATTTCCCGTGAGCCGGGCCAGACCAGGAGCGTCTGGTCGCTGGGCAACCGCGGCAGCGCGGCTGAAGAACAGGCGAAATTTACCAAACCTGAGTTACTGATCTGGCTCATCTCACAAGGTGAGGTGCCTTCAGGGAAGATGTGTGGGGACCGAGGAAACCCTAGAGCCAGGCTTCTCAAACTTGCCTGCCAGTAAGGCTTCCTGGGGCACTTGTCAAAATGCAGATCCCTGAGCCTTATCTCTAGACATCTAGAATTTCTAGAAAAACAGTCTGGACGTCTGTATTTTAAACAAATGGCTAAAATAAGGCAAGGTTGGGAAATGGCCCTAGAGAGAGACGCGGGTGGAAGGGTGGCCGCGCACCTGAGGGAGCGGGATCTGAAGGCGCAGATCTGTGTGAAAAGGGGAAAGTCAGCGCATCGGCGATTTAGAGCATCTGGAAGCCACTGAGCCCGGGGCTAGCCAAGGGAAATACACCAACTGAATTTGGAGACGCCTCTAGCCAGTAGGAGCCCCAGGGGGTGAAAGCCAAGGGGTCCACCAGCATGGATCCCCAGAGCGCCTGTGAAGCAGCTCTAAGCTGTTCTCCACTGGCGATCTGGAGAGAGAGAGCTATCCCGCCAAGTGGAGCCTAGAAATAACATATATCTAGTAGGGGAAAATTATCAAAAAGCGGTTTCTCAAACTTTACAAAATAATGAACCTCTTTTAAAAGAATATCAGGGACACCCCACAATGTTAACATTATTATTTTTATGAAAATGTTCTAAAATGTATCTAAATCCAAACTAGGTTCAGTTTAAACTTCTGAAGCTTATAATTTCTCTAAAATGATCTACAGTACCAATGAAGTTTAAATTAATATTACCTTAACAAGATAAATGGTGGTGTTCTGATGAAACTAAATCCTCTTTTGTGGATTTGATTGCTACGATGCAGGTTCTTTTAACACCCCTGGTCTGGCCGGGCTTTATTATTGTGTTATGGGTTGGTTCAACTTTCTCCCTTTCCAGATTCAAGCCCCCAGAAAGTTTTCCTTTGGGCTTGCTGCCAAGATCCACTGGCCTGCCATTGGTTTTAAAAAATACATCATTTATATATTATGTTTGCCTCTTTCCTTTTCTAATTATCTGAGAGAATGAAATTCATTTACCTAGAAACACCAATTTGTGCACTGGAACCTAGAGACGAAATCCATTTACAGCATGGTAACTCTCGAGGATTCAGATGATCCAAAATTTCTGTTTTAGCCTAGGGTAGAAATCAGAGCCTAAAGCAAAAAACTCATGTGATAACACCTTCATGGGGATGGGGGTGGGGTGGTTGGAGTTGTTATCTCAGGGAGCAGGAAAGAGGGGAAAAAAGAATGAGACTGAGAAAATATAAGAGTATGTAACCCAGAAGACAGCAACATGTTTTCAGAAGGAACTTTCGAACTGGCTATGTCTCCTAAAAGTCCATGGTAGAGGTGACAGGAGAAGGGAGAATAATCATTTGTGGCTCCAGTCTCCCATTGGTCAAAGTCACCTCCACAGGGCATCATATCCTTCATAGTACAGGGTCACTGCTGCATGGCCGCTTATACAGCAGTCTCCTGCCTCAGCTGCAACAGAGAAACCCACAGCGGGGGGGATGGTATATCACCTCTTTAAGATGTGTATTTCACCACAGTTACTAGTGTAAAAAAGATATTTGAAATTTCCAGAAAACGTTCTAAAATTTAAAATATGGGCCAAAGAAATTATATTTTTAAAATGTGCAACCCAGAAGTAGCCATCCCTAATTTTAAACCCTAAAGAGACTTTTGCAAATGTGCTAAGATGACATACATATGTACAAGAACCATAAAATGCAACATTGCAAAAGCAAAAAAAATTTAAAACACCCAAAGATCTACCATCAGAATAAACGTCTTACAATGGAATATTATACAGCAATACAAATATTCTAGAGCTGCACACATCAACTCCGATGAATCTTACAAATAAAACATTAAGCAAATAAGAAAACTGGAATCAAAATAATGCCATTTACATAAAAATGTAAAAAGCAATAGATGTTTAAGTATACATACATCTGTAGTAAAAGTGTAAAGACATGAATAGGGATGTCTAAATTTAAGAAAAACTATAAATTTAATAGAATGAAGAGAAGAAAGGTATAGAGGGGTTCTAAATGTATTTGTAATGTTTTATATTTTAACCTGGCCTGTGGGTTCACGGGTGTGCTATTATTCTTTGCACTTTTGATATATTTTGTGAAATATTTTTAAGGCAAGATCAAGAAAAGTTAGCTTTACTGAATTAGAAACTTTGTTCAGAATATTATTGTTGTGTTTGAAATTTGATCTGTAAACAATAACCTTTCATGTCCAGAATACCACACAAATTGAGGTATTCAGTTGGTAAAATTCCAGATACATTGGAATAATAATGCTCAATTTTAAACTGTATTTTTGCTTACATTTTTAATAAGAGAATATAAAGCACAATTGGAGAAACTGGGAATTGTAGGACTTAAATAGCTATCCTTCCTGAATGACTACAAAAAAAAAAAGGGTTATCTCAAACTTATGGACCACATATGGATCTTACATATAGCGATATTTTATTAATAGCATGTTCCCCTTACTTAACGGCCCTAATATATTCCACGTGAAACAGTGAGGTGAACAGTGTTCACCCTATCTGTGAACAAAATAGTAGAATACGAATGATGACAGATAGCAAACATTTATTGCTCTATGTACCAGGCACTGTGCAGAACACTCTATGCATGATTATCTCATGTAATCTTCACAATATCCCTTGAAAGTAGGTAACCATTATTATCCTAATTTTATAAGAAACTGAGGTAACATGCCCAAGATTGTCTAACCAGTGAGCAGTACTGGGAGCCAAAATTTGATTTCAGGTTGTCTAGATTAAGAAATACTGCATTATGTTACCTCTTTATGGATTATACTTGTAGTACCTTAATAAAATTTCAAGGCCAGCCCCATTTTCAAGTATTTTGCACCACTGTCCTATATATACCCTCAATGTTTTCACACCATTTGTTCTGATTTAGGGGGTTAGTAAATATGGTCACCATGGGTACTATGGAAAAAGGACCCAGGAGACCTGGTCTCATTCTCAACTGCCATTAGCTTGAGCAGTTTGAGACAAATCTCTGGGCCTTATTTCTTCAAGAGAGAATACTAGATGATATTCCTTGAGGTCCTTCTCAACTCCAAGAGAGAAAAAAACAACACTTTAAAAGGTACCCACAGCTAGTGACATCAACATCATAATAGTAAGAAGACTCCTTTGTTTCTTACCTCAAATTTTTAAGTCAGACAATGATAACAAAAGATCTCCTGCTCAATACACGAATATGCCTTTAGGATCCATGCATTGGAACACCTGAAGCATTATTTACAATAGCCAAGACACAGAAATTCTGTGTTTTTGACAGACGATTAGATAAAGAAGATATGGTACATATATACAGTGGAATACTACTCAGCCATAAAAAGATGAACTATTGCCATCTGCGACAACATGGATGGATCTTGAGATATTATACCTAGTGAAATAAGTCAGAGGAAAAGCACAGGAACTGATTTTATTCACATGTGGGATATAAAACAAAAAGCGACAAATGAACAAACAAAAACTTATAGATATGGACAACAGAATGGCAGTTACTAGAGGAGTGGGGAGAGAACAAAATGGGTAAAGGGAGACAAATATATGATTTTGGAAGGAGACCAGACTTCAGCTGTGAGCACACAATAGAGTATACAGATATTGTATTATAAAGTTGGACACCTGAAATTTATGTAATGTTATTAACCAATGTTACCCCAATAAATTTAATTTTTAAATTAAATTTTAAAAAAGATACCCACAATATCAATTCAATACTAGAGAAAGAAAAAATTTTAAAGTAAAAGTGAATTAGCATTGTGTATTTAATTAATTTTGGTGTTTAAAAACTTTTTATACAAAGACTTAGGGCTATAAAACTTGGAAAATACTTAAATGCCTCTAAAAATGTCTATGAACTAGTTTATCAAATAGTTTTATATAAGAAAAAAGTCAAAATAATTTTTCCTGAATTGCTGTGTACATAATACTCCTTTCTTTTCTTAAATTTTTAGAAAATTGGGCATGAAACAATACCTAAACCTGCTTCTTGGCAAGGCATCAGGACAGAGCTATTGCTGAGAGTTTGATTTATAGAGAAATCATGGTTCGACTGACCTTGGATCTCATTGCCAAAAACAGCAATCTTAAACCCCGAAAAGAAGAAACCACTTCACAGTACCTAAAGAAAATAACTCATATAAATTTTTCAGATAGAAATATAGATGCAATTGTAAGAACTCTGAAATTATTTCTTATTTTTATATAATCAACTATGTAAATTTAGAAATTGGGTGTCAGGGCATACCTTTTTAACTATATTTTTATTATACTTATTAACTCTATTTTCATTAGCTAGCTTTATATTATATTTGATTTTAATTTCCTGCTTGTGATGTTAAACTTATTAATATCAAGTCTCTATAAAATATACCATTGCGACTGTTAAATAAATGTGTTTATAGATGTTCCTCTAAAATACTCTTTAGTGTAGCAAACAAGATTTAAAGGTATATGTTGGAAAATAATTTCAAAGATAATTACTTATATATAATGACAGAACCTTGGAATATGAATTTTTTAACATATCAAAATATTAGGAATTAAATATGTAAATACTATATTTCATAACTTTAACAGTGAAATCTTTTTTTGCACATAATTTAACTGGTTAGATAAATGTGGGTTATAATCTGTCAGTTATATTAGACAATATTGTTTACTTGGATATAATCTGAAACGACATTTTCTCTGTGTTAAGCCAATTCTTGATGTTAATTTTGGAAACTTTAAAGGCAACAATAATCCATTTAAGCCATTTGTATTGGTATCAATTTCTATAGTAAAATGCTCAAGACTATAGATGAGAGAAAAATTCTCAGAAACATATAAGCTACCTGAGGCCATCTGTATTGGTATCAATTTCTACAGTAAAATGCTCAAGACTATAGATGAGAGAAAATTCTCAGAAACATATAAGCTACATGAGGGCAGGGGTCATCTCTATTTTGTTCACATCACCCTAAATCCCTCCATCCAATACTGTACCTGACTCATATTTAGTGCTTAATAAATGTTTGTTGAATGAATGAATGAATGAATGAACACTAAAGCCCCAGTCAAAACTGTCAATAAAGATAGTTGGGGGTTTTTTGCAGAGACCCTACCCAGCTCCCATTCTATATCTCTTTCCAGTTTCTTGGTGAGCCTTCCTCTCATGAATCCAATTGCCAAAAACTCATATTTCTCTTTTGTGGCCTAAAGCTCTCTACTTCATCACATCATGTACCAGCTGCTTTCTCCTGAGCCTCCATTTAAGATTCTTTGGCTCCTCAAAAATCAATGCTCCTTCAGTGTAGATGGCCTTTGTTGGAGGAAAGCAAACTGATGGAAAGTAATTCACACTAACATAAGAATAATTTGTAAACTTGAAGTTCCCAAGATGTGGTTGTATTTTAAAAGATCTTACTTAATGAAAGCTGAGATACTTTTGAGCAAAACTTCACTCTATCTCTTGCCTACTTAGTCTAGGCTGACTCTACCACCACACAAGAAATGACAGCCTTTTAGAATTATTAAATTATTTTATCTTAAAGGGAATTGGTGTTCATTTGTATAAAATACAGATAAAAGAAAGAGATTGACTTGTAATTCTAGCATGCAGAAAAAATCACTATTAACATGTAGGTAATGTCCTTCCAGTCTTTTTTCTAGGCATATATTCACAACAGTGGGTCACTGAAAATACTGTGCTCATTTTATTATGAGATCTACAAGATATTACTAAAGAAACTAAAGGATATTTAATGGTTATATGGTATTCTATTTGATAACATATTTATTAATGTTTATTAATACAATGTTTATTAATACATTGTTCTTGAATATCTAGATGACTTCCAATTTTCAGTATTATGAATCTCAACAGTTTACTTCCAATCCTACAGAGAGATTAAGCCCTGATTTATACTGTTGGAGGAATAATTTATTAAATGCTTCAACTTCCAGAGGAGCCTGCTTCCAAGAAAAATCTTTTCCTTGGAAAAGATTTCATGCACTGGGAAAATGTTTCTTAATAAATGCAATTTTATTGATACAGTTACAGAATACTGAAACCTAGAACTAATTTTGTAATCATTCTAGTCTTGTTTGGACTATGCTAAGAACAAAGAAATACTGTTCTTTTATATCAACCTTAAGGACATTTACAGAATGATTAAGTGAAAACTTTTTTAAAAATAAACTAAGTTTTCAGGAGAATTAATTTAAATATGACTTGTTTTTGTTTTCCTTTCAGGATAACCTCTCTCTTTGCAAAAATCTTAGCGTCTTATATTTGTATGATAACCGTATCAGTCAAATCACTAACTTGAATTTTGCCACAAATCTGACCCACCTGTACCTACAAAACAATTATATTTCATGTATAGAGAACCTCAGGTCATTAAAGAAACTGGAAAAACTGTAAGTGCTTTTTTTAAGTAATGTAATTGCCATCATTACAGTAATATTTCTGCATGGAGGTATTTCTATTATCTGCAGTTTTATGGAACAGGCCTCAATCTTTATTCTTTTAGTATTATAAGTACAAAAGAAATTGCTTCAAATGTAATATCCAACATTCTATATTTTAGTAGGCTGGGTATACTTTCCTTTTGCAGCAGGGCAGGTTGTCTTAAAGGCTTATAGGAATATCCAAAAACATCCTTATGTAGTAGGCTTAACTGGTGAAAAAAGTTCCATGGAACCCAAATGAGTTCTGTGCCTTTCAAAATCACACATCTCAAAAGAGCAGGGTCATAGAACTGATAATGTTGATGTAGATTTTATTGTAAAAAGGAATTTACTGCCTATAATGATTTAAATTAAACTATGAAGACTGGTAGATCCAATTTCCCCAGACCGAGTGAGGTGGGAAGTGCTTATTAAAAATGCAGATTGCTGGGGACCAACTCAGCCAAATCGGAACCTCTAGGAGTTAAGCCCACAAATCTTCATTTTCAAACCTGCAACCCAGGTGATTCTTCTGTACTCTAACATATGAAGAGCACTGATAGTTTAATAAAGATTATTCCAATTCTCTCAAAAAAAAAAAAAAAAAAACCTGAACTTAATTCTTAGACTAAACTATGTGTAAGAATCATACAGATAAACCTTTCATTGATTCAATATAAAGAAAACACTCTGCATGTATAATTTTCACACAGCTTAACAATTTTGTAATTATCATGTTTACAGACCACAATGTTCTCAGAATGTCTATTTAAAATTACATCTTATGTTTCACAGGTATTTGGGAGGCAACTACATTGCCGTCATAGAAGGTTTAGAGGGATTAGAAGGACTAAGAGAGCTTCATGTTGAGAGTCAGAGGCTTCCCCTTGGAGAAAAGCTTCTGTTTGATCCAAGAACTCTTCATTCTCTGGCAGTAAGGCCACATTTTCAGTATTTTGACATAGCATATAGTGCTTGACAGTTAAAATGGAACAGGAAGGTGGTGAAAGTGTATTTGGACATTGTACATACTCTGCATGTTTATATAGCAAATTGAGAGTTTATCTGAGGGCTAAAACTAGTTTTTCCCACATAATTGCTCAGAGACTCAGTAGCTATAAAGTGGGGATAATACCTGACTTAGGGCAACTGGAAAGATCAAAAGGAGGATGTTAAAAGGTTATGGAAACTTTGAAGTTCTAACACAGATGTTAACTCGTTCATAATTTGGACTTTGGTGATTATCATGACTAGAATTTTTAAATTTTAGGAAAAAGCCTAAGGAAAGAGACGTGCACAATTATTTGGCAGATTTTAAACAACCTACAGAATCATTACAATGATAAGTCACTTTCCTGCTGGATTCTGATTTGACTGTCAGTTGCAATGCATACAGCTTTGCCTCACCAGAAGCAGGTAGATCTGGAAGCACTGGATTTGATGCTTCAGGAGTTACCTGACAACCAGTGACACATCACATGGAGCTGTCACAATGACTTGAGAAGCCAGAGGGAGCCATGGAGGCTTTGCTAATCCTCAGGGTTTGTTAGGATACACTACCTTCAATTCTGGGCAAGGGAAGGAAATGGAAATGTCATTGGTTTTATTTATGGAGGGCTATAAGGTTTGAATCAAATGCATAACAATTAAAGAACAGTGCTTTAAGTTGGAAAAGAAAGAAGTGACCTGATTTCTATCCTACCCCTTTTATTCTCCCCATAGAATCTACCTCACCTGATCCAAGCAGACTGTGGGGATGGCTAGTTTACTACAAAAAGCCACTGAAAATATTTTTGCTTACTCAATTTTTGCTTATATTCAAGCAGATTCTGAAATTCTAAATATAAGGCATAATTTTTCAAGCTTTAAGTCTTAAAAAGTGTTGGGAAGTGTCTTCTATGTATGTCAGCTGTGTGTGGATGCCTACATGGGTAGGCACCATCTTGGCAGAGATTCCTGGGCCTTAGATTTTAAGATGGCTTTGATTTAGTGTTGCTCTATTATATAAATTTTGTCCTTATTAATACTTAATGTTGAAATTCTTGTTAATTAATTATTACTCTAAGTGGTTTCTGAATGTATGGATTGTCAAGAAAAAATTATATAAAGAGATAAAGATAAAAACAAACACCAGATATTCTTTCATGGTTAATGTTTCTTATTTAGAAAAACTAAGATAAAAATAATTTCTTCCTATGTAAGTACAAATCTTAGCAAAATTAAACACAAAAGGAAATTTGCTTAAGCTGAAATTAGCATATTTTCTAAATTATGTTATCATTTGTTTATTGGGGCATCTTCTTTTTTACTTCTTGATTCTTGGCTTCTTTTTGCTATAAATTTCTCTTATACCCTGATCAAACTTATGAAAAATAGTAAGTTATCTCACAATTACTATAGTTTTAAAAGTTCCATCTGAAAAAAATATGACATAGAAACAGAATATCCATGGCTTTTTGTTTTCTTGCTTAAAGAGTAACCGATAAATTTAAATATTTCACAGATTAGGATTTCTGGTTCCTATCTAAGGTTTTAATCAGACTATTTTCTAATACTAATTATTTCCTTACAGAAATCTCTCTCTATATTAAACATCAGCAATAATAATATTGATGACATAAGAGACTTAGAAATACTGGAAAATCTTAATCAGCTTATCGCAGTTGACAACCAACTTCTGCATGTGAAGGTAGTGTAAAGAAAAATTAATTGAAAAATATTTACATGAAATTGTAATTGAAATAGCCGTAAAATGTGTTACTTTAAAAACTGTTCTGGATTTGGTAAAACTAGTTTATGAATCTCTACTTCTTAATGTATTATTTGCATATTTCTGCCTCCTTGGCTAGTTTTCTCCTCCATACCCCAGTGCCTCCATCCCTCAGCAACAGAAAAAAGTTTCTGTGAGAAGGAAGTATATGCTTTTTCCTGTTTTATTTTTCCATCAAATGTTTCCCTTTAGAGACTAGATTTTTTGCCTCTTAACTCTGATCTCCCAACGAATGAGTTTCTAGTAACTGTGACTAGACTTGAACTCTCTCCTGGGCTGCTCCTTCTTAGGGAAGCACCTTGATCTTGAACTTGCTCTAATTTGCGCTGGCTGTGTTCATGTCATGTTCTATCATATCATGCCATATTCATTCATTCAAATATGTATTAGGCACCTACATATTTGTCAAGCATTGTACTACTTGGTGTAGAACAGAGGAAAGAAAGATACAGTCCCAGTGCTCAAAAAACTAGTCAACAAGTAACAAGACAACAATGTAATTCTGTTTTTGTAAGTATGATGGTAGCACTAACTCAGCCTGGGGCTAAAGAAAGCTTCCTAGAAACAGTCATCCATGAGCTGAGCCATCGCCATGACTTCACAGTTTCTGGTTTGGCACTGTGGTAGAATTTATTTAAGTGGGACCCAAAGAATTGGCTTCTTTCTCCCATAAACAGAGGTCTTATTTTCAAAACTACTTCCAAACAGCTATCTACTGACCCTAAAAAAGTTACCCCTGGTCTTGTTTGCAAATTCAGACCTATTACCTGGCTCATCCCATAACTATTGTAAACAGTAGATGAATATGAAAATAAGTATTATATGTATTCCACTATAAATGAATTTCTCAAAATATCTAAAATGCTATTGAACGATCAGGGTGGATGTTTAAAATAAAAAGACCAATAAGAAAGCATGATTCAGTGAATTGTTTCAACTTACATCATGAAGGATGTAAGGAGTTCATGGTGTTAATTCTTCATTTAAAAATATTTTTAATTTTAGAGTGTTCTATATACTTTTTTCCATTGGGCATTTGTGTTCATCAGATTTAACTTTCCTATGATTTTGCAGTATTTGCCTCAATATTATAATTTTGTGATAGATGGGTAGTCTTCTATCAGATATATTATATGTATAGTATAGGATTAAAGCCTGGAGTCTTTAATTAAGTAGAGAAGACCTGGGCTGTGCACAGTGTCCCACATTTGTCCCATGGGAAATCAGAACAGAGTGGCCAAGCACAGAAGCTCACCTTTCCTGGGGAGAGAATGGTAGACAATTCCAGTGTCCCAAATTGGCATCAATCTTAAATTCAAGCTGAGTATTTTCCCTAAAGGTTTTTGTAAGCCCAGGTTCTAAACACGAAGCTTGGCAAATAAATATTCAGTAAATATATGAGTATATCTTCAAAGATCTGGTTAGTTGTTAATTATCAGAATTACTAAGATTCATTTCCATTATTGTTATTACTTTTAAAGTCTTATTCTACTGGATAAAAATACTAGCATCCAAATGATCCCAAAGGAAGTTTTTCTCAATGACATTAAGACCAAGCTATTTTGCCTACAATGATTATTCACAGGCCATGTTAATAATGTATAACCAGGATAAATGTATAACGAAATAAATATCTTTATTACTGTTGATTACTCACTCTAATGGCCAATATTTAAATAACCAAATCCTTATTATTTAAGACTTAATTCTGTGCCACCCCAATATCTAAATAACCAAATCCTTATTTTTTAAGACTTAATTCTAATTCTGTGCCACCTCCCTTGTGTAGCTTTTCCTGAACCTCTCCATCAAATTAATCTATTTAAATATACCTATTATGTGTGCCAGGCACTGTTCTAGACCCTTAGAGAAACATATTCTAGGCACTGGAGATACCATGATAAATAAGGCAGACAAGGTCTCTGCCCTCAAGTAGCTTACATTACAGGGGAGGGAATGGTCAGTAAAATAAATAAGCAGAAAGGTTGTGAAAGGTGCTATGAAAGAATTAAGTAGAAGGACAGAATGGAAAAAATCAGGTTATCAAGAAAGGCCACTGAGCAAATGACATTAATGCTAAGATCTAAAGGATGAGAAAGAAATCTGTGCAGAGACCAAGGGAAAGAACATGCCAGGCATAGGGAACAACAGATACAAAGGTTCTTCACACTACATATAAAGGTATATAAAAGTTAAAAGTAAAATGATGGGAAAATATATACAATACAAACACAAATAACAAAATAAAAAACTTGAGTGGCTATATTAACATACAATAAAATAGACTTCAGGACAGGAAATATTACCAGAGATAGATCAGGAAAATTTCATAATGATAAAAAGTACCAGTTCATCAAGAAAACATAACAATCCTCAATATTTCTGCACCAAATAACACCTACAAAATGCATGAACCAAAGTGACAGAAGTAAAAGGAGAAATAGACAAACCCATAATTATAACAAATATTTCAACATTCTCCTCTAAGTAGTTAATAAAATAAGTCGATGGTAGATCAGTAAGGTTATAAAAAACTGGTACAACACAGGCAACCAAATTGATCTAATTGATTCTTAAATAACATTCCACCTAACAACATTTGGAATGATCACCAAAATAGTCCATATTCTGGGCCACAAAGCAAGCCTCAGTATGTTGTCTGCCACAAAGGAATTAAATTAGAAAAGAATGAAGGAAAGATGTCTTTAAAAATTTTGAAATATTTGGAAATTAAAAACATACTTTTTAGTAACCTGTGGGTCAAACAAAATATTACAAGGGAAATTAGAAAATAATTAGACTGAGTAAAAATGAAAATGAAACATTTGAAAATTGGTGTGATGCAGTAACAGAGTATTTAGAAATTTATAGCTTTCACTGCTTATATTAGATAAGGAAAATGATCTAAGCTTCCACCTTAAGAAGCAAGAAAAATAAATGCAAATTAAATTCAAACAGAAGGAAATAATAAAGATAACAGCAGAAATTAATGAAATAGAAATATAGACAACTAATACAGAAAAATCAATGAAGCCAAAAGCCAATTCTTTGAAATTACAAACAAAAGTAAAAATTCTAGGTAGGATGATCAAGAAAACAAAGAGAGAAGACATAAATTAATAATATCAGAAATGAGAAAAGGTATCATTACATTTAAAAGGATAATACAGGAATGTTGTAAAGAACATTTTAAAAAAATACCATTTATAATTCACATCAAGACACATGAAATACCTAGGGATAAATTTTAAAATATGTGCAAGAGCTGTACAATTAAAACTACAAAACACTGTTGGGAGAAATTAAAGAAGACCTAAATAAATGGAGAGAGATACCATTTTCATGGATTGGAAGACTATATTCTGAAAGCGCTAATTCTTTCCAAATTAATCTACACATTCAACACAATTTCAATCAAAATCCCAGCAGATTTTTTAAAAGAAATTGACAAGCTAATTCTAAAATTTATATGATTCTGCAAAAGATCTAAATACCAAAACGATATCACTAAAAAGAATAATGTTTGAGAACTTTACCTGATTTCATGATTTTAATGTTACAATAATTAAGACAGTGTGGTATTGGCATAGGATGGACACACAGATCAAGGAAACAGATTAGAGAGTTCATCAATAAATCTGTACGTAAGTTCAATTGGTTATTTTATAGAAGTGCCAAGATGATTCAATGAGGAGAAAATAATCTTTCAACAGATGCTGGTGGACTAACTGGATATCGAAATAGAAAAAGTGAGCCTTCACCTTTCATACCATATAAAAAATTTTACTCAAAATGGATCATATCAAAATTTAACTGCTAAAATATAAAACTTTTAGGAAAAAATAGATTAGACAGAGTTCAAAATTTAAAACTTTCACTCTTTGAAAGACATCATTAATGAAATGGTAAATCACAGACTAAGAGAAAATATTAGCTATCATGTATCTTGACAGTTTTTATCCAGAACACATAAAGAACACTAACAACTCTATATAAGAAGATGAACAACACATTAAAAAATGGGCTAAAGATTTCAACAGAAACTTTACAGAAGAACATATGATAATGGTCAAAAGACACAAGAAAATGTGCTCGGTATCATTATTCATCAGGGAAATGAAAATAATACAGAAATGTGACACCACTACATACCCACTAGGATGACTAAAATTAAAGAAACTGACAATATCAATTTTTGACAAGACTGGGGAGTAACTGGAACTCTCACTCATTGCTGAGGAAATTTTTTTTTTACCACTTACAGTACCTGGTCTTCCTAGGTGGTCTCCCATCCAAGTACTAACCAGGGCCAACCCTGCTTAGCTTCCGAGATCAGATGAGATTGAGTATGTTCAAGGTGGCATGGCTGTAGACTTACTGAGGAAATTTAAAATGGTATGACCTCTTTGGAAAACAGTGTGACAGTTTCTTATAAAGTTAAATATAGAGTTACTATATGACTTAGCAATCACATTCCTAGATATTTACCCAAGTGAAATGAAAACCTATGTTCATACAAATACCTGTATGCAAATCTTTATACAGTAACTTTATTTGTGATTTTAGAAACAACCAAGTTTCCCTCAAATGGAGAATGGATGGATACACTGTATTCCATGAAATGGAATATCATTCAGCAATAAAAAGGAATGAACTACTGATGTGCACAACTGCATGGACAAACTTAAAAAACATGATACTGAGCAAAAAAAGCCAGACAAAGTATATGCTATATGAGTCTATTTATGGGAAACTCCTGAAAAGTAAAAAATGCATGTAGTAAGAGCAAATCCAGTGGCTGCTTGATGGGAGTGCAAAGAGGTTGACTAGAAAGGGCCATGAGTGAATCTTCTGTGATAATGAAAACATTGTCTTGATTGTGGTGTTTGTGATATCAATGTATATGGTTTGGTCATTTAAATGGATATATTTTGTTATATGTAAATTATAACTCAATAAATTTTAAAATACTATTAGAAAAAATTTCAAAACCAAAGAACATGAGTTTCCAAATTGAAACTGTCTCCCCAATGCCGGCACAGTGGATGAAAACTGACCCATGCCCAGATAGATGATCCTTAAAAATTTTTAGGACACCAGGAGTAAAGAGCTCCTAAAGACTTCTACAGAGAAAAAGAGGATACAAAGAATCGAAAATCAAAATGGAATCAGAATTATCAGACCTTTCAATCTGAAAGAAAGTAGAGCAATGTCTTCAAAATTTTGAGGTAAAAATGTTCCCAATCTAGAATTATATACTCAATTTTTTCAATTATTACATATAAAACATTTTTAAACATGAATGCTCTCAAAAAAATTTATGCCCCACATGCCCTTTCTCAGGAAGCCCTTGGAAAATGTGTACTACCTAGAGAGAAGAGAAATCAAAGAAAAGGGAAGACATGGCATCTAGAAACAAGAGAAAAGTTAAGAAATTTCCCAGAATGAATTTGAAGGAAATGTGAAGTGAAGTCCTAGGACAGCATCTACCTAGGACAGCATAGCCTTGCCTGCAGCGGACTGAATTGGTGATAAATACCAAGAAAATAAATAACCAGCCAATTTTTAACTCTAGGGTAAATAAAATGCAATCATAGTGCATTATGTGGTTTAGCGCTGAACAATATTTAAGTAAGCTTAATAATAATATAGTCAATGAATATTAATCCGATTAACAATTTTAGTATAACTATTGATACGATGGAGAAAGGGAAGTATAATAGGGGTTGCAGTAGTACTTATGGAAATTAAGTCATCATCTTCTATAGTAGGAATTCATTAGATAAGTATCTAAGATTTAAAAATCAATAAACAGCAGTTGCCATATAGCAGTGTGGAAGTGTATACAGAAATAGCTGAAGAAGTTGAAAGTGGTTTTGCTATAAGCCCTAAGGTACTCTTTTTAAGTTTTGTTATATATTTTATGGTCTTATTTGATTTTTTAACTGTGTTGATAGCTTTGCTTCAATTTTTAAATATCTAATTTAAAAAAGAGTGATTGTTTGGTTAGGAACAACTGGTTAATATAATTCTGTTATCGTATTATCATCATATCCCCTGTTAGAGCAAAGAATTTTTGTTGATTTCAGGATTCCCTAGAGCTCAGCCCAGTGCCTGATACACAGTAGGCACCTACTACATTTTTATAGAATGAATAAATACAGGAACAGTAAAAATTATTCAACTATATGGGAAAGGCATGCAAACCATTCAGCCACTTCCAGAGGCTGGGAATATGTTATGCCAAGAGCTGCTTCTCCCTCCCATAGAGAGGAGACATTCAGGGAGTGCAGCTGAAATATCAAGTTCTTTTACTTCCAGCAATAAGACCCAACAATTAAAAATGCCTAGACACAGCTTCTTGGAAGTCTGAATATAGAGTTGCCTGGGATTCACTTGAAATGTGCTTTTGTGGTCTATTTTAAATCATCGTCTGAAGGCTTAACCAAAGGACATGTTGAAATTCGGCATCAGAATACTAACTTGCTTCTCTGTGTGTATTCTTGGGGTCAGATCTCCATCTTCTGGCTTTAATTTTACATTCTTTATGCTCATTGATTGAAGTTGCCCAAAGGCTGCTGACATCAAACCCTGTGCCACAGGAGAGAAGGCTCAACACGCCATACATAAGGTCACTGACATCCATCCTAAGAGTCTTCAGCAACAGACAGCTTTGTGCCATGGGGGAAAAGAAGAGGACATCATTAGAGAATCCTAACATAACCACTATAATTAGCCAAGGTTTTTAGCACTAGAGCAGCTGCTTTGATAGGGACGACCAGAGGTTCCGTGAATGCGCCTACAGGAAATATATGAAATAAGATAAAAATGAAAAAGTAATGGTGCCTTAGGATGGTTAAATAACTTTGAATCTTCCAATCAAGATTCTAGTTTGAGCAGTGAGAAAGAAATTTGAGAATAATTAAAAGGAACACATGTAACAAGGAAAAGTACTACCATGGCAACTGAAATCCTGGAGTTCTGTGAAAGGAATAGGAAAAAGAGAATTGGGTCACTGGGAAGTACAGACATTCCCAAATGAGGCCCATGCCCTAGCCTACTGAGGGTCCTAGACCCCCAGGGCAGTGGTTACATTAGAGGCAGAGGCACAGGATATGGACCTAGAAGAAGCTGGTTGGCCGAATGGCTTCAGTCTTTCCTGCTACTTGGGATTTCATTTCCTTCCTTCACGCTTCCACAGCTGCCAAGGACACGTTCCCCCAAGATCCTCTAACCCTACCCTCATCTCATCTCTCCTATACTAGTCCAAAGCTGGTCCCAGGCTGAGACTTGGGGCAGAGGAGGGGGAGGTGAGGGTAAGAGAGGATTAGAGGAGGAAGTAGAGGAAGACAAATCCTATTTTTCTTCTCTCTTTCCATGTCTGTGGCCCCTCTAAACAGCAAAATTTTCAAAACGGTTCCATATAATTTCTCCTTTATAATTCCTGCCCTGCTTCTAAACTCAGATCCATTCATTCACGCATGCATTCATTCATTTCGTCTTGTCCATTCATTCAAAACACCACCATGTGGCAGCACTTGCTAGACACTGGGGGAGACAATAATGAGCAAAAGGACAGACATGGTCCTTGGCCTCAAAGAGCTCTTAGCATTGAGAAGAGAAACATTAAGCACATAATAACCCCAAAACAAATGTAAAATTGCACCAATGGCAAGTACTACAAAGTAGAAATTTGTGGCTCGAGAGCCTATAACACAGGTATTGCTCAGCCAAGCCCTGAGAGAACAGAAGCACTTACCAGTAAAGACAACAGCATGTGCAAAGGCTCTGGGGCAGGTGAGAGCATGGCAAAGATGAGGGACAGGAAGCAGGAAGAGTGAAAGTACGACACCGTGCACATAGAGACTGGTGGGGAGAAGGTGCATAGGTCACGATAGAGAGTTTTGTCTTTATTCTAAGAACAATGGGAAGCCACTGAAGGTATTTAAGCCAGGCTAAAGTAATTATAGATTAGCATTTTGAAAAGTTCAGCATGACTACAATGTGGATAATAGATTGGAAGAGGCCAGGCCAATTAGAAAGTGAGAGATGGTGGAAACCTGAATAGGACTGGTGTGGAAATGAAGTGGGTAGACAGACTGAATTGCTATCTAGGAAGTAAAGTGGACAGGACTTGGTGGTGATGTAAGGAGTACGGGGAAGTCAAGAATGGTTCCCTGGCTTCTGCCTTGCACAATGGAAAATAAGGAACTCAAGAGTCAAGTTTGGGAGAGATGGAGAGAAGATCATGAGTTTTGGTCATATAGAGTTTTGGTCATATAGAGTTTAAAGTATCTTTGAAATGTTCCAGAGAAAATACCAAGTAGACAATTGGATACATAAAGCCGGAGCTCAGGGGGCAGAAGAATGTGGGAGTCTTCAGCATACTGGTTAAGTGGTCACTGAAACTGCCATTGTGTATGAAATCGCCTAGGTATGAGAATAGAGAGCATGTAATGAAATGCTCAACATGGCGTCCTGCAGAATCTGGTTTTCCTCATGTATAGATGACTCTTCCTTCCTTAGTGTAATAGATGTTTTGCTATTGTCATCAATGTGGTCATTCTTTTTCTGCGAAGGGTCTACATGTAAATGGAGAATGTGGTGGGTTAAAGGAGAAAAACGTTTTTCTAGCCATGATTTTACATTCCACTGTAGTCCAGGGAAGGAAAACAAACACTGTTTAAAAGGAATAAATGTAGATTACAGAAAAAGCAGCAAGCGAATTGATGCCTGATGGTCTGCCACAGGGACACCTGCTCCTGCTCCCCAGAGGAAGCTCGGGAACCAACCATGGTGATGCATTATGGGGAGGTTTCATAGCACTGTCACCACACAGATATTCTTTGGGCTTTATCTCAATTAAATAGGTATTTTTATGGGCTGACTCATGCAACATCCCACCAAGTATAGCACTGTTTTAATTTTATAAGATGTGTTCTTCATTCTCAAAAGCAACTTTTAGAAAACAGCTTGTTTACACATTTGGGATTTCTGTGGTCAGAGGGTTGTTAGTTGTAGGGTCAGAGATTCATGCAGGATCCAGGGAGCCAGAACAACGTGGAATCACAAAGCCATAAAGGGAGTGGTCACTGGGTCAGATGCTCCAAAGAACTGAGACGGAGAAAGTTCAAAATTGGCAATGTGATAAGGAGATGAGAAATGAGGTTAGCAGGGCCTGTTCAGGAGCCCCAGGCTGCAGGTGTGCCCAGTGACTAAGGAAGCAAAGGCAGTGGCCTAGACTCTTGTTATGTCAAATGTGGCCCTAGGACCAGCTGCAGCAGCCTAAGAAATGCAGAATCTCAGCTTCTGCCCTAGACCTAACAAATCAAAACCTACGTTTAAACAAGATCCCTAGGTGATTCTTAAGCACATCAAGTTTGAGAAGCACTAGTCTGGACCACTCTTTGAAGAAATGCAGTGATAGAAGGGAAGAGACAGGATAAAAACTAGAAGAGAGAGACTGGAAATGGAAATGCAAAAGAAAGAAGATTCCAAGAGCAGGAGGCCAATGGCAGTGGGGAAGGGATTGAGAGAACCGATTAATTTGGGAAAAGAGGGAGGACCCTTTCTTTGTTGAAAAAAAAAATGGGAAAGAGGAATAGAATAGGAAGCGTGAGACCAAAGGCAGATAACTGAGAAAACTCTGTGGACGGGTAACCTAGTTCTCCCCAGTAAAACTGGCAGCAAAGTCAACCCTTGAAGAGGAAGAAAAAGAGAGGTTTTAAGCCAAACAATACTCCATAGTTTAGAAATTCCTTTCTTTAACTCACAGGGCTCTCATTTAAATGACAGTTATTTTTGGTTAATATTTCTTTGAATTTTTTCCTGTAACTCCTTTAAATAGGTATGCAACAATGTATTAAAATATTACAAACTTTCAAGACCATTTACAATAAAATTTTTGCATCTCTCCAAGTAGCTTGATGAGCCATGAACTTCAATAGGGCCAACATTAAATAGCTGGCTGACGCTATTAAGTCAAATAAATATCATAGTTGCAAAAATGCATAAAAAGGAACAAAAATTTTTGCAATCTATATCTACAGTTTTTATGTCTACAAAGTTTGCTTAATCAATAAAATGATCTGAAAAGTTTATCTCACAGTCAGATATATTAGTGATTTACCTCATTGGTTTTCTGATGACCATTTATCATGAGGTAAAGCATCTTCAGAATGAATGGTGGAAATCAAAAATTTGACATGCTTGCCTCTTATATAAACTAAATATTTGATTTATAAGATACAAATGAACAAACCACTGTGGCCTGTCATGTTTTTCCAGTTTCTAATTTATTCAACCTCTGCTCAATATTGATCCTGACAAGGAGAGTAACCCAAAGATAAATTTATTCACTCTACAGTTTAGTCAGGAACAAGCCAAAAATTATAGATTTTCCCAGGCAGATGATGACAGGCAGTCAGAGAGATGACAAATGGCTGTCTTTAGAGTTAGTTAGGACAGTTGGACCAGACGTTTCCGATAAAGATTGGAGAATGCTGGTCAAATACAGGTTCATCAGTGGCTGTCATTAATTGCAGAGGGAGCACTGCCAGGGCTGCAGGCACCCATACAGGAGCTTGCACCAGCCCTACACGGGCAATAGAATTGGCTTCTCAGGACTCTGCAGCACTCCTCCAAGTGATAGCATGACATGATCATTTATCAAACAGAGACTATCCAGAAAAGTGTCTGTTCCCTTTAGTCATTTATTGAAGGGCAGGAAAGTGAAAGCATTTTATTAAAGACAGGAAGGCAATGAACAACCGGAGCGTATCCAAAGGGTAATCATATTTCAGCGCAGGATTAGTTTAGTCTTAAGTAAACACGCACTGGAGGGAGGATGTCAAGGGTCATTTATCAAATGAGAAACAATTAACAAAACTCTATAGGACTCTTTTTATCTGTATAAATTTAAAATTCTCTTTTGTTTTTATTACTTAACTTTGGGATGACAGGCATCGTGTTCAACACTGTACAAAAATGCAATGCACAATTCCTTCCTAAGAGAAATACAGTTAAAATCTCACATAAAATAAGATAATTATGGCTGAATCAAACACTGTTAAACAAATACTGTGGAGAGAGCATAATCCAGGGCCCAGGATTGAGGGAAGAAGTTATAACTTTTTAAGATAGCTTTCTTATAAGTCAACTACATTCAGTGAGTCAGAAGCTTATTCTTCCTTAAACAATTTTTTGCTCTCTGTTGACCAAAATTAAGAGAAATAAAATAAGCTGAGAGGTGGGAGGACAGGCAAAGAGGCAGAGAATTAACACATTTATTATAACCTACTTTGTTCCAGGCATTTATATGCCATGGCGAGTAATCCTAATTATCCTTACTTTATAAACGAAGACACAGGCTTGCCTAAGGTCAAACAGTATGCAGCAGTGCTGGGAAGCTTGAGATTGCCTGCATTTTTAAAAATAATTCCTATTTTTCACATAAATTATTTGGATACTTCAAAGTCTAGCACAGAACTTAGCTAGACTTAGCAATTCAATAAATATTTTGTAGGCAGAACTAAAAATGCTTTTACCACTTTATGTAGGAAGACGTTGGCCTCAGGAAGATTAACCTACTGGGTACTCTGCAGTGGGTCCTAGACACCCATCTTTCCTTGTGATCACTCCCCAAAGACAGCATTTCTTCATGCAGATGCAGGTGCATATCTAAATATTCCAAATTGGTTATCTCCACAATATGACAGAATTTTGTGGGGATATGCAATATGTGGGAGGGAACTGTTGTCAAAACTTCATAGTATTAAAAAAAAAAAAAAGATTTTCTAAAATCTAAAGAACAAATGTAATCTTATAAGATATTCTTCCCAAAATGGAAAAATGAAGTATCCAAGCAACAATAAACAGGGATCAAACAAAAAATAAGATGGAAGGTACAATTAGGTTAAATGGATATATAAGGCCTTTTGAAAGGTACCAAGCTTTGAAGGTAAGGAAAAGATAAAAGGGAATAAAAATACCAGGCAATGTATGTCAATTACTTTTTGCTTTGCAATCAAGAACATGTGTGAATTAATCTATAATTTGTATTTTCTAATTTTCCCTGATATGCTAGGGTAATTTCTGTCCTGGCTTGAGGAAAACAAATGGAAGACTCATAGGTGCTTGCCTGCTGCTACCTTCTGGAATTTTCATTAACTTTGTAATCCACTACCACCCCCATATTGTAAATAGCAACCCCCCTAGATATGTACAAGATGACATATAGGGCAAGTGCTCTGAAAACCAGAAAGATCTTCACAGAATTAGTTATTATCAACATTTGTTACTTGAGCGACAAACATCTGCTGTAATGTTTTTGCCATATTAAAGGCAGTTTTCCTTTTCTTTTCCCCACCCCTTGGCCATTAAATTTTTAAAAATCAATTGAAGGCTATAGAGTAGAAAAACAATTTTTACATTGCTTGTTTTGAGTAATTCATTACAGATTAAATGTATCTGATTTAAAATTAAAAACAGAATATCGGGGTACATATAAGAAATACTCCAAATATATTTCACTTCCATTAAATATTAGCTAAAAAAAATACATATTTAAAAAATGAAGAGAGAAAGCAAGGAAAAGAATGACAAAAGACAAGGCAATGGAGAAAGGGATAGTGATATTGGATGGGAAAAGAGAGAGAGAGAGAGGCGGGAAGGAGGGCAAACTGAGAGGGCTAGTTCTTAAATGCTATTAATGTTCTTCTCACATTCTTGCAATGCCAGTGGATGGTTTACTCACTACTCCTTAATTGCCTTAATCTGGAAACTTCCAAACTCCACTAAGAATAGGGCATCTTCTGCAGCGTGGGTGGCCAAAGGGGCAAAAGTGTTTTCTGAGCTGCAGTTTGGGTCCAGTGTGACAGAGAATTGTTCTGTGGCTCCCAACTCAAGACTTCATGTTTTGCCTTCTCTTTAGCCCTCTCTATTATTAGTATAGACCATTGAATCA
The DNA here is from genome assembly GCF_902729225.1 of Pteropus medius. Classification (NCBI taxonomy): domain Eukaryota; kingdom Metazoa; phylum Chordata; class Mammalia; order Chiroptera; family Pteropodidae; genus Pteropus; species Pteropus medius. The sequence continues at coordinate 2,335,961 of NW_024350926.1, read as the reverse complement.
AAAATATATATATACTTATCTATGGTACACTTTCTAAGTACCTGGCACTGGGTGAGGAAGCCATGAAAAGCAGTAATTAATGTTAAAAACAGTTAACTGAATGAAAGAAATACTGATAATTATGAAATATTTGTGTTTTGCTTTTTCTTCTGTAATTACAGGATTTGGAGTTTTTACTGAACAAGTTGATGAAGCTGTGGAAAATGGATCTAAATGGAAATCCTGTTTGTCTCAAACCAAAATACAGAGACAGACTGATATTGGTGTCCAAATCACTGGGTACATGTTTATATTATATTAATATTATTTTCTTAAGAGAAAAAGACCTGGTTCACCTTTTAGCTAATTTATCAGCAAGCCTTTAGAAATATAAATATGACATCTGGATCTACAAAAATGGTCAAGTTTAAATCTGATATTTTGAATAAAAGTTAAAATTGAGAAATAAAACAGGAACAATATCTACTGTTCAGAAATAATTAATCAAGGTACCAGATACTTTTTCTTTAAAACAGAAAATATGGCTGTAACCAAAAAAAAAAATTGGTCATCAATGTGTAGAACTTGCTCACCTTTTGCCAAATTTCCATTGGTACAAATCCTCTGAAGATCCTGAGACTCTTTAGCTCTTGGTTTTGTAGAGAAAGTTGTTCAAGGTCTTCATTGTTTGACACTTGCCAAATAGTACCTGAGAATAGAGGAGTTATTTTCATTAATAGCGGAGCAGGGCGGGGAGTCCTTTATGAGACCCTTATAAATAAAAACATTCCTGAATACACACTATACTGGGGGAAATGAACCAGAGTTCTTCGGCAGGGTCCAAGTTATATAGCACTGTAGAGACAAGCACTGCCCTCTCACAAAGTAGGATTCATGAGACGTTTCCTGTATTAGAACTTCTGTGACATGTTGTACTTAGGTATAAAAACTAATGCACGGAAAACCATTTCAAAGCTCATAGCTGTAGTAAACCTTGATTAATTATAATGCTAGTGCAGTGGTTCTCTTGGGAGAAGAAGAGATTGACAGAGAGCATATCAGAAAAATCCAAGATGATTTTTCAAAATACATATGTGAGGGTCATACCCTGCCCACCCTGTACCCCACCAGCCAAGGGTAGGGAACAGAGAATACACAGGGAGAATAGTCTCTACAGATGATTCTGCTACGCACCACCCTCAACTCTCCATCTCCTCTCCTCTCTGCCCATCATACACAATTCTATTAGTCCACTTCCCTTAGGAAGTAGAGTAAATATTATTAACATTTGATAATTAAGAATCTTCCAGTGTTTATGGAACCACTTCTGGAAACACTGCTCATATACAGTACTGTAGGCAATGCGTAAAAGATAAGGAGATGTGTATACTGATCTTCAAATAAAGAAGATTTATTCAAAGTTTTTAAAAATAAATATTTTCTATAACATCTTATTATAAATTGCATATTTCTTCTAGAAAATGAAGAAAATATAGAAAAAATAAATATTTTTAATCCTGCTATAAATCTGTTAACACTTTAGTATATGTCCTTTCTGTCTTTATTCTATTCATATACACATGTCTAAACATTCTCTGTTTTTAGCTTGTCTCATTTTAATTTCTTTCTTTTTCCTAAGTGCAAACCAAAAAACACAAATTAACTCAGGGCCTGGTAAGAACTACGGGGAGCCATTTTCTGTTTTGTTAGTAACCTAGTCCTGATCAAACAGAATGACAATCCCCACACTTGGTTTACTATGTGTGAGTGGAAGCAAATTTGGGGCTGAGAACAACTCATTAACACCAATCTCACAGGTCTCTGATCTTGTGTCCATTACTTGGCTACCCCTCCTGAACCACTTGTACACCTAATAACCGCAAATAAGATCATTTGCTAAAAGTGAGATAGAATCAGATTTAACAAGGCATAGACTCTCAGTCATTTCTCAGTTTTTTCTGGAACATTAATATAAGGAGACAGGGTTATGGTAAAAGTCCTGGATCATTCCTTATCCTTATAATAGATGTTTTAAAACTATGTACTGATTTACACACATCACATCCAATAATATATTAACCAATTATATGATTATTAATAAAAACAGATCTGGAAAGATATCAATAAGTAAAAGTGTTTGAGAATCTGAGCATAAAACAATGACCTTTAATGTAAAGTTATAAGTACTAAGATGTATGATGATAAAATATTTAGCCAAGTTCTTATATTATAATCTGGAGAGCGCTATTGTTGTTAAAATAAGTGCATGAGACAAGATGCAGAAACAACTATACTTCTAGAGTTTATGGATCTAGTTTATATTTCTAGTTTTATCACTTGATTTTGTACTTTGTGTATACCAATACTATGGATCATATTTAAGTGCCAATGTTAATACTTTCAGTAGTATCATAAATATTTTATCAGTATACATATCATTTTTCCCTGTAATAATATAATCTAACAATTTTTACTACATCCTTTCTACGTTCTGAGATCTAGGAGAAGATATTACATGGATGATGAAAGAAAATATATTTACTTTCAAAAATACTATATTGCAAACTTTGCTAGAAAATACAGTCTTTATCTTAAGGCCACCTGTATTCATGTAATTAAAAAGGTAATATAAAATGTCCTATAAATTTACAGTATCTCCATTTATAATAGACTACTATCAGCCATTAAAAACTGTGTTTAAAGAAAAACATAAAATGCTCACAATACAATATTAAAAAGTAGGCTGCAATGCTTATAGAGAATTCCAATTTTATATAATACATATACATACATAGAAAACAAAAAATGCTAAAAAATATATGAAAGTGTTATCAGTGGTTTTTAGAGATTATTTTTGGTTGCAGAATACAAGCAATGTTAATTTTCTTCTTTTTTTTTGTATTTTCCAAATATCTTAAACATACAAAAATTATTTGTAATTTAAGATGTTCAATTTTCAAAACTTTTTTAAAGGAACAAAATATAAAGATAGATAGTTGAAATCTCACTTCATAGAACCAAGAAGCCAGCTATGTGGGTTGTTTCTATTATAGCCTATGTGCTAGGATATAAAAGCATTATTAATGTATGTGCTTTTAAAATACCATGTTACATACATAAAACTTCTTATTCACTTTAAGATAAAATATATTTTGCTTTTTCCTAAATATAACCATATTATTTAAATTAATGGATATTTAATTTTTGTTGAGTATGACATTTTTGTTTTTAAAAATAACAATATAATGTATATATGACCATAGATGGGTGACCATACATCAAATTGTTTACAGTGATTATCTCTGTCAGTGATGGGAAGAAGTATGGATAGTAACACAGAGCCTTTTTATGTTTTCTCCGTCATGTTTCAGTTGTTTATAATAAGCATATATCTTTTTTAAAATCAGAAAAAATAATCAAAAATAAATAAAAGCTACACAAAAATAGAGAAGTTGTGTAAGTAAGGCACTTTAAAAAGAAATGTATTTCAGCCTACAGTGTAACTTAAGTTCATGTGTCCTAAACCAGAAAACTATAAATTTTACCTACATGTTGATATTTATATATTGTATTTTTTAACATGTATATTTTTCTCTAGAATTCCTTGATGGAAAAGAAATTAAAAAGATGGAAAGACAATTCCTAATAAATTGGAAAGCATCCAAAGATGCCAAGAAAATCAGCAAGAAAAAGAACACTAATAAAGAGGATGCAAGTAACTCATACTTGAGTAAGTAGGCTGTCATTCAGTAGCTGACCACATCTACTAGCAAAGGGGAATAGTCTACTCAACAACAACAAAAATTCAGAGAAATAGGAAGCTTTATTTAGATTTTTTGTTTAAGGCATTTGGGTTTTTTAACTTATTTATAACACCTAGGAAATTTAACCTGTAATGTTTATAAATGAAAATGTAGCCACGATCAGGAAAAGCTGTGTTTGGTTGAGTATGACTATGTCGGCCATGGAAACGGAGAGCCATTAAGAGTGGGGGAAATGTATAATTTTACATCTGGCAAAAGTCCATGATATTGGTTATGTAAAAGGTGAAAAAACAATCAGCTATGTAAATTGTGAAACCTAAGTTACCAGTATATTTGTTTAGCAACAGTGCAAAAATCTCATTTTTCATTGGGATAGAAAATAAAAATGTATCACAGCCACATCTGTGGCCTATATTCTGTGGCCTGTCCCCTTTCATATGCACGCACCCCAACACTTGCATATTTTGATTATCATATGCCTAAGGCTGTATTGCAAAGGACACGGCCAACCTCCCTTGCCTAAGTTATGCAACTAAATGTAGCCAGTGTAACGGGTAACAATGATCTTTTTCACATTGGGTAGCATCCTAGAATAAGTCTTCACAGATTCCGTAGTCCACAACACTGGGATGAGCCCCTTCCTCCATTCCATGAAAGTGGCTGAATGCTAACGGTCTTCCTGTTCCATAGCTAACAGAGGATGGGGGCATGGAAAGGGGTTAGGCCAGGGGAATGGGAAAGGGAAACTGTAACAGTGAACTGAGGCTTTGTGCATATCTTAGGAGCTCTGTCTCCAGGACAAGGAGGTTGAGGTGAGGAGAAGCAGAGCAGAGGTGGAAAGGCATGGAGCTCTGATGATTTTGCCATGTCTATTGAATACAAACTGTGGAAAATCATTTTAAAGAATGGAACTTTTTGAGCTGATAGTATCCCCATGAATCATGATACTATGTTGACAATGTGAATTTCTCAAGATCTGAAACCTATAAAACAGACAGAAGCCATTTCTCCTCCTCTGTTTACCTGTGGCTGGCTGTGAGAGGTAGAACAAGACCCAGGCTAAGGAGTCCAGTATTTTACATATTTTCAGTGTTATAGCAAAGATGCCAAAGTGCCTAATTAGTATTGAAGTACTCACAGAATTCAACACCAGCTCTCACCCCAAAATTAAGCCTACTCTAAAATAATGTAGTTTCCTTCATCTTAATAGATTTCATAAATTCTTGCTAATTCGGAGACAATTAGATTAATTTTAAGTTTGCCAATGCAATTTGACAAAATAATATAATGTGCCTTAAAGTTTACAATTTTAAAAGCTTATAGCTATTTAATTTTCTCACTAAAATCCTTATTAATCTCTTTATCATCTAGTATGACCTCCAACTAATTAACAAAAGCAATCCTTAAAGCCATGTAGATACACTAACAACTATCTGAAAAGGAAATTAGGAAAACAATTTCACATACAATAGCACCCAAAAGAATAAAATACCTGGGAATAAACTAAACTAAGAAGATAGAAGAATTGTATGCTGAAAACTATAAATGACTGATGAAAGAAATTAAAATACAAGTGAATGGAAAAGATAGCCTGTGTTCAAGGACTGAAACATTTACTATTGTTAAAATGTCCATAATACCCAAAAGCATCTACAGATACAATGCAATCCCTATCAAAATCCCAACGGCATTTTTCACAGAAATAGAAAACAACTCTAAAATTCATATGGAACCACAAAAGATCACAAAGTAGCCAAATCAACCTTGAAAAAGACAAATAAAGCTAGAGGCATCAAAACTTCCTGATTTTAAAACACAGTGTAAGGCTACAGTAATCAAAACAGTTTGGTACCAGCATAAAACACATACAGATATACGGAACAGAACAGAGAACTCAAAAGTAAATCCACAGCTAAATGGTCAACTGATCTTTGACAAGGGTGCCAAACATACACAATGGGGAAAAGGCAGTCTCTTTAACAGAATTATGAAAACTGAATAGTCACATGCAAAAGAATGAGACTGGACCCTTATCTTACACCTTACACAAATTAACACAAATAGATTAAAATAAAGACTTAAACATAAGGCCCCAAACTGTAAAACTCCTAGAGGAAAATACAAAGGGACAGCCTCATGAGATTAGTATTGGCAATAATTTCATGGCTATGACACAAAAAGCACAGACCACAAAAACAAAAATTAACAAGTGTGACAAACTAAAAAGTTTCTGCACAGCAAAGGAAACAGTGAAAAGGCAATCTATAGAATGAGAGAAAATATTTGCAAACCATATATCTGATATGAGGTTAAGCTCCAAAAGAAAAAAGATTCTCTTACAACCCGATAGCAAAAAAAAAAAAAAGTCTAATAACCCAATTTTAAAAAGAGCTAGGGAACTGGACAGACATAACTCCAAAGAAGACCTACAAATGGCCAACAGGTATAAATAAAAATGCTCAATGTCACTAATCAGAAAGATGCAAATCAAAATCACAATGAGTTATCACCTCACATCTGTCAGGATGGCTATTATCAAAAAAGCAAATGACAAATGTTCGTGAGGATGTGGAGAAATTAAGAGCCCTTGCACATTGTTGGTGGGAAGGCAAAATGGTGCAGCCGCTATGAAAAACAGTATAGCAGTGCCTCAAAATTTTAAAATAGAACTACCTATGATCCAGCAATCCCATTTCTGGGTATTTATCCAAAATAATTAAATGAGAATCTCAAAGAGATATTAGAACTCCTGTGTTCACTGCAGCACTATTCACAATAGCCAAGATGTGGAAACCACCTAAATGTCCATTGACAAATGAATGCATAAGGAAAATGCAGTATATACATACAATAGAATACTATTTATCCTTTAAAAAGAAGGATATTTCTACAATATGTGACAGCATGGATGAAACTTGAGGACATTATACTGAATGAAACAAGCCACTCAGAGAAAGACAAATACTAAATGATTCCATTTATATGAGGTATCTAAAACAGTGACATTCATAGCATCGAAGAATGAAATGGTTGCTAGAGGGTGGAGGGAGGGGGAAATGGAGAGTTACTAAACAATGGGCATAAAGCTTCAGTCAAGCAAGATGAATCTAGAGATCTGCTGTACAAAGCTGTATCTATAGTCAATCATAGTGTATTTTACACATAAAAATTTGTTAACAGGATATATCTCACATTAAGAGTTTTTACCACCATTTTTAAAAAGACCTATAGGATATTATATAGCACAGAAGTATCATTTCATTCCTTATTGTAGTTGCTATTATGACAACCATTAACAATTTAAAATGGAAAGCACTCCAGTCTAGGAAGCAAAGAACAGAGGGCAAGGGAAGAAAAGACAGCTAATATTTACTGTGCCAAACATTTCAGATATTTACACACATTATTGCATTTAATCACTATAATTTGTAGGGCAGATAATTATTATGTCCATTTTGCAGATGAGAAAGCGGAGTTTTAGAACGATGAAATAAATTATCTGAGCTCACAAAGACAGCAGGTGGTATGGTGACTAATCAACGTTATCTAACTTCATGAAACAACTCCAGCTCCTAGTGACCACTCTAGTGATGACTGGCTGAATTGGGCTTAGGCGTAAGGACAAAAATGTCTGCTCTACTTAGAGATTCACTTAGGTATGGTGGGAATTTAGGAAAATCTGCAGATGTGTAAACATGTGATATGTAAATTTTTATGAATAAAATGGAACGAGGAAGAATATGGAATAATAGATTATTAAAGAACTTTGAAATTTTAAAAGTATTCAAATAGATATGACTTACTATATTGAAAAACAGACTCTAAGGTCAATTAAAATAAAACTGAAACAAATTGAAAGCTGACTCGCTGCAATAGAAAATTATCTTGAGTTTCCTCAGGAATACTTACTCTCCCTTGGCCACTTGTAGATACTCTTCTCTCTCACCTCCTACACGTTTGCCATTCCTACCCAAACAAATGATACAGTTCTGAACTTCTGAGGCTTAAAAACAGTGACATCCCTAGATATGTGTATATAACACACAATAACTCTATCCTTAGGTATGTGGCCAATAGCTTACACTATGGTCTTTATGCAAGGCTCTGTCATTACTGCTCAAGAGAAATGGAAAACATGAATTAAAGTCCAGAAGATACATGTTTTTAAAACTTACAGTATACCTTCAAATCTTTAGAAAAGCAAAGATGAACCTTTTAAAGACACCCTTGTACAACCAAATACATTTTAAGTGAACAGGAATTCTTAGGAAGAGAGCAACTTTTATACTTCCTGAATTTCTACATATTTTTGATAGCCTTGTAAATTTGGAACTCTATATTAGGGACATATGGTAAGATTATAGGGATTCGGACCTCAGATTTTATTATCTTACAATAAAAATCTTGTCCTACATATAGCCACATATCTATATAACTCAAAATTGAAAACAAAATCACTTAATAAAATCCAAAATGTATGCATATCTTTTAGCACTGACTTCTGTAATGCTTCGATGGAAACATTTATTTATTCATTTAATAAACATTTATTGAGCACCTTTGATGTGTCCCAGACTATGCTAAGGCATGGGAATTGGAAGTGATTAAAGCAGTCCCCCACTTAAAGGGAAATCACTGCTAGAAATGGAGAATGGTCTATAATGATGTAGAATGTTAAGGGCCAAAATAAAGGCATGAACGTATTTCAAAAACTATGTGACTAATCTACTTCCTAAAAGTTAAACACTCTGAAAAAATAAACTCAGAACAGCAAAACACAAGGGAAGGTAATATTTATAGTAATGTTGGTGTACACATTTTGTCTATGAGAATTGATTATAAACTTTCCTGTGTAGGTTTTTATGTATGAAAATTTGTGATATTTTATCTTGGACATTTTTAATTGGTTTTACCATAGATCTATTTAACGTTTTTTAATTCCACTTCATAAAATATAATTTTAGACAGTCTAATGCTGTTGTATGCCATGTTTACAATTTAGTTATTGATTTCAAAGCAGAATGCTTTTAATTCTTTGTATGCTACAGGTAACTTTGAAACAATGCATCACATAGTTCCTGTTTATTACCCACAGGTGGGTAAACCAAAATTAGTCTTTTTCTCTGATGTACAGAGATACCTTCCAAATAGAAATGCATCTCTAGAAAACTCTCAAGAAGATAACCCTAAAGTTACTGAAGAGACCAGGTGGGTTCTTTCAAATATTTGTGAGATTTATCTTTTGTGGGAGGATGGGACATCTTGACTGTCAACAGCACAGAGAAAGAGAGGCCCATCATCTGTCTCTCCTTGTTCTGTTCTCAATTCTTCTCTGCCAAGCACCAAAGAAAAAAAAAGAAGTTCACTATTGGTCTGCCCAGTCACAAAGTTGAGGTGGAAGGGGGCTGGTCAAGAAGTGCAGTCATTCCCTGAGGTAGGACAGGTGACAGGAAAGTCCCAGGAGCAGCAGGTATGGATGTGTGAAGGAGCAGGGATCATATCCAAGGAGCCTGAGTGAGGCCCAGCTGATGATGGGTGGTCCACTAGAGAATGGATGAGGACAGCAAGGGCATGTGGTGGCAGAAAGGAGGGGAAGCCGGGACACTGCAGAGGTCGGCTACTTGTACCATTTCCCCAAACCAAAGCGTCTTCATCTGGTCTCTCAGAAGGAGACATTAAAAGTTCATTAGATTCTCAAAGGGGTTTATAATCCAAAAAATGTTTAAGAATCACTGTTCTAAACCTTGAGAATATAAATAATTTAGCTCCATGTGAATCGGCTGTAAGTCTCCTGATGAGAAGAAAATTGCTTTTTGGGTTTTAAAAGATGATACTGCTTTCATATAATGAGAAATCCTAACAGAAGATAACTTTGTTTATTCATAAATCTATGAATAAATAGACTTATTTATTATATGTCAGGCAGAACTGAATATAAAAACTCAAATGAGATAGTCCTGATCTCAGAGACCTTCCAACAAGCTAGTTGGAGAGTCAAATGTGATACAGTTACTGTACAGTGTGATGAATGCTATGGACATTATAAACCAGATCATAATACAGCCTATAAATTATTCAGCTTTTTCATTTATTATCAAAAAATGATTGCTCTAATGAAGGCCAAAAGCATATTTCATTGAGAAAGTAATCAGAGCCAGTAGACATACTTTGGAATACATTTCCTTTTTCCAGAACTGTCTGCTGAAGGTCAGGTGGGTTTTCACGAGACCCTCTTCGCAGGGTCCAGTCAAGAGATGGTGTCTTAGCATTCCTTAACGGAGCGATCTGAGGAAGACTCATAAGCAACACTGCTGCATGTCCTACCCTATCCCAGGGAGACTGGCTTAAGCTTGCCAGGGCAGGCTTCCGGGAGCCTCCTGTGGGTCTATAAATGCTTTACTGGGAGAGAAGAGGAAGGGTATGCAGGATGCAGGGAGTCCTAGTTTCAGTCTTGCCTCCTCTCCACACACACACACACACACACACACACGGCAAGTTGTGTGAAAATTTGCTTTACTACTTATGCCCTGTGATTACCATCAAAACCTTAGCCAGCTTGTCCATAGCACCCCAACAGTTTCTTAAAGATTTACACAACTGGTGTCAATTCCACAACACTGTTCTTGAGTTGTGTTTCTTGCCAAGTATTTTGAAAGGTCTTGCTAATACATTACCAAAGTAAAAAAGAAAACAATAAAAATGGACACAGAAAACAGTGGTAAATTCTATACATTGTCACACACACTTTGAGCTGTGAGCTGTGGCACATGCCATATATTCTATAGCTCCAAGCAAAGCTCTCATCACTAGAACTGCACTGACAAAACAGCAAATAAATCACTCTATTTTAATTTTCCCAACTAGGAACACTCAGTACTAAGCTAAATGCATTTTAAACTCCTATGTACTATAAAAACATCCTAAAAGAAGCCAGCAGAATAGGGGGGTTCCTGTGAAAGAACATAAAGAATGTCACTAGCAGTGAAATTGATCATGTTCGACCCTGAGTCTTTAGTTTCATAATGTGAAAAAAAAATTACATATTTTAAATGTTTTTTATTTCCTCAGGTAACATTTTTACTGAGGGCATGCCAAAATATCATTTTGTTATCACAAAAGATTTAAATCTTGTTAAATGGGAAAATCAGTTCTACCTCTCTTTTATAAAAGGTGACCAAAAATATGATGAAATTTCATTGAGCTCTTGATATAGATTTTTAGTGTGCCTATTGCTAACATTTTACTAACTTAGTATAAAGCTAAGTTAGTAAAGTGTTAAAAACAAAATACCTAGCCCAAACACAAAGAATAGATTTTTAGTTTTTAAAAAGTTGATGAAAGCAACTCCTTCCCTTAATTACTTCAAGGGAAGCAATGAGCTGGCATCAGCAGACACACGGCCCACAGTCCACATTTAATATTCGGGGTGGAAAGCCTGCTCAGAAGTGAGAAGGAGCTTAGAGTGCTTTTTCCAAAATGCTAAAAGTCTGTGCCCCATGCGCCTTTAAGTATCCATATACTGGGAGCTGTGCCTGAATCCCATGGAACGCAGTGAAGCAACATCTGTCCACTGACAGTGGAGTGTTTTCTACCTCCTTCACAAATGCATGCAGTCTGTGCTCATGTATATTTACACAAGCCTTCCTTCCCTACAGGGAGGAAAAAGTCAGACTCATTGATGTTGTTTTTGACCCTCAAACTGAAGTCGATACTATCAATGTACACTTTAATTAAAGATTAGTTCAAAACTATTTTTTACTTAAAGGCTCATTCTGAACAAATGCTTTCAGTGTTCAATTAAAAATAATATATGGTATTAAACAAAAAATGTACACATTATTGCTTCTTTCTGTGTTTGTCACAGTAAATACTTCTGACAGATGTTTCCTCTTTTCGAACATGCTAGGAGGTGCTTGAGCCTTAGTAATTTTAAAATAGACATTAAATACATTTATGTATTATAAAGAAGATCCACTGAGAATACTGTACAGCACTATACAATAAAAAAAGCAAATTGTTGCTTGATTAACTATCTTACAAGCCTAAGCAATATCAATAGAGTCAATTCATCTCTCGTTAATGCAAAAATAATAACTTTCTAACTGGGTTAGAATGCCCTTAGTTTCAAATACCTTTAAGAAATGTGAATCTCTGGGACCCATAATTCACAGGAAATGTTCATTGTACATTATTTAACTATTTATAAAATTCCTACTATCTTCAGTTAAAATATGGAAACATTAGATTTCTTTGAGTTAAAAAGTGAACTTTAAAAACGGTAAAAATAAGTTGCTTTCACCACTGTTAGGTTATGTTTGAACAATTTCCTATGTGCTTCAAAGATAATTTTTAAAACTTAGAAAATATTTTAGTCACAAAGCTCTGGGATGATCTTATATAAACTTATTTGCAGAATTCTAAATGCCTTTAATTTCATTGTGTTGAACCTAACCTCAGTATAATTCATTTTATAGGTAAAATAAATGTATATGTAATCAATAATGTAGGTATAATGTTAAGATTTTGATATGACGTTCTCAAAGCACCCTTTTGAAATTAGGACATCCCCCGCACCCCCCTCAAAAAAATAAAAAGCAATTATGGTAAGCAACAAAGTTTTTAGAAACAGACTAAGGTAGCTTTTGTGACTTCTAGTCTCAATTGTCAATGGCTTATTCTGTGAATAAAGAGTTAAGTAACATGTCATTTATAAGAATTATATTATTTTCCAGTCTCTTTTGAAAGCTGAATCTTCATTACCCAAATTTTAAAAACGTAGAACCCTTTGAGAGGAAAATACTATCAGCCCCATTTTCTAAATGGGGACGTGAGCACTGGCGAGGCCCAGTTAGAGGGGCCCAAAGTCACATATTGCCATGAGGCAGAATAGGGACTTGAATCCAGGTCGCTAACTTCAAAAGCCAAGCTCTCAATGACTCTGGAAGGGAATGTTAAAAATTCTCTCAGGTATAAGCAGGGTGAAGTAGGTGAGGGAAGCAGGTGAAAATATGATTGAGGTGAACTGGAGAGCACAAGTCCAACTAAAGGCAACTCTATCTACTTGGCTCTAAAACAATGTAGTCAGGCAGATATGCTGAACTTGAGAAATTATATTAGTTGACAAGCAAGATATCTAGATTGTGAAATCATCTGACTTTAAAATATTGGGTCAATTTTTTTCTTAAAAAATATCTATTAAGATACATAAAAAAGAAAAAAAAATGGTGCTAGCAATGATATCGAGCAACTGGAACTCTAAGGCACTAGGAATTCAAAAATAGTACAGCCACTTTGGAAAACAGTTTGACATATCCTTATAAAGTTAAACATGGACTTACCACATCAACAGTCCCATTCCTAAGTATTTTCCAAAGTGAAACAAACCTATACTCACACAAAAATCTGTACCCAAATGTTTATAGTGGCTTATTTACAATCACCGAAAAAAGGAAACAACCCAAGGGTCTCCAGACTGGGGAATGTATAAACTGTGGTATATCCACACAATGGAATACTACTCAGCATTACAAAGGAATGACGTGGTGATACATGAAACCACATGGATAGATCTCAAGAGCATTATATAAGCGAAAGAAGCCAGACTTAAAAGCCTAAATACTGTATGAGTCTATGATATTCTGGCAAAGGCAAAACTACAAAGACAGAAAACATCAGTAGTTGCCTAGGACTAGGGGTTGACTACAAAGGGTTAGCACAAAGAAAAAAATTCTAGGGGAGGGAAGAGTGATGAAATATTGCATATCTTTATTGTGGTATTGGCTATACGACTATATGTTTATCAAAACTTGCTGAACGATATACTCAAAAGTGAATTTATCTATGTAAATTATACCTTAATTAAACAATAAGGGGAATAATTGTAAGGTAAAAAAAGCACCAATTATATAAAACCTATGTATGATATATATATATGTATACCTCAAAGCAATATATTTTCTTCACTGTTACATGTGATCATTTTACATTATAAAGATAGGGTTAAGATGACAAATTATTTGACCTATGTTAAAAAAAAAGACAAGTATAATTTTAAGACCTATATCACACTCTGTGAAATAAAATTTATAGCACGCTAAAGCCATGAACTTTCTGGAAGACTAGACAAGAAATCCAAAGAATGACATACAAATATTAAATATAGTACGCTAAAAACCTCAAGCATTAGGATCAGTCTGCCTGGCCTAAATCCTATCTTTGCCACTTACTGTGTGACCTTGGACCAGTTACTTAATCTCTCTGAGCTTCATTTTCTCTACTGTAAGATGTAAAATCCTCAAAATGTTTTTGTAAAGACTAAATGGAAAATAAAGTACATTTTTGTAATGCACTTAGTGCATATAGAGTTAAGTCAGGTATGTTACTAATTTACCTAACAGTTGAAAATTTGAAGATGTTTATCTATTTTTAAAATACTGGTTTCTTGCAGGAATTAGGACTAATCTAGAATCATCAGAGGATCTGGTATCTGCTGCTTGGAGTGGCAGCAGATAGTACAAGGGGGTGGTCCCTAGGGTTGGACTTGTTACATCAGTCCTTTCCAACCTGACCGCTGGGCAGGAGCTGGCCAGTGGCCAACCACTGTTAGCAGTGAAGAGCCTCAGTTGTGCCCCTGCCTCCACCCCTCTTCTGGCAGTAACAGCAGATTCCAGCAGGCCAGGCTGAGGTGAGGATGTGAGATGCCAAAGAGGCAAAACGTAAGGCACCTAATTTGCCTCGCCCTAGTCCTGAGCCACCTTCCCTCCAATATTATTATTTCCATACGTCTCCCAACTCATAAATTTCCCCATTCTTCCCTATACCAGCAGGAGAATCTTTGCTTCCGCTTCCTTTAAAGCCTGAGAAGATTCACATAGTTTAGTGACTAATCATTAGCCTTGTTATGGTCACCTAGATTCTGTTTGCTACTTGTTTTGATAACTTTCATTTTTAAATAATTTAATGTTTTTTTCTCTATTAATACAGGAATCTCTCTTTGAAGTACTCTGAAAGCTTAGTGACAAAAAAAGGTGTACGCAAACCTCGCCTTCTCCATAACCCAAAAGAAAATTTGTTAGAAAAAAAAGAGTCAACTCAGCCTTAAGTGATCTGAAACATTTGCTTTTTACCATTATAGAACTAGGCAACAACATCTTTTGTCGTTGGTAGCTTTATGGTCTCACTATATGAGAAAAACCTTTAAGTTCTTGTTTGATTTGCTTTTTTACTGAATCTGAAACTGCTTTTCAATTGCTTTAATCCCCGTTACATAAAATTTACTGGGAAAATGAAGATGTGTTTTCTCATTCATTAAAAAAAAAGTAATCTTTTTCTTGAATCAATGGTGTTTTGGTGTGCTTCTTTCTAAAGTGTTAAATCTAATTAGTTATTGAGTGGGAATTGACATGAGAGCCTGAAGATTGCGCTGATTCACTCTAATATACTGAAGTGTGAAACGATATATCCAAATTCAAGTGCCACCATTACCATATACTTGGTAGTTCCAATTTAAAAATCTGCTGTAAAGTTTGAAATTTGTCGGCATTGTATCAAGGATAGACTAATAACTTGTTAGAAAATCTCGTGCGTCCACTCAGACTTCGCCTCCGAAGGCGAGGGGTCGGAGACCGGCGGAAGCCTCGGAAGGCTGGGGGCGCGCGGGCCCCGCGCCCCCGGGGCCGGCTTGGAACCCGCCTGGCGGCGCAGCGCCGGCCCCGCTTCCCGCGGGTCCCCGAGCGCAAGACACCTCAGCGAGTTCCTCGCATGGGGACGGGGCCAGGACACATTTTACGTGCAAATAACGACTCAAGGCGGGGGCCCCAGGCGGGCATCGGAGGCGGCCGGCCTGGGCCCGCGCCCCCGGGAGAAGCGACCGAGACCCAGGCCCGTGAACTGTGACTGGGGAACCTCCTCAAGCACCGGCGACAGAGGGAGCCTTCAAGGTACGCGCGGTGTGTCGCAGGGCGGCTGGGCGGCTGGTCCGCAGCACGCGGAGGAGGCTCTACCGCTCTAATCGGGGCAACGTGGACCTTTTACCTCGGGGTGAAGTAAGAGGCTAGCGCGGCGGTGCGGCACCCTCCACGGCGCCTCGCGGAAAACTCAGTCACGCTCCACGAAACGGCAGCGTCTCCGCCCAGCTCGGGGCCTGCCTGGACGGCGCCCGGGCTCAAACGAGTCACTCGCGAAGCGGTTCGGGGGGTCCTAGAACCCAGACCTGGGTTCCGCAGGCGCGGAACGCGGTGCGCGGGGCGTCCCGCCCGGGGAGGCACGGACGCGAGGGGGCGGAGCCAGCCGGCCGCCCCGCCCCTCGGGCCCCGCCCCGTCCGACGCTTTGATTAATGACTCTCCTACCGCGGAGACCGCGGCTCCGCCAGCGCTCAGACCCCGCGCCAGCGCCTCAGGTGCGCGCGGACTCTGCGGCCCTGCTGTGGTGTCCCGACACCCAGCTTAGTTCGTACAGACGCTTGTCCTCAGGGGCGCCCGCGTAAAAGGCGCTCCCAGCCGGGGCTGGAAGGGGCCGTCTATTTCGTTTGGACGAGAATGGAGTGACCCGCGCGGTCCTGGCCACGCAGACCCGGCTTGAAGCCCCTTCCCCGCTGGCGCAGCGGAGCAGAGCCCTCGACGGCCGCTCCAGGAAAGGTAAGGGCCCCGGTCCGATCCCCGCCGCGCCGTCCCCAAGCCCAGAGGGTAGCAGGTGCCTTAGTCCGAGGTGAGGCCAGGGGGTCCCACACTCCTCCGGCAGAAATTACCCTGGGCTCCCGCGGTCGCCCCGGGGTCCCGGGCCTCGGAAGCCAATGGTGCGAGAGCGGCCGGCGTAGGCACCGCGCTCCGCTAAAATGACCCTCACCATCTTTCCTGCGGGGTTGGACACCTATAACATTCCAGAAGTGCCCACGAGTTCCGGAGCTGTACCTGCAAGATCTTTCTTCTCGGGTAGAGAAGCCTTTTCGCTTAATTGTCCGTGGAAGGTAAAGCCGGCGCCCCGCCCCTCCTCGGCCTTCTAAGGAGCCCAGGAATTCGGACTCCAAAGTCTCCCCACACGCGGGAGGCAAACGAGTCCAGTCGAAGCGACCCCCTCTCTGAGAACGCCCCGAGCCACGTCGGGCGGTCGGGCTGGCGCTCAGGAGCTGCTACCGGGCTGCAGCTCCCCAGGTTAAGCCCCACGGGCGTCCCGGCCTCACTGCCCCTTCGGTTCTTTGCAGGGCGCGCGGCGCGGGAATTCGCCATGGACCGCGGTGACCCGGCAGGCAGCCCCCTCATCGCCAGCAACGAGACTGCGCCCCTGGCCACCGCCACTCGCGACTCCAGCCCGGGAAGGACCGGGCCAGGGCCGGCGGGCCCCGGCGTCGGCGCGCGCTCGGGGGGCGGGCGGCCGGCGGCAGCGAACGCGGCACGGGAGCGCAGCCGCGTGCAGACTCTACGGCACGCCTTTCTGGAGCTGCAGCGCACGCTGCCATCCGTTCCGCCCGACACCAAGCTGTCCAAGCTGGACGTGCTGCTGCTGGCCACCACCTACATCGCGCACCTCACCCGCAGCCTGCAGGATGACGCCGAGGCTCCGGCGGATCCCGGACTGGGCGCCCTGCGCGGCGACGGCTACCTGCACCCTGTCAAGGTAGGCGGGCAAGGCGCACTGCGGAGCTGGGGGCGGGCAGGAGGGCACCTTGACTTGCCCCGGCCTGCCAGCCCCTAGGCAGATGCCACCGATCTCTCACCTTCCCTCAGGGGGAGGCTGGGTCAGACCGGCAGAGCGACCTTGACCCAAGGAGTCCCCACTGCAAAAGGCTAAACTTAACAGGGGAAGGTAGTGGATTTAAACCAGGGTTATTTGCGTAGGGGCGTCTCACGCAGCTTAGAGGATGCAACCTACAGGATGTCCTTCCCAGGCGAGCGGTTTCTGGAGGGGTGCCTGGTAGGTGCTTGGTAATTTTTAGTATCAGAGTTACATTTATGAGTCTTTGAGTTTTTAAGTGTTTTTAATTTACATAGTTACATTGTGGTTTTTATCAGATGTTTGAAAAGTTTCATGAATTAAATATTCATGAAATATGGGGTAATGGAATTATCCGTCCCTAGGAAACCAATGTTGAAAATTTATTGTAAAACCGGTGAGAACAATACTGTTCTGAATCCTCACAGAGTGAATTTTCAGTCCGTTGTAATAAAGGTTAACTGTCATGGACTAGACAGCTACCAAGAGTGTTAGAAAAACTACAATGTGTTTATGTAATTTTTATAATAGTTTGGCATATATGTTGAGCTGATTAAATACTATATTCAAATTCTGTAATGTACAAAATTAGGCAAGAGAATCTGTTTTCTATACATATAGGTAGAATGATCAGGGTTTCCATTTAATATGGTATATAGGATTATAATTTTATTACCTATATTGCAGTATTTAGATTCTGCATTGCCTTTTTCTCCTAGACTTGATGATTGTTTTGAAATCCTACATTGATCTGGCTTTCTGCTCAAAATGCATCATCTTCTCTATATTTTCTAAAGCTAAATTTTCAAATTTTTGGTTCCACCATTCTGAAGCATTTTGCCACACACACACACACACAAATACAAAATTAGGATGTAGCCTTAAGTATATCAGTGTTCAATCAATTATTGATAATCATTATCGAAATGTGGTAAATTACACCCTTTAATATTAAATGAATTTAAAATTTTGTGGTGAGGTTTAACAAAATTTACTTTGCAAAATATAATCAAAATGATGACTCAAACTATTTCATATATTAAAGATAAAAATGTGAAGTATTTATTTATATTATGATAGACTCTGTTCCATTCATGTATTATATAACAGTCTCAGCTGAAAAGTCATTATTAATGGGTTTTGTATCAAAGTGTGCCTTAGAATGCTATTCTAATATACCATTAATATTAGATTTTTTTAAACTTGACATTTCCCACATACTCTAAGAAATTTTTTTTTTTAACATTAAGTACACTTGAATACAAAAAGCGTCTGTTAAATGTTTCTTTGTGGAAGATATAATTCAGATGAGAAATCAAGTTGTTTTTCATCTTAGTTTTTGGCCATGTTTTTTTGAATGAGTAATGTTAGAACCATAATTTTCAGGTAACAATAAGCTTAACAAGAGTTTTTTTGCATTTGATTCATATACCAAATATTTTTGTAGTCTTATAACCCTTTTAAGAAAAATTAAATCTGATTTGTCCTCTGGATTATTTTGACTTTAAAAGAAAATGCTAAAGATAATGAAACAAGGCCAAAGATTACCTCTTAATGAAATTGGTGATTGTTGAACAAGTGACTAGTCTGTTTTAAAATCATTTACTATACTACATGCAAAGTCCTGTTAGCAGAGTGACTACAAATAAGAATATGACTCAATCCCTGTCCTAAATAGAGTTGGAGACAAAAATACATAAGGGAGACGATTATATGTGCCATAAGAGAGCTATAACCATGTGCTATGCAGGTTCTGAGGGAAGAGATTTTATATACATAACTGAAACCACCTGTAACACATTATTTTACAGACACTACCAAAATGCTTAAATATTAAATTATCTTTTATTATTAGTGTGATCATCCGTACATTTGGGGTAACTAAAGGTATTGTAATCCTTAATATTCCAAGGACCTTAGAACTATAAATGGATTATATGACAACCCCCTCCAAAAAAAAGACAAGTCCATTCTAAAAGGGCTACTTATGTAATATATTTTTTCATCATCATGCCTATTGGGCAATAAATTATATAGTTTGAGACGTTGTTCATTTTAAAGATGAATTTAGGAAAGTCACAATCAGAATACAAATGTGTTGATTACTGAAAGTTTAGAGCTATGTGATGTCAATACATTCAGACATTTAACCTGAATGTTCTATTTATATAACACCAAACATTCTAATATTTGCAACTTCCAGATGTTGCTTTTAGCTAAAATGTTTAGATAATTGAATTAATCACTTTTCATTGTAGTTTTCTGACACATATAGACATATAATACTTACCACATATAACTTAAAAATATCTTTAAAGCCAGGAATCTTGCTTTAGGTTTTTGTTTTAGGTTTTAGTTTGAACTGAAACATTGTGAGTAGATATGTTTTCCTATACTACTATATTCATTTTCCATTATTTCTTGTCCACGTGCACACATATTATTTTATACAGTTATAATCAAAGTCTGAGTATATTCTTACTTTCATTGTTAGCACTAATAAACATTTTTTCATGCTGTCCCTTAGACTTCATAATTACAATTGTTACGACCTACATCATATTGCATTTGCACTGAAGTATTTGGAATTTTATTATTAGTATTACAGATTATATCTGTCATAGATACTAACGTTTGGATTCTTGTTTATTCTTTTTCAGAAATGGCCCATGCGATCAAGATTATATATTGGTGCTACTGGTCAGTTTCTGAAGCATTCCATCTCTGGAGAAAAAGCAAATCATGGCAGTGCTCCAGCAGACTCACAGCCTTAGCCTCTTCCCTGATGGGGGCTGGAAGAAAGCAGTGTCTATTGTTTTTAAGTAGTATGAAATAATTCTATATTTATTACATCAGACATAACACTCATCATTTCTGAAAGTTTACATATGAATCCATAGTTAGATGTTCAGACTCATCTGTCTAATCTAAGTAAATGTGGAATGAAATAATTCGTCTTGTATGACACACAGTTTATCTATTTAGTGTAAGAGATAGTCACTACTATATAGTGCAGAAGACACAAAAAAGCAAAAAACTACATATATTTACAGAATGCACAATTTCTGTAGCATATTCATTACAAACTGAGAAGCTAATCTCTATTGATAGTCTCTCTAGTTTAAGAAAATAAAATTTGTGTTTGTAATACACCAGTATCACATTGTTATGAAAACCAGTCTATGCTTAAAGTTGGTCTAAGAATCTATTTCAGTTGGAAGGTGTGAGATCATTTATTCAGTTTTAGCTGAATATGTCTGAAAAGACTCGAGGTAATACAATGATGCAGTAACTTCTATAACTAGTTTTTTTTCTCTTAGAAAACTCATTTGGAATATCAGAAATGGTTTGCTTCATAGGGCCAGGCTTGGTCACCTTCCTAGAGGATTACTAAATGTCTCATTATGTTTCCAAATTGTGGAAGGCATTGGGAATCCCTGCAACCCAGTGTGAACAAGAGATGAGTGTCACTGGTCATCAGATTCCGTCACCTTCCTCTCTGGTCACTCCATATCCACCCCACCCTCTTTCAGGTCCTGGACTAGGTGAGCAGGTACAGCTGCAGCCACCCTAGAGAGATTGGCATATTGGGGCCCCAACTGAGCCCCTCCGTGACGCTCACAATCACAACTCTGGCCAGGCTCCTTCTCCACTCTTCAGCTGCTGTTCACAATCTACCTACTTAGCTGTTATGAAATGAGAGACATCCTGTCTAATCTGGGAATTCTGGCACTGGTCTGCACCTTGAGAGGGTCTAAGGACACAGAGTGACCATCCTGAGATACATCAGGCCAAAGCAGAGCACTTTGAGCCTGCCCCGATTTGAACCTATAACCAGGGAAGGCCCTCTGCTGTGGGCATCTCCCACTGCACTGCAGGTCAGGTGCCCAAGGAGCAGCCGTTCTGCCTGACTGCACCAGTGGTTTCAGTTTTCAACAGGAGCTAGGGGGTCATGGCCGGGAAGTAGAGATGTTGGCTAGGGAACACTTGGAATCTCAAAACGACAGGGTGCGATAGAGACACCTGAAAAAGAAATCATCTGTCTCTTTTGTCATGTCTTTGCTGACTTAGATTCCCTTTTTTCTCCCTTTCTTGTTTTTCCCCTCAGTCTTTACCATTCCACTTTCCAACTATAAAGTTCATTTATTTCTCAGAAACCCAATTTTAAAGTTGTCGAATCTGATCCAAGATTAGCAAATAGAAAGGTGCATTAATAGATTTGGTTGAATTAATACAGCAGTTGAACCACCACTTTATTTTCTCCTCACCAGCTTTTGACGATGAAATGAAATAAAAGACCATTTGAAGACAACAACTATCATTCATTTGATTCAGCTGAACACAATCATGTTTTGGCTCATATTGACAGTTTTTAACTTTTATTGTGATGTGAATATCTCTTTGTAATGTGACAGAAGCATGTCTTTAAAAAGTATATAATAAAAGCTTTGTACATATTAATATGTAGCAAAAATGTATATTTCAACATCTGTGAATATATTACTCATATAACATTGAAAGGGATAAAAAGTAAAATGAGATATGGATTCACCCATTCACTATTTTAAGTTATTGGCATCAGAAATGCTAAGAATAATCTTTTATCTTAAGGAATAAAGTCAAAACTTCTTTAAAGTTACTTGAAAATGAAGTGTAAATACTAAATTTGATAGCAAATCAAAATGGCTTTCTTGATAATAATTTGGCTATAGTTTTTAAAAGCATTTAATTGGGAAAAAATTATGATTTCTAGTGAATTATCAGACTTCTCTAAATCATCTTGTTATATAGTTAAGCTTTGCTTTTCACAGTATTACTTTTTTTTTTCTTGTCCAGTTACAAATGTTTTAATGCCAAAGAAGCATATTTCTGTCATAGGTTTATAGCATTTTAGTAAATTGCTAAATATGCTAACAGTTTTTGAATTGGAAAATCTCAGAGGAGAAATTGCATATTTTCACCCAAAGTTTCAAGGGAGCATGCTGTTTTGATTCATGGTGCATGGGGTATTAAAATAAAGTGCTAATTTGAAAATTAATTGAGTCCATTAAATTTGCATCTGCCTCTGTGGATATTTAACAAATGCTGAAGGTACATTTGAAAATCTTTCTAGTGGTTTTCTCCTTGGCGTTAGCTCCTTCACCATGCTGTCCTCAATGGAGTAATACGTTAAGACTGTGGAGGAGTATATTTGGATCACAACGTTATCCCATAAACTGCAAGGGAAATCCTCAGTTAAATTTCTCAGTTCATTCAGCTCTCTCAGGGATGTGACATGTATTTAAATTCCTCTATAAAGATAATTTTGGGGAAGAAGGAAATGCCTTTGTAGAGGTTTGAGTCCCAACACGTTAAAAATGTTTTTTTTTTTCTGATTATAAAAATACAGTGTCGTTTAACATACACCAACTATACATCAATAAAGCTATATTAAAAATATATATGTACCCCTTTTAAAAAATAAAATAATAAAAGGAATGAAGTGGAAAATAAAAGACCGCCAGTGGAAGTCAGCGTGGGATAGAATAAAGGTAGGGATATGTGTTCATGTTACTGGGTAATACAAAGAGTGGTTCTGTATTTTTATAAGGCTTTTTTAACCAAACTACTTCGATCTGCAGAATTGCAGATATCCCTAACAGTGGTTGTCTGATCTATTCATGGAGACTTTATTTAAACTTAGAAGAAGCTGTGTGATAAGAAAATAAATGCTCACTGACCTTACTGAAATACACAACTTTAGTTGAAATTGCTTTTTAGGTTAAATTATTCAGTAATTTCTCTTTCTCTCAAAGGGCTTCATTTTATATTCATAAAAGCAACTAACCAGTTATCAATTAAAGAGAAAGTATTCAGGCTCTAGTAAGGTTTTTTGTTTGTTTTGTTTTTTTTTTTGAGTGGAGATAGGTAATCCTGTATGTATTTTCCAGCACATTATTTAATCTTTTTCTTTAGGTCTCAGTGTATCAGAGTGCCATTCTGAGGAAATAAGCCAATAAAGCAGGAGTCCTCAACCTCTGGGCTGTGGACCAGTACCTGTTAGGAACCGGACCGCACAGCAGGAGGTGAGTGGTGCGAGGGAAGCTTCATCTGTATTTGCAGCCGCTCCCCAGCGCTAGCATCACTGCCTCAGCTTCCCCTCAGATCATCAGGTATTAGATTCTCATAGGAGCAACGGTCCCTGGGGCCACAAAGGTTGGAAACCACTGCCCTAAGGAAATTTACTGAGATGGCTGTTCCCCAATGCATCCCCTATAAGGAAGTGGGATTTATACATCTTTCTAGAATGTATTTCTTATTCCGTCCCTCTTGCCTCCTCATTCCCCATGTCTTCAATCTTGACCAAAGGTGGATCTTGAGTGACATGCTCTCATCTCCCACCATTCATTTTCACAGAAAGCTCAGTTTCCTTTCAACGTGGGAAGGGAGGACACGAATGTAATCCAAGTGTGTATTCCTAGAGGGGCCATAGGCCTGGGTGGGGCTTGTATGGGTTGGGGGAAAAGGGGAGACCAGCAGCTATCGTGTAGAGTGATAGGAAATTGCTGTCTTGGGTTAAGCCATTCTCACCAGCACCACCACTCTAGACATCGTCCAGCTGCTGGTCTTGCCTAGTGGGAGAGAGAAATAGAACCACCCAGGCCCAGTCCTTCTTGAGCCCTCTGGACCTCTCAGGCCAGGCGTGCCCAGCATTAGCAGCTTTTTTTCTTGCTCTGCTCTTTTCCTTTTCAAGGCAGTCTCTCTGTGTCCCAGAACATGACACTGAGAGCCTGACTGGAGGCAGTGGAACTGGCCTTCTCTTTCTGACAGGAGGATCTGGAAATAGCTTCCTGCTTCCCTCCTTCTTCCTTTGATTCTCCTGTTTCTGCCATCGCACACCGCTTTTTTCACTTGGTTATAGCCCACCTTTCAAGATGAGTCCAGTATAAGGCTGTACAGCCAGCAAGAGGCACAGATGTGCTGCACAGAGTAGAAAATCTTGCACAGGGCTTTTTTTCTTAAATACAACTTAATTTTTTTTTAATTGACCCACATGATAGACCTATCTATGCAAAGAATTAAGATGCCTCATAATAGCATACATTTAAAGAATTTTAAATGAGTGATTTCAGAACTTATTTGATAATAAGAATGTTTAAAATCAATTCTTATTTAGACCTCACATTGTTTTAAATGGCCCCCAATTTCTAATGACCATAAAAATAGAGACAAGTGATTTCAGTCCCTCTCCCCAGAGCTCCCCATGGACATCTAGGTCCTGAGAGGGCAGGAATGCATGAGTTTCTTCAGTAACATTCATATGCACAGGAAATGACTATTGACATAATCTTTAAGCCTAATAGTTAAGATTATTCTTCGGTTTATAATTTAAAAGCTTCTGACAGCTAAATGCTACAGTATAATTTATAATGAAAGAGTTTGAGTGATTGAGGTATACTTCACTGAGTGAGTTTCTCTTATGAGTTAAAACTAAGACTTACGTAAACACAGGAAGGGAAGCCCTTATGATTTCTGTAGTTAGGCAAGAACACTAACTGTCCCTCATTCCCAAGTGTGCTGTGGTACCACCTGGGCCATACTCCAGGTTTACAGGAAGCAAATCTATAGGATTTAAGGGGCATTTATTATTTTTTTTTTCAGTATAACAGTCACATATAAGACCACAAGCTGCCAGTATGTAACAAAACAAAAGTACATATTAATTGCTCTGAGATATACGATGTTATAATATTTGCCTAGTGCTCCTTTGAAAAATCTGGATCTTAGTTTTTGGAGATTTTTAAAGTTACGATAACAACAAAAACAAAATTAAAAGTGTGTACTGTGGAGAAAACAGCAATAGTACACTACTAGTTGTACATCATCAGGGAAACTGTAGATACCACAGCCTCCAGCAATGACTTTAAAAAAAAAAAAGATTTTGTCATCAGATTGACAGAATGTATCAGCAGTGGAAGAGTCAAAGTTCATAGCTTTTCATATAAAATACACAATTGAGAAAATCTGCAACAGCCTATACATAGTTAGGAATGAGAACTTAGATTAAGTTATCCTTTCGAAATAAGATATTTAACATGTAAATTTGGATCAAAGCAATCTGTGATTTATAATTTCTTGTCCCTGCCAGCCAAGAACAATACAGTTTTATATAGGGCCAACAAGCAGCTTGTCTTATAATGATGCCAAATAATTCATGTGTTGATTTCTAAGGGAATCATGTTGGCCGCTGCAGAGATGTCTTTATTGCAGCATCTCCAACCTTTTTGGCACCAGGGACGGATGCTCCTATGAGAATCTAATGCCGATGATCTGAGGTGGTGATGCCAGCTCTAGGGAGCAGCTGCAAATATAAATGAAGCTTCACTCACTCACCCGCCTCTCACCTCCTGCTGTGAGGCCCGGTTCCTAACAAGCCACAGGCATAGTCGTCCACAGCCCGGGTGTCGGGGACCCCTGTCTTAGGGTGCGAAATAGTTTACTAAGGAGAGGAGTGGATCCCTATAGTTCTATTAAACTGATCTGGTAGCCTGCAGCATCCCCTACTCACTGAATTAAGAGCCTCTGGTTAAGGGCAGATTCCTTCTCGAATGAAGCCATTGCACACCTTTGAAATCACAAAACTGGCTCAGAATCTCCAGCAAGATAGTGGGCCTAAAAATCAAACTTTAGTAAGAGAGAATCCTAATTTCCAAGAGCAGCCCTCTATGTATAAGGGCTAGGATTAGAGGTCTATGAAGTTTTACTCGAAGTGGGAACAGCGAGAGGAGAGTCAGGCCAAGGGGCAGGCAGGGAGAACAGCCACAGTGCAGACACTGCTGTCGTCTGCCTCAGGCAAAGCGGGGGAGCATGGGGCAGCAAGGAAGAGGGGACAGGGCTGACCTCAGCACTCTCCCCGAGCCAAAGCTGGGAGGATGCAGACCCTCGGAGAAGCCCCGGGTTATGCTCAGAGCGAAAGGGGCAGGAGGGAGAGGCAATGGCTGAGGGCAGAGCCTGAGGGCAGGGGACATGTTGCAGCCAAGTGCAGAAGCTGCTGAGAGTACCCAGGCCACGATGCCAGGGATCGGGGAGACGACAAGATAGGGGGCACCTCAAAACAGAAGGTCGTAAGCACGACTCAGGGCTTCAGCAGTGACGCCAGCACGACACAGAAGTAACAGACACACTCTGTCAGTCAGGTCTAGACCCAGAGGACAGGAAGCCTGGGAGCTTGTGTCCCTCCCTCTACCTCCTCAGATACAAAACTTCTCCCCGAAGCTAACCAGGATGGAAGAGGAAGGGCAGGTGGGAAGCCCACTGAGAGGGGAAACAGCCCTGATAAGAGTTTCAGCTTCTACCTGACTCTGCATATTTAACTGTTTGCCTGTTTGGCAGATATTTTTCCTCTTCAAAGACAGGGATTCCAGAACAAGATGAGAGTGGATACAGGACATGAAGAAAGCTACTGTATTTTCCTGACATTCAAGTCACAGTGTGGACATTTTAACCTACTAATATCATTGAAACGGAATATCTGCATTGACAATTTACAACTTAATTAAGTTGTTAAGTATTCCATTTTTTGATCTTACAGTTTTGAACACACCATGTAAATAAGTGATTGTGATGATAACTGAGGACACTCGCGGACCCTGGTAAATGAATTAGGAAAATTCACAGAGTGTGAGAAGCTTGCCCAGCGTTGCCCACCTCCCTCATGGCAGAGCCAGGACTGAGACCCAAGCAGCCTGGCTCTGAGGGTCTGTTTCTCATCTGCTCTGCTAGGCTGCCTGTGCTGTCAGCTGCTTGGGTGCTTGGGGCACTCCAGTTTGCCACCCCTAGTCTGGTGGAAAACACCCTTCTTTGCTGCAGGTCTCTCACTGTGATAAGCATTTGGCTCAGTGTTAGTGTCAACAAATTTCCCTTGCCTTTCACCCTCTTCCCCTCAGTTCACAAAGCTGATGTGAAATAAGAGCTGAGAAAATGCATGTAGGCAGCTCAGCGCAAGTCAGGCATGTCTCCTCTGGCTGCTCGGTTCCATTAGATGGAGAGTTAAGGATGGCAAGGTGAAGCGTGACACACGAAAAATCCAAGAAGCCACAAAGGAAAACATGGGTGATTTTGACTACATAAAAATAAACTCATAAAACAAACAAACAAACAAACAAAAAACCACAAACAAGGTGAAAAGGCAAAAAGCAAAACAGCGAAAAAATTCATGACATATATGATAGTCACAGTAATTGCCTTTAAATAAAATCATCCCTTGGAATTAAAAAGGACAAGCAATTCAGAAAATTCTACGAATAGTATAAATAAACAATTTATATAAAAAAATCAAATAGCCAATATCTTTATGACAAGATACCCAAACTCACTCATGATTAAGACACAGAAATTTAAACAGCAATGCAATAACATATTTCACCTAGCAGAATGATACAAACTATCCAGTTATAAGATAAATAAGTTATGGGAGGTAATGGTGACTACAGTTAACAATACTGAATTGTATATTTGAAAGTTGTTATGAGAGCAGAGCTTTAAAGTTCTCATCACAACAACAGAAACTAACTATGTGAGGTGATGGATGTTCACTGAACTTATTGTGGTGAGCATTTCCCAGCACATACATATATCAAATCATTATGTTGTACACCTTAAACGATGATATATGCCAATTATATCTCAACAATACTAGGGGGAAATGGTTAACTGGACTCAGAGGGTAAATGATGAAGACTCATTTTCTGGCATACTAGAGTTAACTTGTTCCAACCAGACCATAATGTTTGAGCAAGTATGTTTTTGATGAAAATAAATCTATAATTTTTATCCTCAAACTTCCCCCCCACACACACCACATAATATTAAATGGAAGCATGTAGAAAAAAAATAATACCAACTAAAAATACCGACTATTGGTGAGGATGGGGAAATGGGGAATGTTGGAGTGTAAGCTCTTTTAAACACAATCTGGCAATATCTGTCAGTATTTTAAGTGTACACACTCTGACTTTGGAATTCCACATTAAAAAATTTCCCTAAAGATACACTTACATTCACGAATGTACATAAGAATAATTATTGCATGTAGTCATCATTTTTTACCTCACAATTTATAAATTTTACAGTTTTCCCTGGCTTCAGTATTGGCTACACC
This sequence comes from Pteropus medius, assembly GCF_902729225.1. NCBI lineage: Eukaryota > Metazoa > Chordata > Mammalia > Chiroptera > Pteropodidae > Pteropus > Pteropus medius. Next base: position 2,307,370 of record NW_024350926.1, on the reverse strand, counting down.
CAAGTAACCTATCAAAAATGCAAATCTGAGGATGTAACGCACCTTCTCAAATTCTTTCAATGTCTATCATCTAAGGGTGATGTCTAACCTCTTAACTTGACCTATGAAACCCCCCACCTATCTCACTCTTTACTCTCCACCACCTCCTACTTTATACTTTAAGTTGTAAAACACACACACACACACACACACACACACACATACACGCGCACACGCTGCTATTTCATGCTTCAGTGCCTTTGTTCATCAATCATTAGTTGGTCCACAAATATTTTTTTTAATACTATGGCACACATTGTTCATTGCTTACCATATCAGTTAGGAATTACATTCAGTTGCTAATAGGAAAGACCCAACTATAGTGGTTTAAATAAATTAGGACTTTATTCTCTCATGTAAGAGAAATCTACAAATGGTAAGATGGCTTCATAAAAATTATCAGGGTCCAAAGCTTCTACTTATTATTGGCCAGAACTGGGTCACAAGGTTATCCTCAGATGTAAGGAATGTTTATCAGTCTGGGTTTGGTTAAAGTATCTGCTTCAGCTAGTTTAAAAAGATAGAGGACTATAAGGTATTAGTAACTTACACAATCATTGGGATGAAACAAGCTTGGGCTGAATTTATAGGAACAATTCCAAAGACATTCCACGGAACTGGGCTGCGAAGGCAGCTGATACTTCTTCCAAGGTCTAGACTCTGCTTGACAAATGGAAAGCTGTCCCCACAGTGGCTGACTCCAGAAGCACACCACTTTTGCAGCATATATGTCAGCAAAATGGATGCCTTGTATCCTGCTTTTCTCCTGATATAACTCAATTTGGAATTCAGAATTTTTACACCAATGCATTTGGCTGGCAGGACCCAATTCATATCCAGAATCTATCTGCAAGAGAATCTTGGAATATATAATACTTAGCTTTCCAGCCTCTGAAGTACAAAAATGTAGATAAAAAGAGGCTGGAATACCTATTGAGTGAGCCAGTCCCCAGCATCTACCACAGGAAGTAGGAGAGGCAGGCCAATGATTGGCTCAGCACTAAGAGTAGGCCCATAATATAAATAAAATTAGGGTTTCATTATCAAAGAAGACGGCTGGGGATGGCCATAAGGAGAGCCACAAGAATATCTGCCATGGGAACCTGACCCTGTCTTAAGAGATCAAGGAAGGTTTTCCTGAGAGGGCAAAGAGGGACAAGGAGCACATTCTAGGCATAGGGGGAAAAGCAAGTTGAGAAGAATATGCTGCTTTGAAAGCAAGTGCATGCGGAAGGAGGATGGTTACTGCACGTATATTATTTCATTTAATCCTTACAAAAATCCTAGGAATAAGTACTATATCACTCCCAGTTTTTAAATCAAAGAGGACCTTAAAAGGTACATTAAAGGATTTCAATATATTTAAGGGCAGCCAGAAATCTTTCACAAAAATGCAGAGGTGAGGGATGTTGGGGAGCTGTTAGTAATGCAGAGAGGAGTACAGAATTCCAAACAACAAAAAACACCATAAATATAATGAAAAATAAAACAGATTGGAGGAAGTTATTTGCAATGCATGTAACTGTTGATTGACTAAAGATTAGTATCTAAAATATGTAAAGAAATCCCATTAATAAATTATAAAACTTACAAATACTCCAATCAAAAATTGGGTGAAACTATGATTTACAAAAGAGAAAACCCGAATGATTAAAAACATAAAAACAAATTTAAGAGAAAAAGAAAACATATATAATCTTTTCAACCTCGTGGAAAATGCAAATTAAAATAATAATAAATATCATTTTATAGTTATCAGACCTGCAAAAATGTTTAAATTCTGAAAAGAGTAAGTTTTGACAAGGATGTGGTACAACCACTTGGAAAGCAGTTTGACTATATTAAGTATGAAGATGCATTTAACCTTCAATCCTTCAATCCAGCAATTCAGCTTCTAGGGACAATGGTGTGCTGTGAAAAGCAAGTATTAATTATTGAAGCATTCAGGTATTCTGTGAGCCCGTTGTTAAATAGTAGCTTGAAATCAGCCATAATGGGAGTATTCACACCATGAAAATCTGAAAATACCACAAATCAGGATTTGGGGGTTTATTTGTTTTTTACATCCTGTTTACCAGAATACCACTGGACATAGATATGTACAAGAAGACATTATAGAAGAAACATTCAGAATCTATACTGCATTTAAGTTTAATGGGGTATTGATTTCAGGACATGATTTGTGTTAGATCATCAGTGAGGTACAAATAACATCATAATTTAACTTTAGTTTGAATTTTTCAATTACTTCCACATTCTTAACTCTCTATGTAATCATTCTTAATTTTTTTTTTTAAACAGTAAGAAAGTGTACTATTTCACATAACCAGAAGTCTAAGCTGGAGTGCTCCCTGGCTGGTTAATTTGGTGGTTGTTTGGTTCCTTCTCCTCCTTTCTACTTTGCCATCTTTGGCAAGCTTCCCTCACTTAATAAATGGCAAGAATTCTTTCACAGATGATAATATCTAGGAAAGAAGAGCTGTTTCTTCCCATATGTGCCTTTTCATCAAAGAAGGAAACTTTCCCTAAAGTCCCCTAGCAGACTTCCTCTCAGGTCCCATTGGTCAGCTTGAATAATTTTAATAACATTCCATTACATTTGGATTTTGTCATAGGACTTAAGTAGTTGTTTGCAAGTCTTAGTCTTAACATAAAAGTTAAATTTTTAAACAGAAAAGGAAAACCCTAGTGTCTCACATTGACAATTACAGGACTCATTATTTTAGATCCGGGCAGAAATCACAAGTAATTTGGGTAATTTTCACTGAAATCATCTCAGTAAAGTTCATGTACTTTAAGTGTTTAAGAATCAGCTTTCATTCGGATCAATGCCCTATTTTCTGACAATTTAATGTATTTTTCACAGATTTGGAACTTTAACCTTGATGAGAGGTATAAATGCTATGATTATCTTAATGTCAATATTATGTTTAAAAATAATCTTGCCTGAAGTAAAAGGATCTTATGTATAAAAGTCATGCATTTATGACTAAGGTCATTTATATTTTTCTTGCATTAACTCTATTTTGACATGCTTACTCTTGAGCAAGAAAAAGCACAAGCATATGGTTATTATACCCAACTTCCTTCCAGTTCCAACCTCATTTTCTGCTGCAAACATCTAGGGGGACTGGGACGTTCTCCAAATCATTCACTAAATAAGAAAAAAGAGTGAAGGCCAAATGTATTAATTTACTAATGAGATTTACATGTGTAAGTGCAGACTATATAGGTTCTGAAAGCTTTTAAGAAAATAATGTTCTGTATTCCCTGAATCCTGATGCATGTCTACCTCCAAAATGTAAACTTTTTAAGATAATCCTGGTTATACTATCAAAGAATGGCTACTTTTAAAGTTATTTCTGATAAACTACTATATTAGATTTAAACCATGAAACTTTTCCCTTGATGTGGTTTTAGTTGTGTTTACAACTGATGCATTAACTCAGTTCAGCAATCTGGAGACTAGCAACCCCCAGGGATGCACTTACTGCTGGAGAATACCAAACACTTTTCACAATGCCAGTCAGGGCTGAAGGGGCAAATCTCAAAAATGGTCTATTTTTGCAGTCATAAGAGAAAATGTACTACTTTAATAATTCTTTCTTAAATTTAATTATAAAATTTCATACACATAGTAAAAACCCCAACAGTAGAGAATGGAATACAATAAAATATAAAATATTTAACCAAAAATTTAACCAAAAATAAGATTTTAATTAAAGACTTTTCTGCACCTAGCTTTTAAATTTTAATATATCTTTAAAAATATTCCAAATCAGCACATACAGATCTATCATTAATTTATTCAATAATTCAATAGATATTAAGTCCTAAGGATTATATTAGGTGCTAGGAATAAAAGATGAACAAAAAAAAGATGAACAAAAGAGACAAGATCTGGCCTCTCATAGAATGTATACTCCAGTGAGGGCAGCAAAAGTCAATAAGTTTAAAAACAAACAAGTAAGATAATTACAAATTATGAAGAAAACAAGAAGGGAGATGATTTATAGTGGGTCCACTGTAAATAGGCAGGGCAAGTGTGGCCTCACTGAGAAACGGGCATAGAAGCTAAGACCAAAAAAAGGAAAGAAGTCAGCCATTCAAAACACCAATTCCAGGCAAGAACAAAGGTCTTCAGATGTGAAAATTATTTGGCATGTTCTAAAAAGTAAGAGTAGACCAAGGTGACTGGTATGAAGTACGAGAGGGGAAGCAAAAGATGAGGCCATGCAAAGGTGTGAATCTTTTTCTCTCTTTTTAAAATATAATTTTATTTTTATTGTGGTATATATAACAAAATTTACCAATTTAAGCATTTTTAACTGTAAAATTTATTGGCAATAAGTACATTCACAATCCATTCACAAACCATCACCATTATCCATTTCCAGAACTTTGTCATCATCCCAAACAGAAATTCTGTACCCATTACACAATAACTCCCCATCCACTTTTCATCCCGGCTCCTGGTAATCACTGTTCTACTACCGCTATGAATTTGCCTATTCTAACCACCTCTTCTAAGTGGAATCATATAATATTTGTCCTTTTTGCCTGGCTTATTTCACTTAGCATGTCTTCAAGATTCATCTGCCATGTAGCATATAGCAAAATTTCTTTTTAAGGCTAAATAATATTTCATTGTATGTATATACCACATTTTGTTCATCCATTCATTCATCCATGGACATCTGAGCTGTTTCTACCTTTTGGCTATAGTGAATAATGCTACTATGAACATTGGTATAGAAGTATTTGTTTGAGTCTGCTTTCAATTCTTTTGGGTATATACCCTGAAGTGGAATTGTGGAATCATAAGATAATTCTGTGTTTAACTTTTTAATGAATTGCCATACTGTTTTCAACAGTGGCTGTACCATTTTACGTTCTCACCAGCAATGGGTTCCAATTTCTCCACATCCTTGCCAACACGTTATTTTATTGTTGATTTTTTGATAATAGGGTGTGAAGTAGTATCTCATTGTAGTTTTGATTTACATTTCCCTAATAGCTAGTTATATTGAGCATCTTTTTCATGTGCTTATTGGCCATTTGTGTAACTTCTTTGGAGAAATGCTTATTCATGTCTTTTGTCCATTTTTGAAATGGGTTTTTTCTCTGCTGAGTTGTAGGAGTTCTTCAAAAATTCTGGATATTAATCCCTTATCAGATGTATGCTTTGCAAATATTTTCTCCCATTTCATCTCTCTTATCAGTCTCTTGGTAGTATCTTTTGATGCACAAAAGTTTTTAATTTTGGTGACGTCTAATTTATCTATTTTTTCTTTCATTTCCTGTGCTCTTGGTATCATAGCCAAGAAATCATTGCCAAGGCCAATGTAATGATGATATCCCCCTATGTTTTCTTCTATGAGTTTTACAGTTTTTTTAAATTTTTTTTTGAATGTTGTGACTGCTGACTCCCTGAAAAAACAAACAAAATAACCTGTTGGTAAGCAGAGCTGAGTTTATTATCACAAAAACTTGTAAAGGAGGGAGGATAAGGGAAGCAAGGGAGACCACTGCTTTGAAATAGTCTCTTTTCTTTTTTTTTACAGTGCGTATACATACACATATGTTTGTTTATTGCATTAAATTCCTCACAGCGCTTTCCCTCCTATATTTTTATAATCCAGAATAAGGGGGATTCAAAAAAGTATTTCCTTGATCTCAGTTTGAAAAATATAAAAATGAAATTAGGATGACAGCAATCTGTTAATATGCTGTACTTGATATAGTCTTAATAATATCTCCAAATGAAGAAGGCAAAGGAAAGACATTTATGAGCTTTTTGAGGGTCTGGTTTAGGATGAATCTTTCGATGTTGAGGGGGTTAATTGAATTTGGGTAAAATTCATGACATAATTCATATAGACATAGCTAGGGAGGGATTCAAAGTGAATCTTTGACAGAAACGGCCATTTGATAAGCCTAGTTGAGTGATCCAAGGACATACTTATTCTCCTGAGGGATAACTGAGTAGTCTGTGGTTAAAAAAAAAAAAAAAATGATCTTCCATAAGTTTGAGTTAAGTAAAGTTTCTTAGACATAACACCCGAAGTCAAATCCATATAAGAAAAAACATTGACAAATTGGATTTCATCGAAATGAAGAACCTCTCTTTGAATGACATTGTTGAAAGAATGAAGACAAAATAAAGACTGGGAGAAAATCTTTGCAGAAGATATCTTATAAAGAACTTGTATCCCAAATATATAAAGAACCCTCAAAATCAAGTATAAGAAAACAAACAACTCAATTTTTTGAAATGGGAAAAAGGTTTGAATAGACATTTCATCAAAGAAGGTATTCAGATAACAAATAAGCTTGCAAAAAATGCTCATTATTATTTAGAGAAAGGCAAATTAAAAGCTCAGTGAAATACCACCACATACCTATTTCAATGTCTAACATTTTTAAAAGGCTGACTAAACCAAGTGTTGGCATAGTCAAAGAAGGTGAAATGATTGGAACACTCAAGCTCTGCTGGTGGGAATGTAAAATGGTATAAAGTTAAACACACACCTACCATGCCATTCCATTCCTGGGTGTTTACCAAGAGAAATAAAAGCACATGTCCAAAGATTTGCATATGAATATTCATAGTAGCTTTATTTGTAATAGTCAAATACTGAAAAAAAACCAACATCCATCAATGAGGCAAAGAATAAACAAATTGTGGTATATCCATATACAAGAATACTACTCAGCAGTAAAAAGGAATTAACTGTTGTTACACACAGCAGCATTGATGAGTCTCAAAATAATTATGCTGAGTGAAAGAAGCCAGACAAAAAAAGAGTACATACTCTATGATTCCATTTAAACAAATTAGAATTAATTTTCACACTCTCCTCTACACCTTTCAGTAATGGTGGCTCCCACCCACCTAGTTATAGGCAAAGGCCTAGTGGAGGTGGCTGCCCAGGTTGCAAAATTAGGTTGTAGAAGTGATATTCCCTCAGGAGTCTGTGATGGCAGGTTGAGGCCCAAATCACTACCTAACAAGAAAGTGTGTCCACTCAGGGCCCCAAAGAATTCAAATCCCTGTAAAGCATTTAGCAAAACGTTATACAGAAAGGAATCCTTTGGTAAAATGAGTATAAGCACAATTTATATTGCTAGGTTTAGATTTTCATACCATGTTTCTTTGAGACAAACATATTTTTGTACTGGATTTTCTATCAATTTCTTAGACATTCAATTTTTAAAGGAGAGATGATATATCTTTTACTGATTAATTGTTTAATTATATGCTTCCATGTGTATTCTTTCAGGCAACAAGATCATCAACCTATCTTCTCCAGCACTAAACCTAGTGCTTTGCAGCCAGGACTCAATACATAATAATTGAGAGAAACAAGAGTAATACAGGCATACCTCAGAAATATTGCGTTTTGGGCTCCAGATCGCTACAATAAAGCCAGTCATTTTTTTGGAGAGTCTTGCCATCAATTTGTAAAAACACATCCATGGCCGCAATAAAACAAAGCAGAATAAAACGAGGTATGCCTGTAAAACATAAAGCACAAAAATCGATAGCAAATTACATGTTCATAAACAGGCAGCTGACTGATTTACGAATGTTTTTAACCCTCTTATTATTAATAAAAATAGAAACAATAGCTATTGCTATAATACATGGAAAATAAAACTTTTTTTTTCCTAGTGTGTGAAGCGGTCATTCCAGATACCCTTACTCTCAACTGAAATGTCCAATACCACCAGTTCTTTAAACACTGGATTATGTGAGGAAGTAGAATACCAAGCAAATATATAAAGTACTAGGAATGGGAGCCTCGTTTTAGAGCACTGTTTGGTCGCTTAGATACATAAACTGGCAAGTTATCACTTACATACTCAATGAATTAGCTCTAGATGAGGTTCTCATGAGCCTTGAAAGCCTCTATGGAAGTTCCAAAAGCCCCCCTCCTGTAAACTTGAGGCCTGGCACGCCACCTCAGGTGGAGAGGCCCAGGAAGACAGCGACGTCCAGGGCACACCCCCCAGCCTGCCTCCCGCCCCGCTTGCAAGGGCGGGGCCAGGCCCGGAAGGGGAGGAGCCAGGCCGGCAGCCCCCTAAGAGCCACCGGCGACCGCCGCGCTTCCTTTTCCGCCTGGCTGCTGTTGGGTGAAGGCTCGCTCAGAGCTGTAGGCCATGCGGACCTTGCGGCTCGGGCGGCAGCGCCTGCGGGCGGCTCACCAGGCTTTTCAAGGTGGGAGTCCCCGCGGTCCTAGTTCCTTCTCTCCTTTTGCTGGGGACCCGACTCCCTGCCGGAGCCCATGCCCGCTTCAGGACCCTGCGTCCGTTCCGCCTGGTGCCTCCATTCCGGTGGTCTCCGTCCCTTACCCGGCTGCAGCCGAGCGGTCGGCACCGTCGCGTGGTCGGCCCAGGAGGCACCTTTCACCCCCACTTGACGCGGCCACGAGCTTTCTTCCGCGCCATCCGCTCAGTCGCATTTTGTGAGTAACCACCTGCGAGTCTTAGCCAACCCTTCTCTTTAGTAAACGCAAGATTCCAAATCTTCTCAGCTCAGAAACTAAGGGCCTCTGATCAGTTGGTTCCGAGGCGGCTGGAAGGTACGGTACGGCCTGTGGCTTCGTGTCCGCCCCCACCCCCCACCCCGAGCCTTCGGCAGAGCCCTTTTATACTTCTCGTAAACCTTTGTGTGCGGATACTACCGTAGACCTAGTATACAGTAGCAGGTCCCTTAAATGGGCGATTTATCTTTAGTAAGGAAGCATTTTATAAATTGGGATGGGATTCTCTCAGGTATTAACACAACCTTTACCTAGCTGTACTTTGATTTTTAAAAATAACAGGACAGTTTGCGCACTAACAGTTCTCGACACAGTGGAGCACTTGTCGGCATTTGTTCCTCGATCTTTGCAAATAGGCTCTAAAGACATAGCATTGAAGTTGGAGAACAATGTGTACCAAATAGGAGACTCTTAAGCCAGTAAATGCCTGCTATACTCTTAGATGCTTGCGTTTACATAGAGATGTATATTTCAGGACGAAATAGAGAAGAAAACTGATCAACAGCCGGGTGACTGGAATGGAACATGTTGCCTATTCAAAAACAAGTTTCGAATGAGTATCTCATCGATGAGACTTAGCATAGTCATGTGGTTTCTCTCCCCAAATTTGAAATGCGTTACTTTATCCAAAACAATCTTAACAGGGCAAATGTGATGGCTTAAAGTAGTTTATATTTGGGATTACAATCCTTATTTTTGAGGCCTGGGTGGCTTGAATCCTATTTACAAACTAAATGTTTGATAAAAATATGGATATGCATGTACACTCTGCAACATAATACACAGGAGCCCACCAATTCATTTAAGAGCTGGAATAATACCAGTACCATAGTATCTATTTGCTTCCCTATCTCATTCCTCCTGCCTTACATTTGAGGTGCCCATCTGGATTTTTATGTCCAGTCTCTTGAGTTTTTGAGGGTAGTGGGATAGATAGCAATTTTATTGTAAGTATGTATCTCCAAACATTCTTTTTTCTTGTTACAGGTTTTACACAAAAAGGACTACGCTTGTAGTTCTCAGTTCCCATGAATCATTAAACTGAAATTTTCCAAGCTGGAATTATTCATAACCCATAGTCTGCTCTTGATATTGTGTGTGAAGTATTTCAGCATTTCAGGACTCGAAAATGATAAATTGTTTTGGAAGGTCCAGCATTTGATGTCTTCATAAATCATTTCCAGTAGATGTCTGGTTCAATGATTTATCCTCCTGGATGTATCCTATAAGATATCGGTGGCCCTGGCCATGCCCTTTGCTGTACCTAAGTATGCTTTCAGGCAACTTGGGATTTAATTTTATAGACTGTGTCCAGTAATGCCAACAAAAATATGTCTGCTCTAAAACTGTTAGATTTGCTATTGTAATGTATTTAGTTGGAGGGTTATACACTTGGTGTCATATCTAACCTTTAACCCGGCTCATATCTTTGTCAAGCTGTGAGACAGAAAAGCAATGGTTGGGTACTCATTAGGACTATCATGTCTTAAAATCAATAGTGCCACAGTGAAGAACATAAATATTTAGCCACCATTTTCCCTGCTTATCTCATGCTAACGAATCCATCTCCATCTTGGAAAGATCATTTATGGAATTGTTAGGGCCTAATCAGTCTAAAAGGACTAACATTCTTAAATCGTAGATAACTGAATTTTGGGTTTATCTGTTTCGACTACCAAAAAAAAGTAAATTAAGCAGCAGTTACATTCTTGTGTTCCATTAGATATGTTAACAATTCTATATAGTCTCCATGTTATTAAAAAATGGGTCAGGAGTCAGGAAGACTACACGTATAGTTACATTTGTGGTTCCTGATAATGAAAAAACTTACTGGACCATTCCTACATATAAGATGCCAAACAGGTTCAAGTACAAATAATTCACAATGAAAAACTTGATTTTCAGGTGCAACAGAGCCTAGGAGTTGAAGATGTCATGATGAATGTCTTCCGAAAATTAAACAAGATGACTAAACCACTAGGAGCACAACTGCATGTAACAAGGTACGAAAAGTAAATGATAAATTGTGTGCTTTTTAACATATTTGTATTGTTCTGAAGAGCAGTACCAAAATGCTTAATACATTTTTGACAGGTTTAATAACTGGCACAATGATGACTTAAATTACTTTTTGCCGTTTACCCAGCTGAGGGTTTCTTTGAAGAAATAATTTTAAGACTGAGGTGCCAGTAATCTATATTGAGATTATATGAACTAACTTGACTTTTTGTTGTTGTTGTTTTTTACTAAAGTGGCGAAATGTTCCTTTCAGCATATAGGTAGCTGCAGATGAATGATCAAGTCCAGCTGTGATGTTTAAAAATTCATTGCCTCAGGTAACTGATTTGTCAAGGAACCCCATCTATTGATAATTCAAATATATCTGATAAAGGTCTGCGGCCATTTCCTGTTGCCATTGTGTGTGAGCTGAATGATTTCCTTTGTGTTTGAGTATAGAATGCTTTTCACTGTTTCTGTGTTGTTTTTTTCCCCCCAGAGATGTGGCATGCAACATTTTGGGAGGAAAAATGAATTGTTCAAGAAGATGACGCAAAGGATGAAAATTTATATTTTAATAAAATCAATATTTAACATTGATTGCCTCAGTAAATTATGTAGAAAATGCACGTTTGAGCACTTTTAATTTCTGGCAACAAAATCTGTTTTCTTCAAAATATATCAAGACCTTAAACAGCTCCATTCTCATCATCACTAGTTAAACTTGTTTTTAACATTGGGATAGTATGTTCTTGTTAATAACTAGCACATCTGTGAATAGTGACTGAGGTGGCAGACAGCTGGGGAGACATTTCTAGTACCTCCAGTTCTCATACCCTTTCTTGCCTTATAGAGGATTTCTGGAGGCTCTATTCACTGCATACTAGACAACTATGCTGGCCTCCCCTCAGAACCTGATGTTATGCCTTAAAAATAATGCAGTAGTTTCTCCCCCCACAGTTTCAGTTACCAGTGGTCTGCAGATATTAACATGAAAAAATCTAGAAATCATGTTTTAAATTGCATTCTGAGTAGCATGAATCTTTGCATATTACATGCCCAGTAATCACTTAGTTGTCTCATGGTAGTGCTTATGTTAACCCTTATAACTTATAGTATAATTGTTCTATTAGTTAAATCTCTCACTGCCTAATTTTTAAACTTCAGGTATGTATGTATAGGGTTTGGTATTCGTGCTTTCAGGCATCCACTGGGGTCTTGGAATATACCCCATGATAAGGAGGGGTGTGGAACAACTAGTTTGGAATCTCCTAAGCTCTCAAATGAATTAATTGCTACTTGCAAATAAAGGATTCACCTGGAACCTGCAAATTTGTTTTAATTTGCTTTAACATTTGAATTAAATAATCCCAATCCTAGTACAAGTAGTATACAATATTAAGGAAAATCGAGACAATAGTCCAGTTTGTCCAGAGCTTGAGAATTGATAAGAATTCTAAAACTGAATTCCTGGCTGGGTCAAGACATTTGCTTTCATCAGGGTTAGCATAAAATGTGTACGGCAGCACAACCACATCAGAGGCAACTTTTGAAAACCATCCTTCCCAGTGTTCAATATTAGTCCTCTTCATCAACAGAACAATAACACTTTAAAATTGTAAAATGGCCATTTTGCAGATCCTATCATAAAATAGAAATGTTTCTGCCTTAATCAGGAAACTATAAAATACAATTAAGCCACAAAATAAGATCTTTATAGAACTATAATTTGTTTTTAAAAACTGCCTTCTGAAAACTAGTCTGGCACTAGTGGATAATAAAGATTGTCAAATGACTAAGGAAATAGTGAAAGTCCCACAGAGTTAGATGTCCACCTTATGGTTAAGACACTCCTTGAAGTACCAGTTTCTAAAGAATCAGTGCATGGTAGTATCTTGGTAAGGTAACATTCCTTTCAGGAAAAAATTATCTTTTGAAGATTTGGAGATTTTATAATACAAGTGTATTTTCTAATGCTGTCTGCCTTTTCAGAGAGTACATATATTCCCTCCAAAAATGACTGCATTTGCAAATGGTTTCTTTGCCTTTTGGTATCTTGTAACCACTTAGGTTTAAAGAGCCATGTGCTCCTTGATTTGTTGTAAATTAGTTTGTTTAACCTAGGTTATAAAAAATGGGAAATTTCCAAGGCTTTTCCTGACTCCACAATTAGGGCTTCCAAAACAATATACATATAATGGACATGTCAATATCTAGTAAAATATGAAAATCCTTATATTCAAGGCTTCTGGTTATATAAATTACTCATCAATTTGTCAAGTTCAAAAGTGCAAGAAAAAAGTTTTAAATTGTAGGTACTCATCTAAAGCGCTATTGCCATCTTGTGACGAATCAAGGGAACTACATAAAAGTTAACCATCTTTACGTTGCTTAGCTTGCAATATACTTTTATCTGTTTACTGGTATACTGGGCTAACTAAAGTTTTTAAATAGGATTCTCTTAAGTTTTAAGGTTCTGCTGTTAGGTTTGGTAGTTAGATTAATGCTTATTCCATTAGCAAATGATTTGAAGAGATATTTCGTATTTTTAAAGATGTTGTAATAAACACTACCTGAAGCATGACTTCAAAAATCAATTTGCACTTTTTTTCCACTGCTGAAATAGGAATGAAGATTTTTTCCTTGGATTGGCTATTCATCGCTAGCAAAAATAGTTGTCCCAGGTCCATATGTGGCAATAAACTGTAGGAGCTGTTGTTGGCACTGAGTCAGATAGATATCCCTTTTCTCTAAATATTCTTCATTATACAGTTCAAAAGGAAATACTGCATTTGGAGCAACACAAAATACAGTGGCCCCTAAATGAAGAAGGAAAAGTAAATTAGAAATGTTCCGTAAAATTCCTAATATGATATCATACTTCAACAAAATGTTCTAGTGAAAGTTTTAAAACTAAGTCTGAACTATTTAATAGAGTATTTCAATAATGATTATTTAAATCTTTTTTTTTGAGACCAGAAAACAGGTTCAGTAAATGTACAAAGTGGTACCAGGGCCAGTGGGAGAAATATGTGGATGTTTAGTTTGGAAACTACAGAAATTTGCCATCTGATAAAACAGTCATTATAGTTTTGAAGTTGAATGGTGATGTAAAGAGGTGGAAGAAGTAGGGAGAAGGAGGTATTGGAAGGTAGGGAAACACTAGTATTTGATAAAGGTTAAGTGGGCCAAGGGTAAAGACTACATTTCTCAATTACTAAAAACCACTGACAAAGACAGACAAACCTATGCAACAGAATAAAAGCCTGATAATAACCTTTGTATACATGGTTAAATGGTTTTTGACAAGGGTGCCAAGACCATTCAGTGGGGAAAGGGCTGTCTTTCCAACAAACGGTGCTGGGAAACAATATCCACATGCAAAAGAATGAAGCTGGTCCTTCCCCTTACATCATAAGCAAAAATTAACTCAATGGATCAAAGACCTAAACGTAAGGACTAAAACCATAAAACCTTTAGGAAAAACTGGGGAAATGCTTCATGACATTGGATTTGGTAATGATCTCTAGGACAATACCAAAAGCACAGCAACAAAAAATAGACCACATCAAAATAAATTTGTGTGCATTAAAAGATACGATCAACAGACTGAAAAGGCAACTCTTCACATGAGTAGGTATTTCTTCAAAGATATACAAAATAGCCAATAAGTACTTGAGAAGATGCTCAATATCACTATTAGAAAAATGTAAATCAAGCCATAATGAGATACCACCTCACAGCCGTAAGGATGACTATCATCAAAAACAAAAGTATTGGCAAGAATATGGAGAAATTGGAACCCTTGTGCCCTATCGGTGTGAATGTAAAATGGTGCAACCCTTATGGAAAACAGTATGGTGGTTCATCAAAAAAATTAGCAGTATTGCCACATGATCTAGCAATTTCCTTCTGGGTATATACCCAAAATAATTGAAAGCAAGTTCTCAAAAGGATATTTGTACATTTATGTTCATAGCAGCATTATTCACAATAGCCAAAGGTAGAAACCAGAGGTGGAAAACATCCACTGATGGATGAATGGATAAACAAAATGTGATATATATATGTGTGTGTGTGTGTGTGTGTGTGTGTATATATCTTGTTTGATAAGGTGATATATATGCATATATGTATTTTGGTTGATAATATGATGGAATATTCAAACTTAAACAGGAAGAAAATTCTAGTGCATGCTACAACATGGATGAACCCTGAGGACATACTAAGTGAAGTAAGCCAGACAGACACAATAGGATAAATATATGATTCTACTTATATGAAGTATCTAGAGAAGTCAAATTCATAGAGATAGAAAGTAGAATGGTGATTGTCAGTAGCTGGGGGAAGGGGAGAATGGGGAGTTACTGTTTAATGGGTACGGAATTTCAGTTTGGGAAAATGAAAAGGTTATGGAAAATGGATGGGAATGAACTTAACACCACTGAACTATGCATTTAAAAATCGTTGATAGTAAATTTTATATTATGTATATTTCAACAATTAAAATCTGACTACTGCTGTAGGAGTTAAGTTCTTAAATTTCTGTTTCATTGAGTACCTAAATGTGCCTGGCCAGTAGTACAACTGCTAGCCAAGCAGACAGTGTCTACCTTTCTAGAGCTGTCTGTCATCAGCAAACATTTTTAGCTTCAGACTTTTGTGACTGCTCCCTTTACTGCTTCACCTCACCTAGGACCTGCTCTCCCTGAGAACACTGCTTTCCTGTGGTTCTCTGAAGTGAAGCTGCGTTTTCTCAAACACCCCACACACCTTAGTATCACAAGCCAGAATGAGTGCCTGCATGCTGCACCTTGGCTGCTTCCAGACCATTCTTGCCCATCTTCTGCTTGATAAAAATTTGTCCTCCTTTGATGCCCAGTGGCTCCTGGACCTTTCCCTTTCTACAGCACTTGGCTCACAGCCTTTCTCTCTTCCCTAATGCCTGCCCTTCGGTGATTTCCATTTAACTCCTGACCTCTCTGTGTCCTGACCTTTTCCCCTCTATCTCTACCACATATTCTCAAGGTCACAGGTATTACCAGAAACTTACTTCAAAATACCATGAGTTCTAATGTCCTGCTCCCCTACATTACCTCCTATACTTCCAGCTTCCAGGTCTTCTATTTCAGAGACCTCCAGTCTGTTTCCTTCAATTCATGTCCCCTTTTTAACCAATTTGAACCCCTCCCTTGCCAGTCAACATATGTGATGCCCTCCGCATCACTCTGCTACATTCACCTATCAAAACCTCAACTGTGTATGTACCCAAACATTTACTTTGTGCCTACAGGCAGAAAATCACGTATGTAATTGGCATTTCTTGGTTTCACTTCAAATGAACCACAGAAACCTCGAATGTGCACTCGCACTGCCTGACAACCCTGCTGAATTCCTCTAGCACACTTACTCATCTGTCCCCTATGATGACTATTATATTCCATTCTCCTTTCCTCGAACCCTTCATTTTTAGCTGATGACCTTGTGTTGAGTACATAACCGTCTACAGACCTACCTGATCCTGTATGCATTTGTCTTCCCTTCTATAAAATGAAGTGACTCTTCTATTAGAGGTCAGTACCTTCACATGTGCTCAGAATCCTGTCCCCTCACCTTTTTAAAGACTTCACTCCTTTGATCTTCCCCTCTTTCTGTAGTATCATTAGTTTACACTCTATTGCACATCATATGATCTGTTATCTTTAAAAGAAAAATCTGATCCTGGACCACGTATCTTTCTCTAGCTAAAACCCTATTTCTTGCCTCATCTTCATAGTCAAACATCTCAAAGTAGTCTATGTGTGCAATCTCCATATCCTTACTTCCTACCCCACCCAAATTCCCACTCCACTGAATTAGCTCCAATCGTGGCCACCTAACCCCTAGCCTGCCAAATCCAGTCTTACGCAAACTCAGCACGTGACACGGTGGGCCACACTGCTCCCTCCTTTCATGGCTTCTGTAACACTACACTTGATTTTCTTTCTATATTCTAGCTGCTGCTTCTCAGTCTCCTTTGTTAGTTCTTCCTCCTCGACCCCATTTCTAATTATTAAAATTCTTCAAGGACAGTCCTAGAGTCTCTAGGCAAATTCATCCATTCCATAGCTTTGAGCACCATCTCTGTGCTGATGATTTCTGAATTATATTTCTAGGTAGAACTCTCTTCGAAACTCCAGATTCTTTCATCTGTCTATTGATATCTCTGTAAGATGTTTCAAACTTCTGTAATTTGACCTTTCTCCCAAACCCTTTTTTCTTTCTTCCCAGTCTTGGTGAATGGCACCATGATCTACTCAGTTTCTCAAGGCAAACACCAGTGAGTTTTCCTTAATCCCTCTCTTTCCCCACTGCTCCAACTTCTAAATCTAGTTCACGAGCACAACCTATCGGTCTTTGCATCTGAGAAAAATATCCCTGAGCAGGGATGATTTTCCTACTATTTAAGGAGCTCTTAACATTGTCTTGCTTAAGACTTCAAAATCAATACACCTAACTGAATTTTATTATGAAAACAAAAAGTACCTAAAGGAAAAAAATTTTTCACATAGTTTTATTTGCCTCAACAAACATTTTCTTAAATGCTTCAAAAAAGTCTTGACAAAATAGTTACCAAGTGAAAATAGCCATATTCTATCATAGGAGTAATTAATATTATAATAGCATAGTTTTTAAATTCAAAGGTGTACATTTTTGTCTTACTGAAATCTAAGTGTGTCTTAACAATTCTATGGCATGTCATAGTAAAATTGGCAGCATTTTTTCTTTATGGTAGATAATGTCTTAGATTTTATCAATTAGGTTTTAAATATAGAAAAACAATATATAAAGATAAAGCAAATTAAAAATAAAATATATATCCTTCCTCTTATTTAGTATTGACTAGAAACTAGGTTTTTCTTTTTTGGTAAATAAAACTATTTCAGGATGATAACCTTTTCTAGGGATCATTTATCTCCCTGAGCAAAAAAAGTATAAAGCAAATACATATACGAATTTACATATAATTTAGGGATTCACAAATCCCTAGGGCTCTCTAAGTATCCATGGATCATAAATTAGGAATATGCGACTTAGATATTTATAGAACAAAGTTCTAATGTTCTAACAGATCTTTACAAAAAGTTATTACAATATAAATTGAATTTAAAGCAAATTTAAGCACTAAACACACAGAAAAGTCAGTGTTAATATACACACAGAAAAGTCAGTGTTAATTATCCTTAAAGTCCCAGGGTTGGAACTAAAGTTTGGTTTGAATTATGGTATATCTCA
The DNA here is from genome assembly GCF_902729225.1 of Pteropus medius. Classification (NCBI taxonomy): domain Eukaryota; kingdom Metazoa; phylum Chordata; class Mammalia; order Chiroptera; family Pteropodidae; genus Pteropus; species Pteropus medius. The sequence goes on along the minus strand of NW_024350926.1, from coordinate 2,289,512 downwards.
TCAAAATCAAAGTCTCATCTAATTCAACAAAGAACTTTGTGAAAATAACTCTCTTCACTCTTACATTAAGAGCTCTTTCATGTTTTTATTAGAAAAACCACAGTAAGCTCAATTCATTTCAAATAATTAAATGCTATAGTCATAATATTAAACTAGCAATTCAGAGAAGGTGGTCATGCAAAGTTGATCACATTTTCTTCGGCTATGTGACTAACTCCACTGTGGAGAAATGCATGACAATTAAATGTTGCATGTTATTTTAAAGGAAAATAAGTTTAAAGTTCATTTCATGTGTTGTATTCAGATTTTTTTTTCTAGAATTCTTTAAAAAATGCAAAAGTTCAAGTATGCAAACGGTCATGCACAATAAAGAACTTAATATCACATGATACTACCTATAAATAATTAGTAAATGTTCAAATTAAAACAAGCTTTACCTCATAGAAATCTATTATTCTTGAAAATAATATTTAAAACATATACAAAATTTTAATTTAACATGAAAAATATTTGTTTAAATATAATTATTTGTAGATATCATTAATAATTTAAAATATTACCGTATTTCAATGTGAGAGATGTTTCAAACAATAAGGCTGCAATTAGTGCATCTTCTTTAATCACTTTAGTCCTTAAGTTTAGTCGAGCATGGGCTTCAGATAGGGAAACTCTAAAAAAAAGAAAATTGATGCCAATCAAAATATGTTGATATTATAGAAGACAATATATTTTTTGGCAGGAACCAACCAAGACACATGTGAACATAAGCCACACCCTAAAGATCAGCATATTTTTACTTAAAAAAAAAAAATTTGTTTCTTTTCAAAGCATTTTTTCCTACCAAGCTGAATAGACTATTCCAGAACAAACAAATATCCTGACTTATTATCAAAGAGTTTCTATCTTGGCTTATCTTTATTATTATTCTATAACTCTGTGCAGATAAATACACAATTGGGAAAATTAACTCAAGTTCTGTGTAGATAAATACACAATTGGGAAAATTAACCTAACTAAATATCTCTTATTGATACATCTTTGGTATTCTCTTCTAGTTCTTCATCTATCTGAATCCCATAGAATCTTGAAATTTCAGTTAGAAATTTGAGATCAAACTCTAATCAGATAACTGAATTTGCTCTACAATATCCCAGGCTAATTATTAACCAGTCTCTTTTGAACTTTTCCTAGGATTCACTAGGAATCGTGAGGCAATTCATTCTTTTATTTTTTATTTTTAAACTACCTTTGATTATCTGAAAAATCTCCCTTAAGCTCGAATTAGGCATATGTAACGTTCTTGAATGATTCCTAGACTTGGGAATCAGAAAAACTAGGTTTAAGTCTCCAGAATTCACTAGTTGTGTGACTCCGTATAAATTATTTGAGATTTTCTTTTTGAAGCTCAGCTATACAATGGGGAAAATAATTCATAGGGTTGTTGTGATTTCAAATAAGTGACCAGAAAGTTTTAGGGTTCACCCATGAAGATTATATAAACGTAAGCTGAAACTGATTTTACTCCAGTTTCCACCCACTAGTCTTCTGGGGTCACAGAGCAAGCCTAATACTTCTTGAATGTGATAGCCTTTCAAATATTCAAACACAGCTTTCCTAGTTGCCCCATGTTTTCTTTTCTCCAAGATAAATATTCTGAGTTCCTTTAATATGTCACAAGACATAATGTTCAGGCCCCTCACCTTCCTGACTATTCTCCTGGTGACCAGATTTGGTTAATATTCCTTTCAGTATAGTATTACAGGTGTGATTTGACCAGCAGAGTAGAGGAGAGGCAGAAGTACCATTTTCTTACTTGTGATACTATATTTTACTAATGCAACCCCAAATCACTGTATTATTAACAGCCATGTTACATTGTTTACTCATATTAAGTATAAAAAGAATGAAATCTCAAGTCATTTTTATATTAACCACATCACCCCTTCCCATCCATTTGTACTTGTACTAGAGAGGTTAGGATCTAATTGAGGACATTACATCTATCTTAATTTTCTTCTTCTTAGACTAAGACCAGCATTTGAACCTGTGAAGATCTCACCAGTTGTTTCTTTACAAATTTGATTATCATATTCCTGATGTCTCACCCAAGCTCTTTCCAGAAAAGCTGACCATGACAGAATATGTAAACAGCCTTTCAGGAAAAGAGAAGAGAGTACTGTTCAGCTCCACTTCTTTAGAAAAGCAAGGATTGTGTTATTAGGTACCTGTTTATAGAAGTAGGAGAGAAATTCAAGGTTTATGACTTTTCTGAGTAGTGGTTCATCTACTTTGCTATTTCATAAACCCCCATCTCCACCTCTAGTGTTTATTTCTACGATGAGAAAAAGCAGAGTTATAGTAAAATTAACACTGCTTTATTTTTTGAATCAATATAGTCAAATGTAAACTGAGGCTATATGAGTTTAAATATCTTTTTTACTACAGAGGAAAACAACTATGAGAAAATAAGACTTTCAAAACTTTTTAGCTTTGAGTATTGAGTATTGATATGAGTATTTTAAATATTCAGAAAACAGAAAGCATTATATAATTCTTTTTACCATTTTAAAACATCACAGTTAATTTCTATCTTGTCTTTAGTATTTTTCAGCCCTATGAAGATAATATACAGTTGGAGAAATTAAACATATTTATTTCTTGTAGACCTATACTTAACATTCCCTGCCAGTCCTTCACTTGTCTTATTTTATAATACAATTATAAAAAGATATTTATTTATTAATGGATTACTTTACTCCTGGTCCTACTTTATATACTTTGTTTGAGATTATACATTAATCTATATCAAATGAAGTAATGATCTATCAATAAGGGACTGTTTAAATTACGGTACAGCTACAGCACCACACACTATAACTGAAATACAACTATAAGAACAGAATGAGGTGATTCTTTATGTGCTGATACTGTGATGGTATAATATGTACGCCATGCATGATTCCATTTGGTTGGGCAAAAGAGAATATCCCATATGAATATATATTTATGTGTTATATATATTATTATTATTTAAATAACATTCATCTAAAATATGTAACATTCAAATAAATATGTATTATATATTATATTCAAATTACATATTTGTATATGCATTATATTTGAATGAATAATTTCTGGATACACAAAAACCATTAACAGTGATTATCTCTAGGGAGTGGGATAGAAATGGGTAGGGTTCATAGGACACTTTACTCATTATTTTAGACTTTTACTATGTCCATACATCACTTTTATAATAAAAATTAGTTTTTTAAAAAAACTTTTCAAGAAACAATAATAGATGAGTCTAGTAAAGTATTTAAAAGTACAAGGAACAATATACTTAAGAAACTCTTTTTCTAGGTTCAGTTACAAAAAACCTGGAATATGAAGAGGTTCAAAACAGGCCTCCCCAAGATGTGCCATTTTGGCAAGTGAATCATTCTGAGCTGAAGGCAATAAAGACCCTGAGAGCTCATGAGAAACTTACCTCTCCCTTAATTTAAATTTGAGGCCTGGCCCAAGTGAAGAGTTATTACCAGAGAAAACTTTTTATGACCCATATATAGGGCAGGGCAAACATCTAATTACTGAACATCTGCTCATCCTACGAATGACCTTCTTCCCCTCTGAAACCCCACAGTGCCTTACCTCATCCTTAGCTCAGAATGCCATATATACCCATTTTAACTTTCCATCCCTGAACCTCTCATGTATGTGAGGTCGCTGACTTTCTCACATATGTGGGGTTCCCAGATGTATGCATGTAATTAAATTTTATTATTTTCTCGTGTTTATCTGTCTTGTGTCAATTTAGTAATTAGACCAGTCAGAAAAGCCAAGAAGGATAAAGGAAAATTTCTTCTTCCCCATAAACAGCCACAGTTTAAAAAACAATCATTTACATTTGAAATCAGTACACTTTTGTCAGACACATCTTATACAGAGGGACCAGTAAAAACTAATTTAGTGAAAACAAACGATGTAACAACATAACAAAGGAATTATTAACTTAAACTTTTCAGAACAAGGTAAATTATAAACCAATCAACCAGCAATCAAACAAAGAAACAAATAAAACAGATAAATAAGTAGGATAATTAAACACATCATTTAAAAGTCAACACTGGCTTTGAAATTTTACACTGTATACCTACAAATATTTTAATGCAGATGATGACAGTTTTGATCCACAGATAGAATCTGTTCTGATTCTGCGACTCGCTAGATAATAGCCATGAATCATTCTTTCTGCCTCCAAGCTGAATTCTACATTCAAATTCTTTGCAAAAGCCAGCAGCTAAATTGAAAGTGTGAAAAATATAAGAGATTCAAACTTTATTATAGAATCTATATTATAAAAATCTAGATCACTTTATTATTAAAAGTTGTCCTATTTTTTTTACATTAAAATCGATTATCTGGGGCCATCCCAAAGTCATTGAGCATTTTAAATCATAGTCTTAATACCTGTAAGAATATTAAAGTTTACCCAAAATCAACCCCTTAGTGCAGACATATTCTGTGAAATATATTGGCATGACCATCAAGTCTTTGCTTCCTGTGGAATAAAGGCTCATTTGGAACCTTTCCATGGGAAGAGAGGCTTCCCTCAGAATCTCATTTCCTTTTGAATAGCTTTAATTCTTTGACAGTTTATTTCTTTACAACTTTCTCTCATTGGCCCTAGAGCTTATTCTCCTTACCTCCCTTTCTTCCTTTTAAAAAACTCAACTAAACATTAGCAATGTGGGCCTTAGAGATTCAGTAAGTTTTGGGTAGAGAATAAGTCTTCAACATAATGATTATCACTGTTTTCTCTGAGTTTTGTGCTTTTTTTTTTCTGAATGATTCCCAGTTCCTTATGTTCTTATTCAATGACATAATTTCCAAACTTTTCACCATCCTGCTTTTAAAACTCATAGAGCCAAAATGAAAAATTAATCATACTAAGGTTGCTATTAAAAATAATATTTATATTTTAAAAATAACTTTTTAAAGGATTTGGATTTGTCCTGGGTTTGATATGTGCTGTCTTCTTTATTCTCTTTATACTCTATAGTTCCCTCTGGGCCTTCGGAATTGGATAATACCATTACTAATTCCATCAGTAGCCCTGTCTAGGTTTTACCATATGGAGGCACAGTGATGTGCCACCTACAACCTCCTTCAGGAAAAGGCTGTTGCCCAGCTACTGGGAGTGCTGTCAGCACTGGCCTCCAATTGCTGTCAACCTCTTCAGGGATTGCCGCAGGACAGCCCATTACAAATGACTGATTGAGGTGGAAGTGAGGAGGGTTTTATAAAGCCCCTCTATTTCTGACTCTGATGGGTCTCTTTAGCTCCAGAGCTCACTGTGGGGCCTGCAAAGGTTATTCTTAGGCCTACATCACAGCTTGCTTGACTCCTTCTTCTGTCCAATTCTTCCCTCTTCTCCCTTCTACAGGGATTGACAGAAGAACGCTCCCAAACAAGCAATAACACAGTAAGCTCCATCTCAGTATACCTCTTAGAGAACCCAGGCTGTAACATATTCGATCAGTTTTCTGTGACAGATAGATTTATCTTTCAGAGATATTATTTTCGCTGTTACACTAGCATAGTAAAGTCCACAAATCTTCTCTTCGGTTTGACAAATCAACTATAACCTCTTTTGCCTGAGCTTCAAGGCTTATTGTAAATTTTCCAACTCCTAATCCTGATGACTCCATAATGTAATTTTTGTACCAGTCAGGTAAGTCTTCTCATCGTTTTCCATGTATACTCATTTCTACTTTTATGCCTATTTTTGCTCCTATTTTTATTTTTTGTTTAGCATGTCTATCCTTCCTGTCATCTAAATCTTACCTTTCCTTAAGGCCCTAAATTTTACTTCATCCGTGAAATCTTCCCAACTCTTGCATTCTACTTGATATCTTCTTTTTTTAATTAAGTTGATATCTTCCTTTTTGAATCCTAAAATACTTAGCACCACCCAGTTTAGCACATAAATTGTCCCTTAATTTTTCATGTATCTTGTTTTTAATCTCAATTAAATGATAAACTAGAAGAAAATTTGTTTCTGTCAGATTATAAAAGAATAGAAATAGGTTCATATATAAAAGTATTCAGTAAATATCTGACTAATTAATAAATTCAAGGATTTGTGTTTGTTTTTCTTGGAAAATTGGGTGAAAATTTCTCTAGGTCATTAGTGTACCTACATATTTATTATGTTAATTCCTAGAGACAAACTACTTTTTTCTTATATACTAAAACAAAAAAACCTTATCATATTATAAATATTATTCTTTTTCTGTTCTAATCCATGTGAATAAACAATGCTTATAATTCATTTTTAAATCTACCTCACCTTTCAACCTTTTACCCATGCAATATGCCTACAACGAAGGCAAGCATGAAAAAAAAAATTAATGATCTATGGGTTCCCACTTTCCAATATTCCCTGCCTTTTACCTATCCTATCCAGATAATTTAACTCAAGTGTGGACAGATTTCTGAATAGTTAATACTCAAAGGGCTTCACTTGTAAATACTTGAGCACCTTTAATAACTATGAAAATCATTACTAAATTTATATCACCTACTCTCGAGTTCTCTGAACATGCCACACATTTCATGTCAGGACATTAAAAGTAGTATGTCATGATAGATATTCCCTAAAGTCAGAATGCAGAATGTATTCATATAAAAGAAATCCCTTTGAATAGTTTATAAAATGTAAATTAACTCTATGTCTATACAGCTTATCATCATAATTTTCTATAGAAATATTTTGGTTTTCTTTTCATTGAAATTCTTTAAGCTATGGTGATTTGGACAGTTGTGCAAAGAATAAGCTCAAAATTTCAATATCTATATCCTTAGACGGTTTTTTTTAATTTAATTGTAATTCTAAATATTTTCTATACAATGTCCTTAAAATATTTAAAAGCTAGAAGCAAGTTGGAATAAAGGAATCCTAAATAAATTGAATGCTCGAAGAGAGTTCTATTTAAATTGAGAAACATTAGCATAAGTATTCTTAGTAATCATTTTTTCTATCTTTACCTTTTCAAAATCTTCAGTCGTGAACTGTTTAGAAGCTACATAAAGCAGCCCTTTGGGATCAATGGCTTTCTTTAAAGTATGTTGCACATTAGAAAGAAATGGGTGGCAAGGAGATGATTCATTACAGTTAATCAATAATCCAAATGCCTCTACAAGATTAGCTGGAATCAAACTGCAATCCTACATCAAACAAAAAGGTAAAAGGCGAACATCAAACTCTGGTACTTTTACAAACACTTTGAAAATAACTATAAATTATTTAAATTATTCATATATTTATATTATAATATTCGATTATATTAAAGTATACATATAATTCTAATTATTTATTATTGTTAATTATTACTTAAAGTGATTCCTGAATAGCATGGAACTTTGTGGTGACCAATTTTTTTAAAATGCTCTTTATTGAGAACTTCCTTATACATTATTCATTAAAACCTCCCCTATTACCTATTCAAATAATAACTTCTAAGGAGCAGACATTTGCTTTGCATGACTAAAAGAAAAAATTTCAAACTGTCATTATTTAGTTCTAGAACCCAATTAAGTATAGAAATGGGTTAATATAAAACATTAAGAACAACAAAAACATTAAGATTATAATCTGTGGCTAAATTCCCTGAACAACATTCTAACAATAAAATATACATATACCTTACCATCTGACCAATTAGAGTATTGGTTTTCTGTGTATTTCTTCTTGATGATGAATCCAAATCGACAAAAGACCAAAAACTGCACTGAACTGGAAATGTCATCTGTTGATCAATATCATCCCCAAACTTCTTTCCTGAGATATATACTGTGATGCTTCTGCTTTCCATAACTAAGTCAAAAGACATTACCCATTTGTTATTTAAGTTCATTTTGGTTTAAATATCTACAAATCAATAACAAATATTAGTATATAGAATTTTACTGTCTAAAATTTAGATAGTAAAGACACAAGTATATATGATTGTTTTGCAAGATATAAATTAGAGGATCTACCACAAAAAAAAACAAGGCAAGAAAAACATTTGAATGTTTACATGTCCCATAACTTCATGAAAACCAGCAGTCCAAAGCATGTAGCCAGAATTGTGGTCAGTGTCTGGGTGGAATAGGCAGAGAGTTAGGTTGGTTGTGAAGCGTAGGCTTACAAGGGAGGCTGAAATTTAGCAATGTTCTTTACGTGGAAAAAAATAATAGAAAGCAAACTATGTGGGAGTGAAAGAGGAAAAGACTGAGAATATAAACTACGACGACTAGGAAAAATATTCAATATGTACAGAACCAAATTCATCATTTCTCCTCCTCAAATGGCTCTGTGTGCATTCCTCGCAATTAGGGGTATTACCATCAATCTACCTAAAACCCAAACAAAAAATGTGGAAATATTCTATTCTCTTCCTTTCCTTCCTTCATTCCTTATAACTATTCAATTTATGAATCCAATCCTATTACTAGGATTCTATCTCCCAAATATTTCTCAAATTAGTCTTCTCTCCATTCATAACAGTCTTTCATTACATGTTTATATTTTTCTTGAGTCACGGGGTAAATATATATTTAACTCTATAGAAACTGCCAGAGCAGTTTGTAAAATGGTGTACTATTTTATATTCTCATTAACAATATATGAGAATTTCAGTTTCTTCACATCCTTGGCAACATTAGTGGTTTTCAATCTCTTTAATTTTTGTTATTCTGGTAGCCTGGGACAACTACATAATTTGTGAAGGTTACCATAAAATGAAAATGTGGACTTCTTATTCAAAAATAAATGGAAAAATGTTGCTAAGAGTACTACTATATAAAGCTTTTTCCTTTAAAAATGTTATTACTTATAAAATGTAATAAGGGTGATATGGGGAAATTAGAACACTCATGCATTACTTGTGAGAATGTAAAATGGTGCACCTACTTTGGAAAATTTTAGTGGTTCCTCATCAAGATAAACACAGAATTACCCTACGATCCAGCAATTCCACTTATAGGTAGTAAAAGGGTCAAAAATAGGGACTCAAACAGATACTTGCATATCGATGTTTATAACAGCATTATTATAATAATCAGAGGTAGAAACAGCCCAAATGTTCAACAGGTGAATAATTTTTTAAAAAGCAGTGTGTGTGTATGTGTGTAATGGACTATTATTCAGCCGTAAAAAGAAATGAGATTCTATGAATGTGCCAATTCTTAGAGAAAGTAGGTTACTCCAGGGGCTGGAGGTAGCGGGGAAGAGGGAGTTATTGTTTAATGGGTACAGAGTTTCTGTTTCTGTTAGAAATGATGTAAAAGTTCTGGAAACAATAGTGGCAATTGTTGCACAACATAGTAAATATACTTAATGCCACTGAATTGTACACTTACAAATGGTTAAAATGGTAAATCTTGTTATGTATATTTTATCAGAATTTTTTAAAAAAAGGAATAAAGTAATAATATATACTACAATATGGATGAACCTCAAAAACACTATGCTAAATAAAAGACGACGGTCACAAAAGACCACATGTTGTATGATTCCATTTATAAGAAATGTCCAAAATAGGCAAATCTATAGAGACAGAAAGTAGAATCGGTTTCCAGGGACTGCGAGGTAAGAGGGTTTGGGCGTTGACTGCTAATGAGTATGGAGTTTCCTTTTGGGGTGATGAATATGTTCTGAAAGTAGAGAGAGGTGATGGTTCTACACCTTTGTGAATATTCTAAAAACCAGCAAACTGTACATGTTAAGTGGTGAATTGTACAGTATGTAAACTATGTCTTAATAAAGCTGTTACCAAAAAATGTAAGAAAGGTAATCACCATTCTAAAATTTAAAATATTGGCATGAATTCTATCATTGATTTTTATATTGTGCAATACCAATCTTAAATACAAATCTATGAATCAGATATTGAAACACTGATATTTTGTAGCTTGTCTGTGTGTGTGTATTTCTTATCAGAACAGTGGAAACGTTGCACAAAACTATTTTTATTTTACTTTTTGATATGCACACATTTCACCAACACTCTCTACTTTCAGCTTACTGATGAATAAGGAAGACTGAAAGAAAGGAAACTAAGGGTTGCTCTAACTTTCTCTTTCCTCCTATATCATCATTTTCAGTATAAGTGGTTGGTAAATACACAGAAGTAACCAAGAAAGAAAAGATATAATAGAGTTCCTTGGCTATTTGTGTTTCTTAGAATCCCACTGTCTTTCTTCTATATTAAAAGCAAGTCTGGTTTGAATGGAAAGGATGGCCTCTTGGGCCTATTCGCTCCCCCTGTTACCCAGCTGAAGATGTTTTGATATGCATAGAGTACTGAATTGCAGTGTACTCACGATGCATGGTAGTGTGGCGAGAATTGAACTGATTATAAATTATGTTACAGAAGCTACATAGTGATTGCAAATGCTGTATGAAATAAGGGCAGAAACGCATGGTGGACACATGTATGAATGTATCTCCTCTGCTCACATGCAAGCTCCACTGTCTTACTGGACTTCCTTACAAAAGTTCAAAGATAAAATTATTAAAAGTCTGAAGATGGTGACAATAGAGTTTTAACCAAGTGCCAGGCTCTTCTAAGGGGAAGAGGGCCTCTGTGCAACTATACTTGTTCTACCATCATGAAGCAGGTCCTACTAGTATGTGAGTATCGGTATCTCATTGTGGTTATTTTCATTTCACTGATATCCAACTAATAATATTGAACATTCTTTCATGTGCTTCTTAGTCATTGTATATTTTCTCTTGCGAAGTCATTATTTAAGTCTTTTGCCCGTTTTTTTGCTGGGTTGTTTTTTAAATTATTGACTTGTAGGAAATGTTTCTATGTTTTAGGTATATGTCCTATGTCAGATACATGTATTGCAATTATTTTCTATTTATTTGCTTACCTATTCACTTTTTAAATGGGTCTTTTTGATGTGTCTAACTTTTTAGTTTTGAAAAAGTCCAATTTATCAGTTATTTTCTGTTTATTGCTTTCTGGGTTCTAAGAAATCTTTGTCTACCCTAACTCATAAAGATATTCTCCTATATTGTCCTCTAAAGCTTTATAGTTTTCATTTTTACATTTATGTTATGATCTATCTTTAACTATTATGTATAGTTGAGGTTTAATTTTTTTTTCCATATACATAACAAGATGTTCCACCATCATTTGTTGAAAACACTTTCCTTTCCCGTTTACTTGCTTTGGTGCTGTGGTCAAAAATCAATGGACCGTATTAGTGTAGTTCTATTTCTGCATTCTCTTGTAGGGAAAGGCAATACACTATATGCTCTGAGCACTGCTGTACATTCTTGCTGGTATCCTAAGAATGCAAGGACCTGACTACTTTTTGCCCAGTCCACATCTGTCCATATCCTCGTTAATTATAAATCTGGCCCAAACAGCATTGCCCTAATACCAAAACCAGACAAAGACATTAGAAGAAAAGAAAACTACAGACCAATACTCTCGTAACATGCGAATATCCTTAACAAACTACTAGCAAATCAAGTCCAACAATGTATAAAAGTATGCTGGCATCATAACGGTGAGAAATTCAAAGATTTCCTGCTAAGATCAGGAATAAGACAAATATGTTCCTTCTCACTACTGCTTTTCAATATCATATTGGAAGTCCTAGCTAATGTGATAAAACAAGAAAAGGAAATAAATCTGGCCCAATAGTCATATATTAGTATAACTGAGAGCAAAGGCTAAAACAGTACATTTGCCCATTAAACTCCTCTGTTTTTATTTATAAAGGTAAAATAAGAAATGTCATTTAATATAATTTCTTAATTTCTAAAACGAGTACAAGACAATCTTCACTGTTATATAACTTCTTGGCACTGATAAAACTGTAAGTTAAACAGGTGAAAATTAATTTGAAAAAAATATTGTTTACCTGATTGAAGTTGTTCAAGTTTATCTTTTTTGTGTGAAGCCAAATCCCCTATAAAGCAGATACTACCTTTAGCTAGCAAAGCACTGCCAGCCTGAACACTAACTGCTCCAGTTCCATACTTATTTCTGGATACAGTAGGAAAAATTTCAGCAGAGACTGGATGACGTATACCACGGGGCACAAGGTTTATACTAAAATTCAAAAGCCTAGAAAAAAATAATAAATTATTCATTACCATTACTTAATATTTGGTTTTCAGAAATCATGATGTATAATAGCTACACGATCAAATTTGATTTGATTCAATGTTTGCTAAGCACTTGCTCCAGGAATAAGAACATACGTGAGACTTGGTCTTTAACTTGGAAACCTCACAACCAAGAAACAGAAAGAGACGTAAACAAAAAACTAAAACACAATGTAATAAATACTGAACTAATGTCATGAGTACATCCAGAAGAGTATTGCTTCTTCCTGTAAGAAAATGAAAGCAACAGAGAGGTGACATTTGAAGTAGGCCTTCCTCTTTTTCTGAATTGCTATCTTTTGTTTATTCAGAATTTTTGCGTTTACACTTGCCAAGAGCCCATCCTGTCTATCTCGCTGCCTATGTATCATGGTAACTCTTGATACACCCTTTTACTTTCTAATCTCTTTTCCAATTGCCTTGGCCTCTACATTTCTCAAGTTTAAATTTTAAGAAACATAATTATCTTAGCTTAACTTTCAAATCTTTGTCACAGAAATCACAGCTTGCTGGTGCAATCAATTGTGATGAGCACACATAGACATTCAATGCAAGTTTAATGCAAAAAAGGAAGCAGCAGCATCCCTTAAATGTCGGTAAGTGGATGTATAAAATGTCTACAGTATGTGCCATTCCCAGGGTGTTTGGATGTTAGTTTGAAGATACATAAAATGGAGTGAGATTTAGAAAGAAACTTGCTAGCTTATGGAGCAGCAAGTAATGTGGTTCTCAACTCACATTAAAATCACGTGGGCAGTTTTAAAAAATTCCATAGCCAAGCCCTACCCCAAATCAGGGAAATTAGAATCTATGGGGGTGGACCACAGTCATATACATAAATTATAAAATTCTTCCAGGTGATTCTAATGTATGGTCAAGCTGAGAAACTAGTTACATAGAATGGGCCTCATATTTGGCTGCATGTTGGAATTAGTTAAGGATTTTTTTTTTCAATACAGAACAAGGTCAGAGTACAAAAGTCAATTGTATTTCTATATATTCACAGCAAATATTTGAAAAATGAAAATAATAAAACACTACAATTTTAATAGCATCAAAAATAACACATATTAGAAATCAACAACAAAACATGTGCATGACCTTTTACAAACATTGCTGAGAGAAATTAAGGAAAATTTACATAAATGAAGATGTATACTATATACAACAATTGGAAGACCCAACATTGTTAAGACATAAATTTTTCCCCAAATTGATTTGTAAGTTAAATACAGTCCCAATCAGAATGCTTAAAGGCTTCTTGGGGGAAGGAAGGTCAGGGAGGGAAGGATGGTACTAACATAATGATTCTAAACTTTATAAGAAAATGAAAAAGACCTAAAATAGTGGGAAAAAAAAATACTGAAAATAAGGAACAAAGTCACAGAATTTAACATAGAGCTAAAATTTAAAAAAAAAATGTGTGGTATTGGCATAATTATAGACAAATGGGTCAAAAAACAAAAAAAGAGTTCAAATAAATTTATACTCCATTCAATTTTATACCTAGTTTACACACAGTTCAACTGATTTTTAAATGATGGTATTAAAATGATTCAATGGGGGAACAGAAAATCTTTTCGACAAATAGTATAAAAAATTAGATAAATACATAGGAAAAACATTAACCTTGACTCTTATGTCAAACCATATACAAAAATTAACTTGTGACAGATAACAACCTAATGTAAAACTATAATGCTTTTCGAAGGAAACATAAAATAATATATTTATGACATTGGAATAGGCAAAGATTTCTTAAACAGAACCCATAAAACACCAACATGTAAGAAAACAAATTGGATTTCATCAAAACTAAAGTCTGCTCATCAAAAATATCTTTAAGAAAAAAACACAAGTTTCAGACTAGGAGAAAAATTTCATACATGTGTGACAAAGTATGTGATATGCATATGTAACAACAGACAAGTAACCAAAACAACCACATTTAAAAGTGAGCAAAGGACTTGAACAGATACTTTATAAAAGATATATGAGCACATGAAAAAGAGCTCAAATCAGTAGGCACAGGGAAATGAAAATTAGAACCATGGTGAGATACCATTTCATTTAACACTAGAATGGCTAAATTGAGAAAGACTGACAACATCAAATGTTGGTGAGGACAGAAATAGGAATCTTACCTTGAGAGGAATTTAAATGATAAAACCACTTTGGAAAAATGGCGGTTTCTTATCAAGTTAAACATATAATCAAGTTAAACATATATGTACATTATAATAGCAATTCCACTCCTAAGTATCCAAGATAATGAAAACACATGTCCACAAAAAGACTTGTATAAGGTTGTTTATAATATGAAAACAAGCAAAACCAAAATCTTCATCACTAGGAGACTGGATAAACAAATTCTGGTATATTCATATAATAGAATACTACTCATTAATAAAAATGATGAACTACTGATACACACAATTGAGTCAATCTCAAAAAACATGAAAAATATGTTAAGTAAAAGAGACTCAAAGAGTATGTACTGTATGATTCTATTTATATGGAGTTCAAGGAAAGGAAAATTAATCTATGGTGACATAAATCACCTGTGGAGATAAGAACTGATTGGGAGAGGGAAAGAAAGAACTTTCTGAGGTGACGGAAATGTTCAGTATCTTATTATGGTGATGGCTATAGGAGTGTATGCATTTGTTAGAACTCATCAAATTGTGTACTTAAGATCTGATTATTTCACTATATATAAATTTTACCTAAAAAACAAGATAAAAGAAAAACCAAATCTCTCATAAGTCTCAAACACCACAGGAAAAGTCAAAAGGTCAATGACAAACAGGAAAACAGACAACGGCCTTAATTTATGAAGTATCATAAATCAATAATAAATGACTTAATAGAAAAGTGAACAATGGTCAAGGAGTTTTATAAAAAAATAAGACATGTTTAACAAGCTGTAAATGATGTTAAAACCTATTTCAATTAAAGAAATGCAAATTAAAATAAAATACCATTTTCCTCCACTCAGATGGAAAATTTTAGTTTGATAATACCTAGTGTTGGTGAGGCTGTGAAGAAACATTGTCATGCTCATATGGAAAGATAAATTGGTGCAATCTGTTGCAGTTAGCACCATATTTACATTGCAATTTAATTTTAGCAAAATATCATCTGTCCAGTTAAGTCATTGTTAATTTGAATTTCATTTTAATTTTAAATTCATTCTATAAATTTGTTTTGTTTGACAATTACATACAAGATATTAATATAAGAAGCATATTCCTAGCTTTTTTTTTGAGCATTAGAGTAACTTTTCAAAAGGGGTACTTTTTAGTGAGAAGCTCCAAAATACTGAGTAGAGGCTTATTCCAAGTTTAGGATGATATCCCCAAATCAGTAATTTTGGCACTTTTGACAGCCTTATTTGGGTGCAGTGAGTCAATATTATTGAATGGAATCTTAAAGGAAAATAAAAAAAATGGCTTGTTGGTTCTCAGAGGGGAGAGTATTTTAAAATGAAAATAAAGTACAAAAGCAGAACACTAAGCTGGGAGATAGGGTAAAAGGACACTTTTGAAAGATGCATTTATTTTTAAAGCTGTGAGTGGAGAAATGGGTTGAAACTTTGAATGGTTAGATTCTCAAAATAGTGAAAGCAAATATCCCATTTCTCAATTCATATTTTGAATTTCACTGGTAAAAGTTTATTTAGATACTTATACTACTCAGATAAATTCTAAATGTTTGTCTTGTCATAATATTCATGGAAAGAATTTATGCAAATCTATGACCAATTTATAATTTGAAAAATTTATGTCACATATTTTACCTGTCTACAAGTAGAGTATCACTTGTTATAATTAAAATATCCAGGGAATCTTCCAGTTCCTTGTTTCGGACACTTGTCTGTACTAGACTCATCAGCAAACAGAGTTTGAGCAAATTGTAAGTCCCAGGAGGAACAATCTGTGATGCAAAGATATTGGCGAGTATCGCTGTAAACTTCCAGCATGAGCTGGAAGTCAAAGAGAGGAGACACCTGAAACTGTCGCTAATCCCTGAAGGAACTGAAAGTAAACAACACATATGTTAAAAAGTGTTTCAAAACAAGAAAATGACAATATAGATGTCTAATTCCATTTCTCTAAAATATTATCAGATTGCAATTCTTTTAATGATGCCATATTCAAATTCTTATCAGGATATTAAATTATGATTAATATCCTGATAATTAAATCACTTCAATTATGATTAATATCCTGATAATTAAATCACTTCAATCTATCACTTCTGTCCCAGGGAATGTAATAAAAGGAAGCAGTCACCCCCATATGTCCACAAAGACTGGCTATGGTTTGCAAGTAAATCTCTCATTCTTCTCCTTTTAAGACCTATGTGAGCAAAGCCATATCACGGGGCTCCTGGTATTGTAGTGCTTGCTTCTGTATTTATATGTTTAAAATAATATCACCTTCAGTGAGTGCTAGAAAGAAGAATGCAAACCATTTGAATGTTGCTGTTAAAAGAGATTTATATAGTATTTTGAAAACACTCTACTTGTACTATAACATTCTCGATCTCCACTCCCTTACTCAGTCTAACTCTTGAAAGGGATGAGTGATTTAATCCAATTGGTCAATTTGAGAGTAATAGCTGTGTATGTCCTTTTCTCCCTCCTCTTGGGCTGCCCTCATACAGCAATGATTTTTAATACTCATCCATGCTCATGAACCAAAGGGGGCCTACCTCAGTGTAGCTCATACCACATTTGGGGCAGTTAAATCTGCCTAATTCTGGAGTTCATGATGAGAAAGCACACTTTTCTAATTTACATACAAGTCATGTTCTGCTACCAAATCAAGAAATCTTCAAACACTTCACAATAGAAAATATTTAAAAGATTACTAAAATGTCTATTGTCCATTAGTGCTTTCCTTCTTCAACATTTTTATTCTTTTAAGAAGCTTTCTCTTCAAAACAAGCAGAGGTATCTAGAATACACTTGCATCTAAATTCAACTTGGGTTTCTATTATCGCAGATGATTATCTAGGGATTCTAAAAAAATCTAACTATTCATTTGTGTGCCAAGTTAAAAGAGTAAGTTTGCTCTACACTTTTTTTTACTTAATATTTAATTATGTTGGAGTTGTTAAAGAAACTATCAGTAATAAAGGTGATATTTTGGGCTCCATCTGCCTTTCTCTTGATTTGTTGAGAACTCAAATGAGGAAAAGAATGTTATTTTATTGGGCTCTTTCTCAGATCACAAGCTAAGATTTAGCTAAGGCTAGAAAATAAAGGTTAGGATAGAAAAACCTTTTGACTAATCTCTAACTCTTGGCATCCTGAAACATTTTTCTCATCGCTAATTACAAAAAATAAAAGAAAATAAAATAAGGTTTAGCCAAAAGAAAGGAGTCCTTCCTGTGGGCAAGGTTATACATTATCCCATTTTATTTCTTCATAGTATTTATTATGTGAAATTGTCTTATTAGTTTATAGGTTTACTGTCTATGATATGATTTAAGAGTAGCAACTCTGTCCTGATCACAACTGTATTCATAGTGCTTAGAAAAGTGCCCAGCACACAGGAAGCCAATACTTATTTCTTGAAAAAATGAATTCAAACTTAAATATCTGTTAATATATGATACTATCATTTTCCTTACCTTTTGGGTTGCAAAAAGTGATGCTATTTGTCTCTATACAGACAGAAGTTTGTGAAGTTTTCACACATGTTGGAATTCCAATAATTTTATACTCATTTCCTATATTCATTTTATTCACTAATTCATCTAAAATTATTAAACATAAAAGAAAATGTGTACAGTAAAAGAAACTTGTACATGATCATAAGGTTCAAAGATCTAGAACTAATAATAATTCAGCAGTTGAATAGCTGTATTCACTTTTGTTTAATATAATATCCATAGAGAATGGCACTAATAATGTAAATTGAGGCAATTTTATTGCTGATAAATTTTGATAACTATAGGCAATGATGAATTAACTTCAAGAAGCATCTAGCAACTAGTCCCCTACAATATAGTCAAAAGGAAAAACGAGATTATTCTATTTAAGATGAAGTATCTTTGTATTAAATGACAAGAAATGTTAATAAAAATGACCTTATAGGTAATACTTTTATTTAGGAAGAAAATAATTTTAAAAGGTATTATCACTGTCTACCATATAGCCAAGGTACTTTTACATACATTACCTAATATAAACTTTAAGATACGTATTGTTATCCCCACTTTGTATATGAAGGTACTGAGAAGTTAAGTGACTTGCATAGACTAAATGGTAAGCAGCAGAACTGAAATTCGTATCTAAGTCTGCCTATCTCTAAAGTCTAATCTCCTGCACATATTAGGTTCCTCTCTCACTCTTACAGATAAAATAAGCTTTTGCACAAGTTCAAATTTTATTTTTAAAAAATACACTAAAAGTCTTGATCCTCTACTACACAGTTAGAAGTTGGGTGGTTGTAAAGCTATGAAAGGCTTACGAAGAGGAACAAGGATTAACTTCTCTGTGAAGAAGATCAAACAGTTCTCTCTCTTACTTGCTAATCTATCATCTATCATCTATCTGTCCGTCCGTCCATCCATACATCCATCCATCCATCCATCCATTCAATCTATTTTAGCTCCAGAGAGCATATTGGTGTACCCTGTAAACCTGGAAGGAAAGAATCAGACTCAAGAATTCAGAAAATAAAAACTCTAAACCAACCAGCCAACCAAATAATAACAATAACAAAAACAAGTAAATGATACAGAATGAATTACAAGGGGAAAATAAAAACAAATAGTTTTTCAACTGTGTCCTGGAATTTCAGAGTTTGGCGGGTGTGTCCTGAGGTGAAGGAAAGGTAAGGAAGAAGGCAAGGAGGCTGGGAAGTCTGGGTAGCTCTTTCAATGTCAACCCCAAAAGGCCTGCTTTTATTCATTTAATTTTTAAAAATTTGAGTTCTGTGTAAGAGTTTATTTGAAGAAAGGGTTTTCTACTAAAATATAAGTTGGATAGCCACTTATATTTCTACATTGTAATGTATGATTTGTATATAGTACATAACAGAAATAGTTAAAAGCATATATTTTGAAAATGGAATGCCTGAGTTTGTACCACATACTAGCTGTCTGATCTTTGACAAGTTACTTAACTTCTCTGTGCCTCAGTTCCCACATTTTAAAATGATAACAATAAAATCTACTTCATAGGGATGCTGTGACTAAATGAGTTAATATATGTAAGAGTGCCTGGCACATAGCAACTGCTAAATAAAAATTATCTATTGTCATCTGGGCTTACATGCCTGCCTCATTCTTGACAGGCCATGGTGAAGGGTTTTTCTTTGAGTCTCTACTTTCTTGAGTTTCCTATACCTAGTTGACATCCAAGATCCCTCTTTCTGAACAGTTTAATTCCTCTAATTTTAGCCCAAGAAAAGAAGCTGAGCCCCATCCTCATTTTCACAGTTCTGACATCTCAGAGAAGACTCATCTCTTCCCTGGGTGATTGATACTAACAATAATTTCCTCTTTCATGGCAGACTGTCTACTCACAGGTCTTTCCCCACACAGTTCTCAACAATGCTCATTCATTTATTTAACAAATATTTATTGAGTTTTTACTATGTGTAGTAAAAAGCCCAAGTCCCTACCCTCAAGAAACTTACATTCTAAAACAATAACCCCAATACTTACGTAAGACACACACATAGATTAATGGAAGAGCATTATCATAAATAACCGTGACCCTGAGACATAGCATAGTGGTTGGTGCACAGTGGGCATTAATAGCTTTTTAAATGAATGTTGTATGACTAAATGAATACTTGCTACATGAGCTAAACATGACTCTTTAAAACACTCAAGAATAAGAAGATATATGATTCTTAAGCTACAGTAGTCCCCCCTTATCTGTGGGGGATACATTCTAAGATCTTCAGTGGATGCCTGAAAGCGCAGATAGTACCAAATCCTATATATACTATGTTCTTTCCTGTACATATATGCCTATGATTAAGTTTAACTTATAAATTAGGTACAGTAAGAGATTAACAATAACTAATAATAAAATAGAACAATTATAACAATGTACTGTAATAAAAGTTATGTGAGTGCAACATTAAGTAAAATGAGAATTACTTGAACCCAAGCACTTTGATATCCCTATAGTTGATCTGATAACCGAGACAGCTATTAAGTGACTGACAGGCAGGAAGCATATACAACATGGAGACTCTGAACAAAAGGATGACTCATGTTTTGAGCAGGACACAGCAAGACAGCATGAGATTTCATCACACTACCCAGAAGAGTGTGCAACTTAAAAATTTGGAATTATTTATTTCTGGAATTTTCCATTTAATATTTTCAGACGACAGTTTATCACGGGTAACCAAAACCCTGGAAAGTGAAACCACGGATAAGGGGGCACTACTGTACAGAAGTACAATTTATAACAAAAAAGTCAACTACATATTTTATATATTTTATAGCGATTTGCTTTTAGTTCAAATAGAGCCTACCTCGTAGGAAAATTGTAAGAGATTGAAACCTAAATCGCTGCTTGTTAGAATATCCTTGAAAAGCATGAAGTGCCTTTGCAGGAATTATTTCAACTATCTGTTTATCTTAAGGCAAAGAGCAAAAAAAAAAAGTTATTAGAATATACATTCACCTTAATTCCCACAATATCAGACACTATTTAAAAAATTGTAATTACAAAATGTAAATGCATTTTTACCACCAAGTACTCTGAATTTTCTGTCTTCCTGAAGTGAAGATGAACACAGATTACACAAAAAGTCATTTCTTATTGTTGCTGATTCTGTAGCACCAGGCACATGCACTCTTATATACTGAAATCCTGAAAGAAAACAAAGATAAGCTAAATTTGCCTTTAGATTTAGTTATCCATTTTCAATCCTTTAAAATTAATCTAATTCAAAGTACAATTAATTCATTTTTGTGTGTGGGTTCAGAGCAGTTCAATTAACAACTTATTGCATGGCTATTTCTTTTTTATTTTTGCTAACAAAAATAATTTTTATATTAAAAGGGACAAAACAACTGCATTGTACATTATATATATTATACACTTATTGTCAACAGTATGCCATGCTGAATAAAAAGGTAAAGATAGACCTTGAGCATAATCAAATACAGCTGTCTCTCTCATTCTTTCTCATATAAAATTAGAAAATCATTGTGCCATGGCTATTTCTTGCCAAACATTGTGCCAAGACACTGGTGATATGGATACTAAAACACACAATTTCAACGGCAGAGATGAGAGACAGATAATTCCAATCTGCAGTATTCATTTATGGAGTGCTCAGAGAGAAGAGCGGAGGGGAATCCAACCCGAAGAGAGGTAGGATGAAAGGAAAGAAGTCCTGGAGGAGGACTGAACTGAAGTTACGCCAAAGGGTTGTGAGAGGATGTTATATGGAGTGGGAACAGCATGAACAAACACTCAAGAAACAATGTGAAAAGAACAAGCACTTCAGCAATACATGAACACCTGTTAAACTGGTGAGAGAGAGGAAAATGCATTTCGAGATTATGAAAAGTAAACATAAACATCGGGAGACATCAAATTTTCTTCCATTCTTTCTACGCTATGTATAGTTTATAACTAATTATAAATGTGATCTAGGATTAAACAATAAATTGCTTAATGTTTTGATTTTACATTTTAATATTTACCTTTTGAAAGAGGGCATGCTTCATCCGAACAAAGAAATCTTGCACCTTGTGTATACTTGGTTACAGTTGTCATTGCAATCACAATTCCTTGCATCATATAAAATCTTTGAGATGTATAATCATGTGGAAACTCACAAAAATCAAGACTATAACTTGGCAGAGGAGGTAAATGTGTTAACTTCAGCACTATATTAATCTAATAAGAACATAAAAATGGTATGAATAAAAACAGATCCAATTGGACTTGCATTACAATATATAAGTATATTTGTAGGGTAAATCAAGTAAGTGATTTGTTAGTATGAAGAACCAAAATTTTAAGCATAAGAGAAAAGATATTTAATAATAAAATTAAAGATGTAAAATCCTTATAATCTTGCATCGTAATTGAAATATTACTATGAACTCATAACTTTTCCTTAAAAACAGACATTTCCTGCCAAACCCACTGAAAAGACTTATAAAATAATAACAATCCAATAGCAGTGAACACTTCTACTGCCCTGACTGTGATCTCTAAATGTAATTTTTCACTAAAAAGAAACAGGGCTCCTCAGGGGAAATGACTGACTCAGGTCTGAGTCAGAAAAGATACCAGATAAACCTGGTGTATCTCCTTGTGCCAGAAACCAAGGAAGCATTAAAAACTAATGGGCTGTGTCAAAAGGAGACAGGAGCAAACTTTAGGGGACTCTCAGTGAGCAAAGGCATGATAATATAAGCATCAAAAAGAACGACAAAGATTCATTGAAATAGATCAGATATATTTAAAAATTCATGAGTTCCTCATAATTAAGAAAAAAGAAAAACCAAAAACCAAAAAAAGTATTGGTTATCACTGGAGGCTGCTAGATTTCAACTCATTACTCTCTGAAAATTTATAAATGGAAATAATCAAACATTTATTCTGCCTTTCCTGTATAAATTGTTTTTCAGGGTAACCAAGTAGTTGATGAAAGAAGACTTCTCTTATAGAATAATTTCACGTAAAAAATTCGGAATGATAAAATTAGAAAAATCACAAAAACTCACTGATCAATTGTGGCATTGCTAAAACTGAGACAACAGATAGCACAGTTGTCCTAATGAAATGCAATATGAAATAACATAAAATGAACTATGATGTATTTTTGTCAAAATAAGTTTAATCTGTGTCTAAGAAAGTCTTTAGAGCCCACTTCTATTTTCCAGAAATGTGGGGTATACGAGGATAAGTTAAATACCACAAGAACATTATCAGACAAATCCAGATTATGAGACCTTTTACAGGACAATTAACTAGTTTCTTCAAAAACTCGGTATAAAAAGGGGGAGAATATGGCTCTAGGTTAAAAGAGACTTAGTGAGATATAAAAACTAATTATAATATGAAGACCTTGTTTTGATCCTGATTTGAACAAATCAACTGTGAGACATTCTTGAGACCCTGATTGGGTAAATTTAAATGTGGACTGGATATTATAATGATACCAAAGAATTACTGTTATCTTTGTAAGGAGTGATAATGGAATTGTGATTATGTAAAAAAATTTGTCCACAAGTTTTAGAGGTTGATACTGAAGTGTGTAAGGGAGAAGTAACAAACTATCTAGGATTTGCTTTTAAATTATTTCAGAAAAATACTGATAATGCAGGTATAGCAAAATACTTTAAATTATTAAATCTGAGTGATACATGGAAGTTCATTATATTATTCTCTTTATTTTGGGGTCTGTTTGAAATGTTTTATTATTAAACTGTTTAATGTTATAAGTGATAATAAAGGAAATAAAGATGCTGATGTAAGATATTCCATTGGACTTTGAAAAAATGTAATCTTTTAAAATAAACAAAGAATATAAAAATATTTATTTATAAGTCATCTGGAAACTATTGTACCTTAGTTTTATTCGTTAAATTTAGCAAAAACTTACCTGATTTTCAGTCTGTAATTGTCCCATTAATGACAGAGTCTTAACGGCAATAAAACACACCTGTGATTTCAAATACACAAACAAGTTATCAAAAATTTCATGCGGCATGAAATTATTTCTTTCTTTAACTTACCGATTGAAAGACTTGAGAAGCTTCTAAAGGCTGGTGTAAAATGTGATTTCCAAGTTCGGTATCTAATTCAACAACATCAGAAGGATTTATTAAAATATTGAATCGATAGACAGCGTAACTTTGTTTCAAATCTGTAAAAACACACAAATATAAAAATGAGGACAGTTATATATAGGAATTTGTTTTAAAGTTTCTAAAATATAATCACCTTTGCTGAACATACCATTGTAATACTTGCAATCATCTATAAACTTCTGGAGACCTCCACTTTTGTCAAGATAGATAAGGGCTGCCTCTTTCATTTTTAGAGTTGACATTTTCTCCTAGTTAATGATTCTCCTCTATTACCAGCTGGTTAAATCACAAATGCTGGTGAAAAAGTACAGATGATGAAACTCATAGAAAAGATGAGAACATCTAGAAATAAAATAAATAAAAATTTACATTTGAAGCTCTCTAATGAACTTTACATATTATGAAACTTAAAACTGAGATGAAATAAAACAAAGTAAAATTCCCAACTTTAAGAAATTCCTACCCGAAGGGAAACAAAACTTTTTCTTTTGCTAAATAACATTTTTATCAACACTAGGTTATTAGATTTTCCACAGATTACAAATTTAAGAACAGGAGCCTCAAATGTCCCTTTACAGATTAGGTATTCAAAAAAAATTATGCTTGAAATAAATATTGGATAATGAGGTCCCCTTACAGGCATTCTTTAAAAAATGAAAGTGGTAAAAGTTGTTTCATAAATTCAATCTAGGTAATAAAGTGTAGTTAACCTTAGAAATCCAAGAACTTGATTCTAAACCCAGCATTTCCTATGGGGAAATCACCTGACCTCTCTTGGTTCAGTATCTTCATCCGTAAAAAATGAAGTTGTATTAGATAAGGCTCTGGCATTAGTTTTCTATCAATGAGCAACATAAAACATTAAACCATTGTAATGAGTAAAGAGTAGGATATGTAAAATTCATTTAAAGACAATAAACACTAATTGGAAACAACATATGCCAATAATTGTATGAAGTGCTAGGGTTAATATGATTAAGATTGGATCCTGACTTCAAGGAGCTGCCAATTTAGAGGTCAGAAATAATGACTGTCACATTCATTTATCATCAAATATTTACTGGGCATTTACAATTTACTGGGTACCAGACTGTCCTAGGCACTGGAGATACATGAGTAAAATATGGTCTCAGAAAAAGTACAGTGAGGAATGAGATATGTAAAAAATTACAACTTACGTGCTATAAACGAAATATTAATGTACTATTTAGCATGTAACATGAAATAGTTCACAAAATTTGGGGTCATCCTTATGTAGGGGCTATAATTTTTTCTATTGTTTTTGGACATTTTAATATGGAGGGGTCACCGAGAAGCAATGAAATTCTACTTAAGGGTGACATTTGATAGATGATTAAGATTTCACTAATTGAAGGATAGGTGAAGAGTGGAGAGACAGTGTTCCAAAGACCTACACTATTGAATCCATATCCCTTCTACTTGGGGTTCGGGTTGCTTTCCAAAAAAAAAAAATAATAATTGACTGTTCCTTTTTACTAGTATATAGTGGAGAAAACTTGAGTTTATTCCTCTGAGGCCGTAAGTCCGTATAATAACCTTAAAGTGTATTTTATGTTCAGGACGTTACATCTGTACTTCATTAGAACACAAGGTTTCTGGGACTGAAGGAAGGCAGGCTACTGATAACGAAATGAAGACGAGGCATCAGTCTTTAAGCAAGGGAGTGGTATAGTCAGATTTTTATTTTGGAAACCGATGCCTTCCGCTCGTGTGGAATGTGGGTGGAAACAGAGGAAGAGTGAGTAATGTTTCTAGCTAGCGAGAGTCCTAAGAGAAAGATGGCTCAATCTGGGCTATGAAATGGAATGGAGAAGATGGATTCTAGACTTTTAAAGATTTCACACTGGACTTGGTGGCCACCAGCCTGTGAGTTTTCCACGTGGGTGGGGGTGGATGTTGATGTTCTAATGGAAATATGGAACCCTGGAGAATAGGAAAATGATGAAATTCATTTGAGACATTCTGACTTTGACGGGCTCTTGGGACACCCAGATTATAGGTGCTGGGGCGACGTGAACCAGGGCCCGGAATTGAGTAACTTTTAAAAAGCTAGAGATAAAGCATTGGGTACCAATCATCTGTGTAAAGCGGCCGTCCTGGGCGTGGATGCATTTTCAAGGAAGGGAAAAGTGGAGGAAAAGACATGGAAACCTGCGGAAAGCATTAAATAAGCGAACGCGGATAAAATTCTACAAACCTTCCCACAGTCTAAAGAACCCAGGTGTTGGTTCGCTTGGAACAGGCGCAGGTTGTGTCTCCGCGCCTGGCCGCGTTGGCAGGAAAACACCTCACAAACAAAGCGGCTGAAAGCGAAGCCGCCTCACACTCTGGGATCCAGGGCCCCTCCCATCCACAGGTCCACCTCCGGTACCGCCGACCCCGCCTAGGAGCGCGTTACACCCACGCTGGCACCCACCAAGTTCCACCAGTAGCGCGCTGCCTGGAGCCTGCACCCAGGGTGGCCCTCGCACGCATGCGCGCACCTTCAGGCCGTTGGCAGCGCGAGGGCTGCCGGGAACCGCGCCTCCCAGTCACTAGGCAACCGGGCGCACGGGCGCCTCTCCCACTTTAATCATTCCTGCTCCCTCCCTGCAAAGCACAGCAGAGAAAAAGAAACCTTCGGTTTCTTTTTCACAGGACAAGGGTGACCCTGTTTGTTTAAAAGCTCACTAAAAATTTTCCTGGTGGGAATGCAAAATGGTGTATTCAATTTGGAAAACGTTCCGGGACTACCCTAAAGGACATATTTACTATGTATGACCCAACAATCCCAAGCTACATATTTATACATTGCACATAGATGTGTGAGAGAATTTGAAACATGTTGACACAAAAATTTACACATGAATATTCATAGTATTATTAATAGTAGCCAAAAGTAGAAACAACTGATGAATAAAACGTGGTATATCCATACAATGGAATGTCATTTGGTCATAAAGAGGAATAAAGTACTAATAATACATGTTGCAACACTGGTGAATATTGAAAACGCTACCTTGAAAACATTACGCACAGGGAAAAAAGCCAAATACTGTTATGACACTGTTTATATGAAATGTCCATAATAGGCAACTCTGTACAGAAAGTAGTTTTCCTCATATAGACCTTGTACATAATTTGATTTCTACCTAAGGATTTATTTGGGGGGGGTTGCTAATGTAAATGGTATTATTTCTAATTTCAATTTTTACTTGTTTATTGCTGGTAAGAAAGGAAATGACTTTTGTGTATATTAACCTTGTATCATGCAACCATGCTATAATCACTTATTGGTTCCAGAAACTTAAAAATTCTATTGAATTTTTACATATATATTTATGTCATTTGCAAACAAGGACAGTTTACTTGCTTTTGATATCTAATTGAAGCATATCACTAAGGGATATCTTACTAAAGCAAGTGTTAAGTGTTCAATGTCAATGTATCATTAACAAAGTTATAATTGTTGAATTATTACTATCACCAAGGCATAATATAAAAATTCAACACAGCAAGGCTATATTAACTACTATCTGGAAAGAAGTGAAAAATATCCAACACACTGAGATCAAATGTGACAATTTCAATGGGTCTGTTTTCTGTATATAAGCCACCTGGATTCCATAACTAATAAAACATAAAAATATTTAAATATTGATAACTTATTGTAGACTTTCTCACAAAGATTTAACTAATGAAGTGGAAATCTCTGCTCCCTAATAAAGTGAAGATGATAAAAATGTTAGAAAAAAATAAATCTACAGTACATTCTTATAAAAAGAATTTACAGTAAAAACTTACAAGTTATATTTGAATGCAAGATTTCTAAAATCAAGTGTCTAGTTCTTCCATTAAGTGGGATTATGTAGTGATATAATTCTTTGTTTTACACTATTCCATTAAGATTCATATGATGATCTATCATTTTTAGCACAATATGTAAAAATAACTTATTTGTAGGACCTTTTGGCTACTTCATTGCTATATCGCTCTAAACTTATACTTCTCTATTGGCTTGTTTCTTTGTGTAATATTGTTTATTCTCTACTATCTTGATTGTGGGTAAATTATTAAAAAGTTACATTTTGAGACAGCTATTATTTCTTTGACTTAATTACCTCTGTATAATACAAAGAAATAGTAAAATGAGACATATTTTGGGGTAGGAGTCCTTTCAAGTACTAAGAAATATGTACATTTAAAGGATTACAAATAGGTGATTTCACAATATTGGTAAGAAACCAAAAATGCTAAATAGATGATATAAATCTCTACATGGAATTCTTTCAGGGAAAGAGAAAGCAATTTCTCTTAATATTAGGTGAGTTAAGGAGAGCAAAAGTGGCATAGAAAGCCAATTTTTTTTTTTATAGCAATGAATCCTTTTGAACGTCTGAACAAAGCTATGTAGCACTCCCTGCCCCAAGTCCATTCCATTTACACACAAAACTTGGCATATTATTTCAAGGTACTCAAGCCATGCAAAACTCATCTCTGTACAGTTAAGGGTTTCCTATGAACAATCACATTAGGATATGGAAGAATCTAGTAATTTTATGTTTGTTCAAATATTTAATTAAAATTTTACTTTTCTGTCTCACATATATAAATAATTCATTTTGTAATGACTACTCTAACCATCACCAATTTTAATTTAAAATAATGACAGACATTAGATGATCACTAATCTTTTTGCTAGTTTTATTATACTATATAAGATTTTTCTTGCAATCAAGAATCATCAGCATTCTATTTTAAATTTGTCCTTAAATATATACAATATTGCACTTTAATTTTTGGCAGTTTAAGGAGCGGCTGAATTAAAAAAATCATACAAGAAACTGTAGTCTTTATTTTGCTTTATAATAAGCAAGAAGCTTTATGTAAAGCAGAACTTACAGTAGTGCCAAAAAAACCCAAATATTTACAGTGTCGCTATTAGTCTTACCTCTGAAGGAAGATTCAGTGTATTGAATGCAAATATTAATCTAACAAAAGCACATTACCCTCCCTCCAATCTGCTGAACATTTTTAAGCCAAAGGGTACTGGTGTGAAATGCTTCTGTGATTTCTTTCTCAAGAGAAAGTACATAGAAAGAATGCTTGTTCTTGAAGCATCTAAACTGGGTCACTAAACTCTTTGATAATGTTTCCTACAAGATTTGAAAAATCTCTAAACTAAAAATGAGAATTCCAAGATAAGCATTTTTTTTTTTTTTTTTTTTAGTTTTTCTGAAGTTATTCTCTTTTACAATTATAAGTACACAAGTTAGTTGGCTTTTAGTATGACTTTATGTCATTTTCTTATATATTTTCTGAAATACATAAGATACTGGCTAGGTATCTGCCTGAATTATTTTTAACTTTTGTTACACTGTAGTGAAACTGTATACATTTATATTGACCCCGTATTTGCTATTCTACTTTTTACTTCCCAATTAGGTAAATACAATAGAAAGCTCAATATTTTTCACTTATCAACCAATTAGGGAGGAAGTTTTGAATAGCTATTTTCAAAACTAAATACCCAGATTTAGGCCTACTTATAACAGTATATTGAACATTCAAAAGACCAAAAAGAACATAAATAGAATGTATTTATAATATAAATACACGAAACAAAGACATTCATTTTTGGCACCACCTAAAAAAAATCCAGCAGTACTTTATTACCCTTCAGATCTTTGGAAACACTTAAAATGTCTAACTATTAAACTTTTACTTTTACTCTGGAGAAAAAATAATTCACAAATTTCAACTGGTATTTCCAAAGCAAAAGATTTTCTTTTGTTATTTCTTAATTTGATCTGCGGAAAGACCCATTATTTAATGAACAGCCAATGTGTTAACTATGCTTTTACATTTTAATCCTACCAAGAACTGATTATGTCAAACAGTGATTTATTATGGACATATATGGTTTCTTCTTAGACAACCATGTACCAATTGCATAGCTCTGATCTGAGAACAAAGGTCAAAGTAGAGAGTTACAAAGGCATTAATATATGTTAACTGAACTGAAATAAACTGTTGAAAAACAGTCTATCTTGGGTAGATGTTAGTGTAAACTTAGAGGGAAAAAAACAGTCATTAGCAAAAAACTTTTCTTTAAAAATAGGTTAATGCTAAGAACAACAGCTTTTAAAATTTCTGTTTAAAAATAAGCTTAATAAACAAGAATACAAATTTTCATTCAAAACTTAGCTCTTTGAAATGCCCTATTTTCTTGCATACAGCAGAAAATACATTTTTCAGAGTAAACATTACATGTAAAAATGAGGCACTAGTTTAAACATATTCGAATATGTTCACACAAACAGGAGTTCCAGTCTCAATCGTAGGCTTATATTTGCTTAATGGTTTCCGGATGGCAAACTGTTCACAAAAATAAGTCTTCTGAAGGAGGTGCGTAAGAAAAACCAACGAATGCATCATCGGCCTCCAGTACGCTGGCGTTCACTATAGAATAGTCAGAAGACACACACACAGAATATGGAACTGTTTCTTCCGTAAATACTGCATCAAAGTTCCTGATATCATCTGGTCCTGCCTAAAATATCAAGAGCACATTATTATTCGACTTAGCTTTTTTCATTAATTTAATCTTTCATTAAAATCCCTTTATGAATTTGTATATTTATTCCTGACAAGTTCAGATGTCTTCTTAGCTTCATCATTGCTTTGAAATATTTTCTGCTTTTCCTTCCCTGATTTTTATTATTCAGGTGAGGTCCTTCTAACAGGTAAGGTTCTTGTTGTTGGGTTGAGGGGAGGGGAGCTAAGGGTAAGGAAGGCTGGCATAACCAGAGTCCTTACCTATGTTCATTTGAATTGCGGGACCTGCAACTGACCTCCCTTTTCTCTCTCTATCCATCACATCTAAGTTTAGAAAAGGGGTTCAGGTGGGCTTTCAGGATTGCCTTTCACATTTGAGGTTTCATAAAAAGCCTGCCACCCAGTTTCTCGATTCTAGATAGGTGAAGCTTTTTGATGAAGAAATGAAGGGGTCTGGTAAGTAAAATTGTGAAAGGTGATTCTTTTTGTGCTACAAAGGTCACTAGGCATTCAGCTATGACACCTTAGGTCTAGAGGCCTAAGGAGACCAGGAATGTGGGAAACAAAGCATGGGGTCTGCTAAGGCTTGAACGCAGTGGTTCTTCATCTTCCTTTACAGATCTGATACAAGCTAATGAACTACCCCCTCCAATGCATTTAAAGATAAAAACTGGGTTACAAATTCAGGTGAGTCACTGTTGAAGCCCAACCCTGAAGCTCTAGCCAGCTCTGCTCTAAACGATGAGAATACTTAAAACGTTCAAGCCACAATGTCTAACTAAGGCGAACAAATAGGAACTCAGAGCAGATGTTATAATCCAAGGATACAGTTAGCCTGCTAGGTCTACAAACAGCAGAGCAGAGCCCAGGGAAACCCAGGATGCTAGTCCTTCCATGTGAGAAATTCCCTCACCACGGAGGAAAAAGAATGCTAGAAATTATATTTATGTATATTAAAAATGTCATCAAGTTCTTTCATATAACCCCAGAAAGCATGGCTTCTGGAATAACAAAGGTTTGAATTCTGGCTGTGAAATCTGCTAGCTATAATTCTTTATATAAACTACTCTAACTCTGTGAGTTTGTTTCCTCTCCTATAAAATAGGAATATTACCACCTTCCTGTTTAGGTTGTTTGTTAGGATTTGATGTGTTAATACATAAAATTCCTAGAATCTGACATGTAGCAAGTGCTCGATAAATGGTGGCAAATGCTCTTTTACTTGACTTTGTAAATATTTTGAGAAAGCCCTTATGGCTCATGGCTAGCACTGACAGGGACAACACTGGATGGCTCATGTGGAGAGTGAGAGCTCTGTCTTCAAGGCACCCCGGCTCAAATTCTAGTCCTGCAACTTCGACTAAATTCTGGGCAAGTTATTTAGCTTCTCTGTGCTTAAGTGAACTCATCTGTATTATGTGGAAAACAACAGTACTATTTCATAAGACTGCTGTCAGAGTTAAATAACAGGATGTAAGTATTGAGAAAAAAATATATACTTTATCCTGCTCTAGCTAACTTTTGATCTTTGTTAATCTGTTGGGTGAAAAATGGTGACTGTTAGGGTTTTGTTTTGCATTTCTTCAACTGTCAGTAAGTTTGAACATCTTTTCATATATTTAAAAGCCACCTGTATTTTCCTGTAATTGCAATTATTTTGTGTCTTTTGTCCATGTTTCTACTAGTCATTGGTCTTTTTTCTCACTGATTTATAAGAATGCTTCATGTGCTAAGGAGATCTTCCCCGATTTGTTATTTTCAGCATTTTTTTCATGCAGACATTTCTAAACTTAGGGACTCCTAAGTCTTTAATGTACTCAATGACACACTGATTTGAGGATAACTAATCTCAGTAAGCTCTCAAAGAAAATAAAATTATTCTTAAAGATCCTAAGTTCTTATTGAAGACTCTAGAAATTAGGGACAGACTGTCCCTAATGGAGTCACTTGTAAAACAGTCATTTCTGGATGAACTACATGAAATAAGTCAATCTAGAAAAATTATTATGTTTTTAGGTGTATGATATCACACCTATTAATACCAGCTATGGGATATGGATTGAGGCGAACCTTTAATAAAATCTAAGTAGGTTAAATAATACTCACTGTCCTGAAGTGATTTTCTTATCCTAATCTGACTTATTAAAAAAGTTATTTCATGAGTTTCACAGTAATACCACAAAATTTAAATAAAAGAAAAACGAATTCACCTATGATCTTGCAACCCCAAATCAATCTTAGTTTATATTCTCTTCCTGTCATTACCCATCATTTTCACTGCTGTAATTATAAGTCACAAAATTGTAATTACCATAATAACATTTAATATTACAAGGATTTTTCAAGTATCTGCTCATTTTTATATTATTAGTATCATTTATTTAACATGAATAGGCAACAGACCATCAGAGAGCACAGAAAGAATAATGACTTTGGAATCAGGCACAGATTTGAATCCTTGCTCTGCTATGTGACAGCTCTGAGTTTCCCTTCATAAAACAAGTATAATAAGAATAGTAATAGCAGTAATTTGGTAGCTTATTTGAGGAATAAATTACATATTGCAATGCATAATAAGTACATATGCTTACACAGATGAAGCTACCAATAGTAACATCATCATTGACCTAGGGATGATTATTTACATTTTCCCTATTGTTATACACTTATTTCCAAACATTTTCAACATTGTTAATATTGTAAACAGGTCTTCGATGCAGCTTTTCTGCTTTAAAATAAAAATTATTTTTAGGTAAAATGTTTCTTTCCATCAGTAGATTTAACATATCAAACTAACATGAACATTTTTATAATACTGTCTTACTGTTTTCCAGAAAAGAGGTTTACAATTTATATCACCTGGTTTTATATGAATCTAGAAAAAACTGTGCATTAGTGTTACTTAAAATATTTGTTGATTTATAGGTATGAAAATGATACCTCATAGTTACTTTAATTTGCATTTATTTTTTTTACCCATTGAGCTCATCTCTTTCTTGTTCATGCTCTAAAGAAACACTTCACAATTACTGTGCTGAAAGATATTTTTACCAATCTAATGTAACTATAATCTTACTGGTCATCTTGAAGTTCTCAATTGTACCAGATAATCCTGAGTAAAGCATATTTCACAGATATTTAGGTACTGATTCAATTTCATCCAGACTGCCAAAATTATGATGAGCTACAGTTTTACATTTCACTATTTTATAAAGGACTTGGATATACTTACCACATTAGGATTAAAAGGTGGTGGAATCTTCTTTTGTACAAGGTCGGTCCAGCTGACTGATTCAAAAAAGGGATGATTCTGAATTTCAAGCTAGAATATTAAAGAAATATATATATATTTTTACTAATGTTGAAGAATATGTTAAGTACTCACTGAAGAATTTTATGAAGTCAAACCATTACCACTTTGTCTCTCAAAAATCTTCTTAGATACATGTTTACATTATTCATGTGGCAAAATGGTGCAGCAGGAAGACTACCTGAGCAGACATGACGATTATATCCTTTTCAAAGTCACAGTTTCTTCATAAGTAAAATGGGGTTAACATTTCTGCCCTAGATACTTCACAGGTTGTTTTAAGGATCAGTGGAAAATATAGAAATAAAAGTGGTATGAAAAGAAAAAAAGGACTACATGGGCACAAATAACTATTATTATTTGTTGTTGTTGTTATTATTATTATTATTATCATTATTATTTTTTGAGTGGGGCAGGTAAAGAAAAAGTTAGGAAAGGAAGTTTTACACACTGGGCCAGAGGTAAAATCAAGGTGATATGTTCACTACCAAAATGTATTCCACTCTGGGTCGCTATTAAAAGTTGGCACAGTATTTATTCCAGCTTTTTTTTTTTTTTTTTTTTTTTTGGTCTTCCTGCAAGGTGCAATGAAAGTGTATAAAGTAAGATCTAACCTGGTTTGGTGGGTTTAAAAAAGACTTCTTAGAGAAAGTGATGTCTGATCAGAGTTCTGAAATATGAGTAAGAATTAGCCAGACAAAAGAATGAGTTATGTGAGATACAAAACAGAAAATGACAAATGAATAAACAAAACAAACAAACTCATAGACACAGACGACAGAAGGGTGGTTTCCAGTGGGGTAAGAGGGAGGGTGAAGAGGGTAAAGGGGGCCAAATATATGATGACAGAGGGAGCCCAGACTTCGGGTGGTGAGCACACAATACCATATACAAGAACTGCATACTTGAAATTTATATAACGTTATTAATCAATTTTACCCCCCAAATTTTTTTTAAAAAATGAGGGAAGAATATTCCAGGTAGAATATGAAGGCCCCAAGGTGGCAAAAAGGTTAGTTTGGTCAAGAAAATGAGTCCAGTATGGTTGTAGTACAGGGAAAGATGGGGACTGTCACACAAGGTGAGGCTCAAGAGGTAAAAGGGCCATGTCATATGGGCCTGTATTAGAATTTTAGATTTTATTCTAGGGTTATAGGAAGCCATCAAGGAGTTTTAGGTTGAAGAATGTCACAGATGTGTGGTGTTTTCGGTTTTTTCTTAAGACCACTCAAACTGCAAAGGGAGAATAGACTGGAGAGTCGTAACCAGATAAAGGAAAACCAGCTACTGTTATGGACAAACAAAATGAGAGTGTTAGGAGAAGAGTAGTAACAGTGGGCACAGAGAGAAGTGTCTGGATACAGGAAAGACTTAGGGAGGCAGACACACCAGGACGTGGGTGTCTGCTGAATATGGAAGTAAGGAAGGAAGAAGAGTCAACAATGACTCTCATGATCACGCTCGGTGAAATAAGTCACATGAAAAAGGACAGGAACCATATGATTTCACTAACATGTGGGATATAAAACAGAAAGCAACAAATGAACAA
Source organism: Pteropus medius (assembly GCF_902729225.1). NCBI lineage: Eukaryota > Metazoa > Chordata > Mammalia > Chiroptera > Pteropodidae > Pteropus > Pteropus medius. The sequence continues at coordinate 2,254,103 of NW_024350926.1, read as the reverse complement.
ACAAAATCTCATAGCCACAGACAACAGTACAGTGGGTACCAGAGGGAAAGGGGGATGGGGGAAGAAGAGGAGGTTAAAGGGGATCAAGTATATGGTGACAGAACTTTGGGTGGTGAGCACACAATGCAATATACAGATGATGCATTATAGAACTATACACTTGAAACTTCTATAATCTTATTAACCAATGTCACTCCAATAAGTTTAATAAAAAATGTTTGAAAGCAGTATTAGGAAAAAATTTGATTTAATTATTTGATATATTAAATTTATAGTTATAGAGAATACTGATATAGACAGATAAAAACAAGTACAGAAAAGAGTATATTGTGTTCCCATTTGTGTAAAAAAAGTTGCTGGGGAGGAGATGAGTATTATGGGTATTTGCGGAAAGGATAAACAATGGAAAAAAATATTGATAGTGATGACTTCTGGAGAATGAGATAGGGATCTAGGGTGGGAGGCTATATTTTTCACTTTGCACTCTGAAAAATTCTTTAAATTTTTTTACATGTATCTTCTTAACAAAAATGCCAATAAATAAATACATGAATGTTTTTAAAAAATAACTCTCAGATTTCTGACCTAAGAATCACAGAAGGAAGATAGCAGGAGTTCGATTTAGAAGATGCTGTGTTTGCGGTACCCTCAGGAAATCCAAGGGGTGGTGCTGAACAGGCAGGTGTTACATGAACCCAGAGTTCAGAAAAGAGGTGTGGACTGAAGATAAAAATGTGTGAGACAAAGACACATTGGTAATCAAAGCCACAGGGCCAAGTGACATTGTTCAAATGAGAGCAAACAGAAGGAAAGACGGTTTTAGGACAACCACGAGGAACTGCAATACTTAACAGTCAGGCTAAAGTGGGGAGCTCACAGAGATTACGGAGGAGGGCCTAGAAATAGAGAGAGAAAAGCACAAGATGAGTGTGTGCTCTTGCAGCCTAGGGAACAAAAGAGTGTTGGAAATTTAAATGCTGCCGACAGCGCGAGCTGAGGAATAGAAGTATTCAGCAATTCTAGTAGCTATTTTGTGGTAAACTGAGAAATGAGAAAGGATTGGGAAAAAGAGAATGCATATAGAAACTTTCAACAAGTTTGGCTATGAAGGGAAATTTCAAGAGAGTATTACCCTGCAGGATGGCAGGATTGAAGGTTTTTTGGTTTGTCTTAAGAAGAGACGTGACAATGTTTAATTAACTAAGTGGAAGAAACTAGAACAAAAGTGAGCAGTTATCTGTGCACGAAAAAGCTTGCAAAGGATGCCCTGTGAGAGGCTGGGATCCAGCACAGGTAGAAACTGACCTTTTCCACTATAACAGGAAGAAGGTAACAACAGGAGCAGATGCATGTAGGTCTGCAAACTTAACAGCAAGAAGCTCAATTAGTTCTGCTCTGCTGACTCTATTTTCCGAAACTCTATAATAGAAGGCAAGATGATCTGCTAAAAGTGAAGAAGAAAAGGCATCTGGAAACCTGGAGAGAAGGTCTGAAATAGTTAACATAGAGAGGAAGAGAGAAAGCTGGAGAAACCTGGGGCACCACCAGGCAGTGGTGACGCACAAAGACCTTAATGGCTATGACTTCGCAGTGCTTCCAATGTGCCCACATGACACTGTGATTTGTAATATGAAATACATACTTCGTCACTTTCTGGCAGAGTTCCCAAACCCCTCGGAATTTCCTAAGTGATGACAGCAACTCTGGTGTCTCTTTTTATGTTAATGAGGTAACTTTTGGACCCCAGCCAAGGATGGGGGCTGGTTGCCAGGAGAAACAATCTTGTGATTAAAGTTAAAACTTTCAGTCCCAAACCTCCTTCCAAGCCTCCGGCGAAGGGAAAGAGGCTGGAGGTTGAATCAATCACCAGTGGCCAATAACTTAGTCAATCATGACTACATAATGGAGTCTCCATAAAAAGCCAGAAGGATATCTCATTGGCCCATGCTGGGGAACCGGAATGCTTCCATGTGTCATTGTGCCAGGCCTCAAGCTCCATGAGGACAGAAGCTCCTTTGTTTGGGACCTCGCCCTCTGTATCTCGTCATCTGGCTGTTGATCTGTATCTTTTAATATCCTTTGCAGTAAATCAGTAATATAGTAAGTAAATGGGTTTTGAGTTCTGTGAGTTGTTCTAGTAAATTAATCAAACCCAAGGAGGGAATCGTGGGGAACCTCTGATATGTAGCTGGTCTGTCAGAAGCACAGGTAACAACCTGGGCTTTTGATTGGTGTTTGAAGTAAAAAGTGGTCTTGTGGGACTAAGCCCTTCACCTGCAGAATCTAATTCCTTCTTCAGGTGGACAGTGTCAGAATTAAACTGAATTTTCAGACACTGCTGGTGTCAGAAATTTAGCTTGTTGGTTTGGAGAAGCCTGCACACACACGCACACACGCATCGGAATTGGGTCTGGGAACGCTTTTCAGCCCAGTTATGCAACTTTCTTCAGTTCTGTTAAGCAGCCCCAGAGATGACGAATGGATTTCTCCATGACTGCAATTTCTATCAATGAAATCAATAAAAGCACCGAAGGGCAAGGAATCGCAAAATAGCAGCAAGACTGACAAACAAGGGACTGTGGAATCCCAGACAGAGAGAGAACAGATGAGAGAGCCACCTGATAGACTGGGGAGTATAGGAGAGAAAAATCAGTAGCGGAAAAGTTTATCATTCCCAGCTCAAGTTCAAGATTGATAAACAGCCATTGGGTATTTCTGGGAAATTTAATTGAATTTAAAAGTTTATGTTCGACGGTTTGTGAATTTACTGACAGAGTAACATAACACTGGTAACTACACTAGCAATTTAATTACCCTGATTAAAAAAACGTAAAACAAAAAACCCTGCAGATTCCATAATTATCTCAAGGCGGTGTCTCCAAATTCTCAGGAAAAAAAAGTGATTTAATGTTAGTTCGAGGCAAAAGGCATTACCTCATGCAGTCAGGAGGCACTTAAATTCTTGTTAAACAAAATGATCTGAAAGTTTAGGTAATCAAAAAAAAAAACATATGCCACACATTTTTAAAAAGGAGAGAGAGGAGGAAAAATTCTAATAAAAAATAGAATAAATAAGAGTGTGAAAGCTGGATGTGGGGGATGGAGAGGAGAGGATCAAACTGTTATGGAGATCAAATGAAAAAAATGTGCGAGCGCTTTAAACTGTACAGTTCCATACAGACACACTGGTGAAAACTGTCGGGTGCTCTTCTTAAGAGCTGTATTCATTCCATTAAATACAACATAAAATAAGGCTTTATCTTCAAATTATAAACAAGCTTAAATAAAGCGGGTACTGGGAAAGATATACATACAAAGTCTTCTTTGGCACCAAGTCGATTTTGCCTGTCTTTTTCTAGGAGTTCTTCCAGAATGGACCAGGCTGTAAGGCTCACTCCTGGCCTCAAATTTAGGGGCTTGTGAAGAATATTGTCATACATTTCAGCAACATCTCGGCAATAAAAAGGAGGCTGGGGAAAAATAAGCAAAATAAAGACAATGTTAACTAAACTATGCTAAGATGTTTAGATTAAAATACTTGGATTTGGCTTTGATCTACAGGAAGCTGACTGGGTCTGGACAACTGCAGAAATGTGCAGGCCACTTTGAGTGCGTGGATATTGGCAGTGTGGCCTCTTGAGGAGGAAGTGATTCTAAAACCCAAGAGCTTATTACATGTTCATTGAATAAATTAAGGTCAGTCTGTTCAATAACACCTTGTAGAAAAGACAACTACCGACCACGTCACAGGCACAATGATAGAATTATTGGAAATAGAGATCCAACACCGATGCAACATTACGTGATTTCTTGATTCTTGAGAATAAACTAATTAAAACAGATTTCTAGTAGAGATGGAGATCTGAAGATACTACGTCTTCCTAAGTACTGTCAGTGACAGCATTATGAGTGTACTCTGCAGAATTAAAATTCTACTGTCACTCAACATAGCATTAGCCAGTTAAACATAGAGTTTAAAAGTTTTAAAGTAAAAATAATTTTCAAAGTTAAGGGAGTTATAGGCTAGTCACTTTTTTTTATAGGAAAGAAAAAACTTTTTATTTTTTACTTTTTAAAATCTAACTTCATTTTTAAATAGTTAATGTAAGTCTCATCAATGGATGTTCCCTTTTGAATCAACTGAATTTTATATATGATATTTTATACTTTCAAAGTCCACTAAAGAAAGTCAAAGGATTTGGAAATATCAGGAGGGCAAATACCCAACACCTAAAGAAAGTAAGGTATAAAGTGGTTATCAGGTAGGTGTTCTAAGTCACCAGCGTAACCAAAAACTACATCTCTTCTCAAGTGGACCTCGGTCAAAGGCAAAGAAAAGACAGTGCAGGGGGCCATAGAAGTTTGACGGTGGTATTTGGCTTGCTGGGGGCAGCACCACGTGGGAAGAGAGGGTGGTTCCCAGCCAGACTGCTGGACACTCAAAGGGAGCCTAGAAACTATTCTGAATATTTCAAAAAGCCTAAAGAAAAACATACATTATTCCTATGAAGATATGTAAGCTAATTAAAATGCCTAAATTGTTTGTTTTGGTTGGACTGATATTAAGTCAATGTAGGAAAACAACTTTACTCATGCTCATCAGAAGCTCTGGCTGGCCTCCTATGTCTTTAATAAACACTGGGGAAACTAATGATGTAACAAAGATCACTTCTTTCCAATGGAATCTTCAAGATGATGTTTTGGTGAAGAGAACTGAGGATTCCCAGTGATGAAGAGAGTGTAGTATCAGTATATTAACTAAAGCCTATAAAAACAAGATACAAGGCAAAAGCCAAAAGGCATTACAAATGCAAATACAAAATTCTTTTTTCTTCTCATTTCTTTGAAATCAGGCAGAATGATGATTGGGGTAAACTGAATTAAAAGTGGATAATTTTAATGTTAAAACTAGGTGTCTATTCTTTTAAAATGTGAATGGGATGAGAATACCTAAAGTGATTACTATAAAAGAGAAATAATTATATTAAAAAATTAACAACAAAATGAAAAATTTTTCTTTTTGTGCAGATCCCTAATGTGGTTTTGGATTCATCTAACCAGGGTACTACTGCTCTCTTAGTGTTATCTAAGAGTCCACATGATTAGTAAAAGGGATAAGAGAGAAAACTCAAATCAATTATAATTATTGGAATAATAATAATAAGAGTAGAAGTGCGTACCAATCCGTACAGCATTTCATACAGAACCGCACCAAGGCACCACCAATCCACAGTATTGTCATAGGGCTGTTTTCTGATGACTTCAGGTGCAAGGTACTATGGAGAAAAAATTAAATATTAGAGCAACTCAATAACCAATTCAATATAAAATTTAGGAATAAATGAGAAATTTATCTAATTTTAGGTGTTACTATCGTACTAAAAACATATTATCTAGATTTCCAAATAGTTGGGTATTCTCATTCTATACCTATGGTTCCTCAGCATCGACTGGGACATTTTTTAAAGTATACATATTCAAATATCCCCCCCACAAACCGTGATGCAGTTAAGAGAAACAGAAGAGGACAGCAAATGTAGAGTCTGTAGGTAAAATAGGTATTTTGGGGTGAGAAGAAGTCTTTCACAGGATTAATTTATTTTAGAAATTCCTCTGGTCACTACTCATAACTGTTTCTCTTGAAGAAAGAATTCTAAGGTGGCAATTATAATCCATTTTTTCCTTTTCAGTGAACATATTATACAAAAATGCTGTATGTTATTAGACAGCTATTTATATTTTAACTTGTAAAACACTCATCACCATTTCACACATATAAAATAGTAAATTTGAATTTTAGATTCCAAAATATATATTTTATCTTCCCATGTGAAATAAGGAAATAGTTTCTTAAGCTTTTTCTATGTGATCTAAAGAATGGAAAAATAAATTAAAAAGATTTAATAACTGCTGATCACATTTAGATTTAGAAAAAAACTTTGTTTCCTTTCTAAAAACCACAAGTATTAGAATTTTTGTTTAACTATAAAATCAATATATATTCACAAAAAAATGTTCCTTCATATATACACTAAAAAAAGAATAGTTACTATTACATACAAGAGCTAGGGTTAGATTATAGAAAGAAAGAAAAAACTACATTTTAAAGTAAATGTTGTTACTTATGTTACTTAAGTTTCTGATCCTGATTAGAAATCTCATGTGAGCCATTTTTTCCCATGCATTTTCAACAATATTTGCCATTACTCTACGATGATGATTACGATAATGATAAAATACTACCTAGCACCTAAGATTACTATAAATACATTAAAATTAGGACAGTTTAAAATAAACTAAAAGTGTGTGTGTGTATGTGTGTGAATAACAAGGCTTTAATATAAATCATAAAGATTATTATTGTCTCAAATAGAAAGATAAATTTTCTGCTAGCTAACATGATTAAAGAATGGGAATGTTTGGGTTAATAAATTATGATTTGTGCTTCCCCTCCACCAATATCCACTGCTTTATTTTCTTCTGTTAAATAAACACTTTTAAGAAATAGTTTAACCATACAGAAAAACAGAAAAAAATAATAGAAACCAATAAGGCTGCCACCTAAATATAGGCAATGCCAATCTTTTGCCCTATTTCCGTTAGCTTTTTTTTTTTTTTAAAAAAAAGCTTTATTAAGATATTCACACACCATACAATTCGCCCACTTAAAGTGTACAATTCAGTGACTATTTGTATATTTATAGAGTTATGCAAACATTACCACAATTTTAGGACAATTTCATCACTGATTTGTGATTTTTTTTAAGGATTAGAAATATAATCAAATATTTAAAAAAGTCTAAGGTAAATATTAACATTGAAAACAAGCATAACATATCTTTGTTAGGTTATCTGTAGTATCTCACATGCACAGTTAAAAATAACAACTATCAATAAACTTTAAGTGTTCAGAAAGGATGATTATCAGATACTTCCAACTGGCTAGAAGCTAATATGATAGTTTTTTTTTCCGCTTTCAAATTTTGTATATGCAATTTGTGATTCATTTTTGCATTTTATACATGATTATGTGAATGGCAATGAGACATACTTCTTACCTCTGGTGTCCCACAAAATGTTGTCGTGGTGTCAGAAATAGCAATTCCTTCTTTACAAAGACCAAAATCTGTTAAGACAACATGTCCCTGAGAAGCACAGGGGCAGTAAGATAAAACAATGCATGGACATAAATTGGCGATTTTATAAACCATTCTATTTTGAAATAATTATAGACCCAAAGAAACTACAAAAATAATACACAGAATTCCATATACTCCCCATGTACCCAGCTTTCCCTAATGCTGACATCTTATATAACTGTACTATAATATCAAAATCAGGAAAATGACATCGGTACAATATCATACTTTATTCACTATTTTGCACACATATACGTGTGTGTGTGCATGTATGTTCTATGCAATAGAGATGTACAGATTGGTGAAACTACCACCGCAATCAAGACAGAGGGCTGTCCATCATCCCAAAGAAACAAAGGATCCCCTCTCTGCTACCCCTTCATCTTTGCACTCTCCTACCCTCTCCATCCCTGTGCTCTCGCGACCACTAATCCTTTCTCCATCCCTATGGCTTTGTCTGTATGAGTGGAATCATTCAGTGTGGAACCTTTGAGGCTGACTTTTTTTCCACTAAGTATAACAATAAAAATTGAGAACTAGTAGGTTTTTAAATGACAATACTTACTACTGAATCCAAAAGAATATTTTCTGGTTTCAAGTCTCTATCAAGTTAAAAAAAGAAAAGAAAAGAAAGAAAAAAAAGAAAAGCAAAACTGAATATTAACTGAAATAAAATAATACGAAGACATTTTCACAAGTAACATTTTATTTATTTATTTATTTTCTACAAATAGTATTTTAAAAACTTACCTGTACACTATTTTGATGGAGTGCAAGTAACCCAAAGCGCTGGCAATTTCAGCAGCATAAAACCTAGCTCTGTGTTCAGGAAAGGACCGTTCTCTTTGTAAGTGAAAAAACAGCTGTAAAAGGGGGAAAAAAAAGAATATTAAGATTATTCACACATAAAGTGAAACAAATACATTCTATAACACAAAAATAGAATTCGTTTGTGTTACTTCGAACATGAGATAAAAAAGCACCACAGCACATAACTGTAACTCTCCTTTGTCTGTGTCCCAACCTAGCGCTCCCTGTCTCTCTTCAACCACACCTTTCTCTCTACCCTTGCTAACTTACTCATCTCTCATTTACGTCTCAGTCCTCAATGTGGCAGTGTCCTCACCCCTGCAGAAAACCACTCTGATAAAAGATCATCGATGAAGACCAAGGATGTTGATATTGGCATGTAGTTACAGTATCTTACTGGACCTATTTTGACTGGTCTTTCCTTTGGGAAAAAAAAATCAAACATTATCCAGAGATTGGAAACTAGTGGCTAGCACATTGAATATAAACCACAGATATAATTTGTTTGAAACAATATTGTTTTTAGAAAAATCTAAATTTGGTTTCTTCAAGACAAAAAAAAAAAAGGGGGGAGGGGACAGTTCTACCCCATTAAGCCTAAATTCCAATTTTGGTAGCAAATGGCTGGAGCTAAGCGGCATCTGGACTCTCCAGTCCACTTCTTACACTTCCTAATTCTTAATTTACTTCTTACAACCTGTCCTTTAGCCATGAGGTGAAGTCTGCTCGACCTACTCTAAGTCCCTTGGCTTCTCTGACAATGATCTCTCCCTTAGGTTTCCTTCCATCTTGGAGAGACCCTCCACTATAATCATAGCTAACACTGACTGCCTACTGCATCAAAGACACAATGCTAAAGACTTTATATGATTGTATTATTTAATACACCTGTTTTGAGGTAGAAAATTAATGAGAAAGCTGAGGCTCAGAAAGGCTTGTTTATATGCTTAGCATAAGAATTATTTGATTATACTCTATCTGGCTCCAGAACAAATATGTAGTAATATACAATAATTAATATCACGTGTCAAGGTTAAAATGTAAATGTGAATATTAGGGGAAAATAATAGGAATAATAATAGGAAACACATAATGAAATCACATTCCTTCCATCTCTCTTTTTCTATCCTTTCTCCTGGTCTTTATTCCTTTTATATCTATTGCTTTTTCAACTTCTCCTCCATCCACCCCAATATTCTATTTTTCTCCCATCATCTTAGCCAAGTATGTCTTTTTAGAAGACAAGCCTACCTCTTTCCACCTTTGCTACTCAGTAATGAACAGTCACTGTGTAAAAAGGGCCCAGAAGCAAAGTCCTAAACAGCATGAAAAAATCACAGATAAAATCTGCTGTAGGATCCATCTGCAGTTAGATGTCTCACATGACATTTCAAGGACACAGAGTGGTACTTACGTCTAGGTTAAATCCAGGGTTTAACACTCACTAGAACACTGTGATGTTGACAAAGTTACTTAACCTCTATGAGCCTTAATTTCCTTATCTATAAAATGGGTACAAGTGTTTATCTCAAAGAATGGTGATGAACTGAAATAACACATGTAAAATAATTACAAAGTGCCAGGCCCTCAATAAATTCTCATTATATGTTAGCACTCATGCATGCATGAACTAAAATGACAACCCGAAAGGTAGGGAAAACGTGGGGTCATCTGCATCGCTGAGTCGGGGGGCCTGCGGGATTCATAATCTTGCTTCTATACTGAAGAGTCAGAAGGCATTTTTACATACATGTAGGGGGTCGAATAATGATTCTCTTTACGATCTCCTCCAAATGATCTGGGTGTGTCTGGTCACCTTTCAGGTTTAAGGAAGAGAAACTAGTCTTCCTTTTAGTTCCTTTATTCCAGTTAAGTGTGCTACAGTAAGATTTAAATATTCTTTCCCTCTCTCTCTCTCTGTTCTGGGACGAGGGAATAAAGATTCCTTTATAAAAATATGGCAGTATCTGTCGGTTAAAACAAATTTTTTAGAGACATTCACAAGTCAGAGATGAAACAAATTAGAATGGTGTGAGGACTGAGAAGAGAGGAATAGGGGAGGTCAGCTGCCTAGATCCTGGACGCAGACTGCCTGAGTTCAACTCCTGGCTCCAGATACCGACCATACGACCTGAGCATGTTACCTAGCTTCTCTGTGCCTCAGTTTCTTTGTCTTACATAATAAAACTGTTGTGAAGATAAAATGATACATACAAAGAGCCAGAGTGCTGGGCCGAGCAGTATACTGGATATATGTTAGCTATTACTGTGATTATTATCATAACAGCAGCATTTCCCAAAATAAATATATTTCGATATTCCTTTAGAGTTTTGAGGGAAATTATTAACAGATTTGGTTCAAACAAAAAAGGGGACTATGTGATAAGAAATTTTTAAAGAAATCCTGGCTTTGTTTAAGGTAAAACTCAAAGTCTCTAACATGCTGAAACATATTAAGAATCACCAAAAAACATAATGTTAATTACCAATGGGATGTAACATGAAACATTTTCCAAACTGACTTCACTACAGAATACTTTGAGAGGATCATCTCATTTGATTAATAGTTTGCACATTTTAGAAAATGACAGGCTAGAGTAATATTTATGTGCAATTAATGAAGCGATAATTATCTAAATTATGACTCATGTTTTATTCTAATGCTTCAGTATATTATTCTTGATATATAGGTCAGTGACAGAACTATCCATGAAGACTGTAGCTTTATACTAAGGTTCCTTTTTTTTTTTTTTTTTGCCATTGCCAAACCTTTACATAAAAGGAAATTCCAGGAGAAAAATGGCAGATAGAAATTAATTAAAAAGAACAGAGAAATACAATGAAAATCTAAAACACAAACAGGAGATATCTACTCTATAGTCCTTAATTCATATATTTTAAATGACACCCAAATTCATACTTTCAACTAACATGATTTCATACAACTCTTTGAAAAAAAATTTCTTACTGAATGACATGATCAGATTCAAATATAGCTCTAACAATTACAAAATTACATACTAAGGTATTTTTATGAACTGTCTCATCTATACCATAAGCTGATTAAGAAAAAAGCCCAGTGTTAAACACTGCTCCACATTGTACATTGTGTTTATTAGCCAGTACCGTAAATACTGTTGCTACTCAACAAATAGCTGTTGATGCTGGACTAACCTTCCAAAAACTTTTAAGAAAAATACTGACTTTATTCTATTTTTTCTAAACAATGTCAACATTAGAAAACTAATTATAAAACTCACCTCCCCTCCATTAACAAAATCCAGAACAAAATAAAGCTTTTCAGTTGTCTGGAAAGAATAATGTAATCCAACCAAAAATGGATGTTTCACATTTTTCAAGAGCACATTACGTTCAGCCATAATATGTTTTTGCTGTAAAAAAAGGTAAAGAATCAACTTGGATCATATACCAGAAAACAATTCTGTTAATTGAGAAAAGGGGTTTAGGAGAAACAAAGCTATTTTACTTCACCTCTTTTCTGTTGAGAACTATTTTTTTCTGTAACACTTTGACGGCATAAAATTTCCCATCCAGTTTCCGTTTTGCAAGAAGAACCTGTTGTAGTTAAAAATTGGCATACTATTAAAAATTTTAATATTTTGATAGGACTAATTCACTTATCAATAAATCAATACTTAAATTTTATAAAGAGAAAGTCTACAAGGGACCTAGATAATATGATGTTTATCTTAAAAATTGAAAACTCCTAAATTTACTTCTATAAATCACTTTTCCTTAGATATTTTTCTGTTTTTCAAACACACTGTGGATTTGCATTTCTGTTTGCTTTTGCTTCTTTTGGTATACTCTGCTTTTCTTGCTTTGTTGCACTTTGTTGGTTTCTAACCATTTTGCAAGGCTTTAAATGTTTATTAAACATAACACGTAAGTAGAATAACTCACCAATCATTACAGTTCAGTAAATTATTACAAAATGAACACACTGTGTAACCACTACCGGGTCAAAAAGTAAAACCTTGTTGGTAGCCTGCAGTCCCCCTTTTGCCCCATTCCACAAACTACTCACCCTTGTCTTCCTCATAGGTAAATATCTCAACTTGAATAACAAAGATAAGATTTGACATTTTTGAATTTTATGTAATTAGGATCATATAAAAAAGATGTCTGTCTGACATCTTTCACTCCAAATTATCTAATATGAATTCATATTGTGGTATATAGTAATAGTTTTTGCATTTTTCTTGCTGTGTAGAATACGGCATTACATAATTTAATCTACTCTTTCGTTGATAGACATTTAGATTGTTTATGAATAGCGATGCTATGTATATTCTGGCCTCTGCATTTCCTAGTGCACATGTGCATGCATTTCTGTTGGATATGTAGCTAGAAGTAGAACCAATGTGTCATAGGTAATACATACATTCATCTTCAGTAATTAACACTAATTTTCAAATGGCACAAAAGACAAAACACATAAGAATAAATCCAATTAAAGATTTGTAAAAACTTTACAAAAAACACTATAAAACAGTATTGAGAAAAATTAAAGAGGAACTAAATTAACAAAGGGATATGTCATGGTCATGAATTGGAAGACTCAATCAATGACATGAAGATGGCAGTTCTCCCCAAACTGATTTCGATTCAGTGTAATCTCAAACAAAATCCAACAGAATCTTGTGGACATTGACATGCTAATTCTAAAACTTCCACAGATACGCAAAGGGCTAAGCATAACCTCTTGACGAACAAGGATGTAGGAGTAGATCCATGCTTTCGTGGACACTGGATATATAAAGTTCCCGGAGAGCAGCAGTGAAAGAACACTTTTCACTAAGCTGGGATCGGCTGGCTACCCCTGGGGAAGAAAATGAACTGTGACCCTACACCTCATACTGTGTGCAAGAACCAGCTTTGGTAGACTCTAGATCTGAACATGAAGTTCCCCAAAAGATGGTGCTTCTTGTTAATAATGACAGAATATCTCTAACACTTCAGTGGGCTGTGAGCATTTTGAGAGCAGGATCCATTTTTAGCTTTCTATTGCCCAGCACGTAGCAGGTGGTCAACATGCATTTGCTGAATTAATAAACACACACGGGGTTAACCGCATGGGCCCAGTTTCTAGTAACCAGCAACACAGAAAACAAACCAGAGATACCGAAAGCTATGAATAGAGCAAAGTGTAATTAAGCACATACATGTTTATTTTTACTACAGATTGAAGTATAAAGCAAAAAAGCACTTAAGTACATTTGATAATTCTGATAACTCCATCTATGACACTTCTGGCCTTAAGTGATTCCCCTTCTTTGGTATGGCCACGCTGTCAAGTTAAGTGATTCATCTGACACTCACTTTTTGAGGAGAAGCAGGGTCTTTACACAGCCCTTTCTTTCCCCAACTATTATTTACACAGCTGCTCATTTTTGCCTTTTCAGCCTCAGCTTAAATAGCACCTCTTTGAAGAAGTCGTTTCTGACCAACCCATCTAAGAAGTGACATTCTTGTCACTTCACTCTGTTCATTTCATTGACAGTCCCAATACTACTTACAATTATTTATCTGACTGCATATTTTTAATTGACTATTTCCCCGACTAGGTTATAAGCATCACAAAGGTAGTAATGGTGTCAGTTTTGTTCAATATAATCTAACCAGGGCTCAAGACGGTGCTTGACAAGTACTTGTTGAACAAATGAGTTTTACATTAGAATCTGAGTAGATGTCTCATCTTTCTAATTATTCTGTCAATACTTTGAAGGTAGAGAAAACACCTTAGCTCCACATCCTGCCTACCAACAGGCCCTGTGGCCTTGCGTACACAAAGCACGCATTCCTTAAAGAACTTATTCGCTGAATGAGAAAATAAAAACACTCTTACCTTGCCAAAGCTGCCTTTTCCAATAACTTTTAAGAAATCAAAGTCTGTTGGTTTAGCACTGAAATAAATGAACAACGACAAGAATCAGCCTCCCAGAAATTGAAAAGATGTTAATTTTTAAATATTTCTTAGCATCTTACTCTTTAATAAGTAAATGTTGGGTACAAAACACTTCAGCATGGAGACTTCAGCTTTCACACTGGTCGTATCTTGTCTTTAATATAAAATAGGTAATAATAAATACTAATAATATCTACTTTCTGATTAGATAAGACATTTATAACTTTATTTAAGCCTGTTAAAATTTGCTTAAGAGAAACTTCAATAACCTGCTTGTGAGAAAAGGATCGATATTATGTACAATATATATAGCTTTGAACTCAATGTAGCTTCTGTCTAAACCAATTTTATTAAACATAAACCTCACCGATGTTGTTAACGAGGAAGCTGAATAACTATATAAATTAGTGATACACTCCAAGGACTATCTAGCCTGGTAATTCTTTTGAAAAGGAAGTTACTAGCTGAAATAGCTAATAAAGTCACTAAAAGATTTCTGATGGAGGAAAAAACGTCATCACAGTGTTTGGTGTGTGTAAGTGAGATATTATACATTACAGAAAAAAAGTCTTTGCTTATTCTCATAAATGGCAGTATAGGAAAGCAAGGAGTAGGAAAGCCAGAAGGAATACTAAGATTTATTTATATTAACTTATAGGTAAAAATGGCATTGGCTGGACGTAGGCAAAAGCACAGGGTAGCAGAAAGCTGAGATTAAGCAGCCAGAAGAACTGTTTCCTTCAACACAGTTCGAATTCTTAAATTGTACAAGGGAGAGTTGGAATGACTCCATTTAAATTCTAAATTTGCTTCAATTCATTATCGAAAGGAATAGTCAATTCAAACACAAGAGCAACACTAAGTCTAAGTTAAATAATAACAGGGAAGGTTAGGGAAATAAATACGTAACTCAGCTTAGATGTTCCTCTTCTTCTTCAAGAACTTGCTCTTTGGACTAGTTATTTTGTTCCTTAATGATATGCTGAGATACTGAACTCATTTTTTAAATAGGTAGTGAAAAAATATGCAAATCCCTCATAGTAAACACACTGAGGCCATCCCCAAGGATGCACTGTCAACTATTGGTGATAAACCCTAACTGAAAGCAAATTTCTCTTTTTGTGCTGCCTGACCAACACAATGCTATGCTGGCTGACCAAAAAGAATGCTCAAAACCAAACTTTCTCTTCCAGTTAACATCCCACGTCTTTGCTTTCCTTGGCAGCAAAAATTCTTCAGTAAGTGATCAAAACTCATTACCCATACTTGCTGTCCTCTCCTCCAGTTATCTCTTGAACTCTTTCCTGCCAGGGTCTTCGCACCCACCACATCACTGAAACTGCTCGTAATCGTCCCCAGTGACTTATCAAATGCAGCAGTCAGTTCTCAATCTTCATTTTATGTGCCCTTTCAGCGATATTAACAGATTTAATTACTCCCTCTTTGAGCACTTTGTTCACCTGATTGTGTGACACCAATTCCTCGTTTTCCTCCTTTCCTTAGTCTCCTTTACTCGCTCCTCCCTCACCTTGCTATAACGCTGAAGTGTCCCAGGACCCAATCCTTGGACCATGTCTCTTATCTGTCTATACTCACTGTTTAAGTGGACCAAAAGGGTGAGGGAAGCGTAGTATCCTGGGATAAAAGATAGAATACTTTAGAATTCTTCCAATAAGGCTGTGAAAATAATTTTAAGTCAGGATAGCAACACTAAACTCCTTCTCTAACCCACGGCAGACATCACTTATCTGTCAGGGCGCACCTCAAACCAAGTCAATAAGTGGTCTTGGCATTCACTTCCAGTGAATTGCTGGAGTTGACACTCAAGATGAAATCTATATTTACCACTCCTGGTGTTCCTCAAAATGTTTCCCCTGGGGTCAAATAAAGAAAGGACTACAGGGGAAACTGCATAAAGGACGTTGAAGAGCCTTTAATAGGCTAATATCCATCATGACTACTGTGGAACAAGCTGGCTAACAAGTAGGGTTGTGACAATGACACTGAGCACCAGGAGAACATCAATTAGGCCTGCACAGGTGCCTTCGTCAGAACACTTCCCAAGTGTCTCCCAGGACATAGGGTCTCCTGGGAAATACAGTCTACTGATATTACACACACATGTGCACACACCTACATACATGGGGGTGTGTGGGGTCGGGGAGAGACAGGGAGAGAGAGAGAGAGAGGCAGATAGAGAGACAGAGAAAGTGACAAAGGCAAAAATAGCAGAACCTGCTCAATAATTTGTGGATTAAAAATACCTTAGAGCTGTACTAAAGCAATGCAAAGCTAGAGCAGTAAATTAGGCAAGCATATGACAGTATTATAGTCACTGTAACTATGGTTATAGTTCATAGGCTTCCAGTTAAACTGGTAGAATTCTACCTGCACATTCACAAAAAAAGATCTTCCTAAAACTGAAAGGGCTGTTTAAAACAAATCAAACCTACTGAGGATTTCCAGATGGTCCCAGGTTGATGTTCTGTGAGGTAGAATGTAGCTGTTGAAGTGGGGAAGAAAAAAAATTATTGTTCATATTGAAGCTTCGATGGTCAATGAATATTTTTCAAATAAAATATACCTAACTGTACCAGATATCTGATGTATTGCCACGTTAAAGTAACTTGAAGTCCTAATTCTTAATAAATGTATTGACTTATTTGGAAATATGCATAATCATTTTTATGATAAATTTCAAGAGCAGTTGTAAAGAAAAGAATAAGGCAGAAATTAAGCTCAAAGTGGCAAACGATGACGTAAACTGGAAGAGGTGGCTATTGAAACCGCAATTTAAGAGGAATAATTTTCACATTTAAAAAACTGGTTAAAATGGCTTTCGTTTTTCAATTTTTCAAATAATAGCTTATCGAACATAGGAAATGATAATATGACGATGAAGACTGAAAATGCTGGATTGAAAGTTTTAATTTGATGGGAGGTAAACCTATTTCTAAAGCAAATACATAAAATCAAGAGTGCTTTCCTTTCTAATTATATCATTGTAGTAGTATCAACATTTTAGATAGGTTTTTCTCTTTACAACTGTTAACATAGTAAATTTAATCTCTGTTACAATTTAGAAGCAAACCTTTACTCACCTAGTATGTCATAAAGTAATTTAACTAATAAAGATTCTAGTTCATCAATAATTAGCTAGAAATGTAACTTATAATCTCAAAAGATTAGTCCCATGATCCTGCTAAAAATGAGCACTTTTCATAAATAAAAGCCATGTGTAAGAGCATTATGCTTCACATAAATGCACTCTGAAATTCTTTATACATTCAGAGAATTAAATTAGTTACATATATCTCAAATATGTATACTTTTACTAGAGTCTTATACAATTATTCTTCATATAAGCTATAGATATGAAATAAGCTTTCAAAAACTTTTTAAGTTAATCAGAACCAATAAATTTTATCTAAGCGATTTCTTATTAGGGATATATGTCATATATTGTTCTACTTAAAATTCATTTGAAACATAATCTCCAGAATACAAGCAATTTTTAAAAATAAAGGGCAAAAGTTCTGAAGTATAACATTTCTTATGAAACAACACTGGCACTAGCTTTCTACTTATAAATCAAATTTATTTCCTAACAATACTTTTACATGAAAAATCTTCATGTAATAAATTTTCAATACCCAAAAGGCAGAAATATAAGGAACTATAACAGTCTGCCACAAGACAAAAATGTAGAAATACTCTGGTTCATTAAATGAGAACTGCCCTATTGTGGCATAATTGTAACAACATCTTTTTTTCCCCTCAGTTTTATTGAGATAAAATTGACATACAGCAATATATGTTTAGTTTAAGGTGTATGGAATAATAATTTGACTTAAATATATTGTGATTGTGTTTAAATATTACGGTGTTCTATAGAATCTGATAACATAATCCAAGCTAAACTGTAATTTCAATACACTTCTTTTAATGAATGGGCAGAGAGCTGGATCACATTTCCATTTAGTGAAGTTTTCTTACACAGATGAAGGAAATGAATCCAATAAACATGGATTAAACAATAACAAGGATAACCTGTCCCCTGAATTACATTAACGTGTAGCAAGATTTTTTTCTCCTTTGGCCGTGATTTTTCATATGGAGCACATTTCTGAGATAATAATGAAAATTACTGGGATATATAATTAGATAATGTTTTATTCTCCCTGTTTTTAAAGATTACATCTAATCACTAAATGGAAGATGAGGTACAATTCTTTAACAGAGTGAACACTAATCAAGAGCATTAGTTTCTTGACTTCTCTTGACTTCAATTTTTCTCTATATAAATAAGGAGTAGGTCCAGATGCTTATTTGGATGTTTTCTGGCTATTCACTTCATTTAATTACCCACTTAAAGTCTTATAGTTACAACTATAAGACAAAGTATGGCTCTTTCCCTTTTTTGAAGAAATCCCTTTTACCCATATATTAATACTGCAAAAGACCCTCGTCTAAGCTTCAGATTTTATGGATGAAGTAAAAAAAAGAAAACAAAATTTGGATCTAAAGCCAACAGTGGCAGAACAGGAGCCAAGACCCAGGAATCTCAGTCTGGTCCTTTCAAAATCAGCTATCTCCTATATCAAAGCAAGACAATCACTAAATGACCTAAATTTACGTATGCTCAACATGATTAGCAAGCAAAACATGAAAAATCATGGATACACAGATTTTTATCCTTTGAAATATTTTTGAATAGTTTCATCTTTTTCATTCAAAAATAGTCATAGTTGGAAAATATGTAAAGTACTAGGAAGAAGACTTTATTAAAAATCCATAACTTTGCCAACAGATAATTTTGTAAATATTTAAGAGTAATCTCACAGTTTTTGCATAACTGTCAAAAACTGACTATAATCATACTATAAATATGAGTATAAAATTTTATACCTTGATTTCTTTTTGTATGTCAAAACTTAACCTATATCATCTTCAAAAATATTTTTAAATGTACAATATAGAGACAAATACTATTTGATGAATAGGCAACTTGATTCTAATTCTTCATTATACATCATATTAAAATGAACATCTTTCTGTATGAAGGATTATTTCTTTTCATCAACTCCCGAGTGACATGAATATTTTCATGTCTGACACATATTGCCAAATTGCTTTCCAAAAGAGTTGCATAAGATTATAATAACATTAAGTAATGCCTAAGGGTGCCCATTGTACCTTACCTTCTCGGTTCTGTATTATTTTATTTACTTTACTTTTTTGTTAATATGGCAAAGAAAAGAAAACTCTCATTTAAAAATTTCATTTACTATTGGTATTAGGTTGAACATTTTCCCACATATTTATTTACTATGAGTACTTCTTCAGGTCTCTTTCTCCTTTTAACTATTGGGATCTTAAATATTATTCTTTTCAAAAATCCGTTTGTATGAGATTTTTATATAGATGTTATTCCATCTTAGGCCTTATTTGTTACAAATATTTTTCCAGTTTGTTGTTTCTCCTTTGACAAGCTGCGCAGATATAAAATTAAAATATCCTTTTACATTGTCCCAGGAGCAACCATGTCACAGATAGGAAAGTTAAACTATTCTCTTAACTGAGAATCCTCTTGGGGCATCATAGAAACATGACTACTTTCCAGTAGTCACCAAAAAAAAAAAAAAACATCTATTTTCAAATGATGATTTTAGCTGTGGGACATTAATGTTCCAATTCATAATATTATTTTTTAAATTACAAAAACAGAACCATGACAAAATTAAAAGACATTATAAAAATAAAAATGCCCTTCAACCCAACATCTGATTTTCATGTATATATTTAACAAGTACCAATAACCAATTTTGAATTATAAAGGTATTATCGTATTTATATCCCATTTGTAATTATAATTTAAATTGCTAATAATCTTTTGACTTAAATTATTGTCATCTACTTTTCCCACATAATTTTTCTAAAGTAAATGTAGAAAATAACTTCATACTAAGGCACAAGTTCATTACATTTATATGTTAGTTTATTTTTTAAAAATATCCTTTTCAAGTATAGTGATGATGAAGACATATAGTGACCAAAAAATATGATGTAAAGTGAAGAGAGCAGAATTATAAAATTAAAATGAGATAATTAAAAAATCCCTATATGTTGAGAAGATGAGAAAGAAAATCACTAAAATGTTAAAAATTACTAGGTCTGGTTGGTGATAATATGGATAATATTTCTCTTCTTACTATTTTCAAAACTTCTTTCAATTAAACATGTACTAATTTTTATTGTAAAAGTACTCATTCTATAAATTTTATAAGAAATGGTAATCAATAAGAGGTGTACACATTTGTCTTTATGTATTCTACAGAGTAGAAAACCTACGAAGGATGAAATTACTTCGTTTTAAGTAAATGTCCTAAATTGCCAATAATTTCATCTTTGGGGAATGGTATTTTTTTCTGTTAAAAAAATACAATCCCTCTTACTACCTTCTGAGTACTTCTTTCATCCTCATCTTCAGATGGATCTGACTGATGTTTTGGACTGTCCATTTGAAGGAATGCTCTGACATCTGGACTAAAAACAAAAATTAACTTTATTATGACTTTGAAAGCATTCTACAGCTTTTCTCCCTTTTAAAATGAAAATAAAAATAACTATAGTAGCATTTACATTAATAAAGCCAAACAAAACCCTCTATGTTCATTATTATAAAAGGATAAGCAAATTAATTTTTCAAAAATAGGGGATCCAACAAACAAATGGGCAAAGGTATAAACAGGCAGTTCACAGAAGAGAAAACCCAAATTAAGGAAACTGATGAAGATGCCTAAATTCACTAATAATCCAAGAAATACAAATTAAAACAATAATGAGGTTCCACTTTATGTCCACTGACTGGCAAAAATTAGGAAGATATAATATCGAAAGATGGTAGAGATATAGGGAAAAAAAATACACCCTCATGTTTTACTGATAAAAATGTACAATGAGGCAATTTTTCTGAAAAGCAATCTGGCAATACTTGATGAAAGTGTGTATGCATTTTTCCTGGGCCCAGAAATTCCAGTTCTATGAATAAACCACAGACAGGTTCATTCAGTCAAATACATGTAACTAATCACTGAAACATTCTCTACAGTAGTGAATCAGAAGCAAAATAGCCATTTATACCACGTGGGTAATGAGTAAGCAAGTTATGGTAACAGCCCGAACAGAATATCAACCAGCAATCAGAAACAAGGTACTACAGAACAGATCCGTATATGTATTTACAGTAAATACAGACACAAAGCAACAGTCAATAAACAGACATCTATAGACAAATAACAAACATATTAAAGTGGGTATCGACAGTGGGAATAAAGAAATGGGTATGAAGATCAAAGAACAAGAGAAAAAAATGGACTAAAAGAGAGGCCGTGAATGGACTAGTGACATTCCTGAGGAATGATTAAATCTCTATATCTGAGGTACCTCCTCCTGAATTGTTCTATTTTTTTTCTTGAGATATAATTAATTTCTGCCTCTGGCAACCACCAATCTTTTCTCTGTATCTATGAGTTTTGTTTTTTTTTCCTCCAGATTCCACATATACATGAGAGCATACAGTAGTTATCTTTGTCTGACTTATTTCACGTAGTACAACACCCCTCAAGGTCAATCCATGTTGTCACAAAAGCAAGAGTTCTAAAATTGTTCATAATAATTAAATACGAATAATATACATTCGTGATAAGAAATTCAGAAAGATGAAAATAATTTTTAAAAGGGGGAGGGGCTGGTGAGAATATAAAATGGTGCAGCCACTGTGGAAAAGTTTGGCAGTTCCTCCAAAAGTTAAACACAGAATTACCATATGACCCAGCAACCCCATGCTAAGTATGTACCCAAGAGAAATAAAAGCAGATGCCCACACAACAAATTCATACACAAATGTTCCTAGCAGCATTACTCATAATAGCCCAAAAGTGGAAACAACCCAAATGTCTATCAAATGATGAAGGGACAAACAAAATATGGTATATATCCACACAATGGAATATTATTCACCTATGAAAAGGAATGAGGTACTGGTACACATTACAACTTGGATGAAACTCAAAAGCATTACGCTAAATGAACAAAGGAAGATGAAAAGGTCTCGTATTGTATGATTCCACTTATGTGAAGTGTCTGGAAGAGGCAAATCCATAAAGACAGAAAGCAGACTAATGGTTGCCAAAGAGTAAAAAAAAGGGGAAATTCGAAAGTATACTTTCTTTTTGGGGTGACAGTAATGTTAGATTAGGCTTAGGGAGATAGAATAAGATAGCAATGATGGCTGTACAGCACTGTAACTATACTAAAACCCACAATGAACTTGCATACTTTAAAATAATTAAAATGATGAATTTTGTTATGTGAATTTTACCTCAAAAAACTTCTTCAATCTTAGCACACAGAGACAGCTACTCCTTATTTTGCATATTTCATTTCAATCTTTTTCTCTACAGTTAAGATCATACTATATTTAAAGTATTTTAATGTTTTTCACCTACAAATTACATCATAAGCATTTTGCCAAGTTGTTAAACTCTTTGTAAACAATCATTTTTGATAGATATATGTTGTATAATATGGATGCACTGAAAGTTATTCAGCGATTCTTTCACTTTAGGACATAAAGGTGGCTTCCAATATTTAACTACCCAACTTCGCTACTATGCTGTTGAAATTAACGATCTTTGTGCGTAACACTAGAAGTGCATGTACGACTTTCTCTACAGGTTTTTGAAAATTAAAATATTTGGTCTGAATTAGAAACCATTTTCGGGCTTTAAATACAGTTGAAGCTCATTTCCTGAGAGGTCACACCAATGACTATACCCTTCTACAGTCTACGAACAACCCGAAGACTCTCTCCAGCCATGGTTAGTATGCAATGTTAAGTTCATATTACCATCTCGGATAACTTAATAATTGAAAAATAGTATTTTAAAAAGAAGATATTCAATTTCATTAGTAAGCAGTGAAATACAAACTAAAGCAACAATAAGGTACCACTACCCACTCACCCGAATGGCTAAAATTGAAAAGACTAACAACACTAAGTGTTGGTAACGTGAGCAATGTGTTCTCATACATTGATGGTAGAAGTGTAAATTGGTACAATCACTTTGGAAAACTATCTCGCATTATCTACTAAGGCTAAACATATATATACACAGCTTACAACCCAGAAGTTTACTCCGAGATACAACAGAAATGCTCGCACATGTGCACGAAAAGATATGTTAATAAGAACATTCTTCATTACAGCCAGAAAATGGAAACAACTCAAATGTCCATCAGCTGTGGACTGAGGTATAGGCACAAAATGGGACATTACATAGCCATGGAAATGAACAAACTGCAGCTCTATGCAGCAACACAGATGACTCTCACATGGCCAGATAGAGAATATGTGTTGTATGATTTCATTTATATAACGTTCAAAAACAGGGCACATTAACCCGTGCTGCCAAAAAATCAGGGGAGTAATCACCTTTGGGAAGGAGGGAAGGAATAGAGATTGAGATGATATGCGAGGTGCTTCAGGGTGCTGGTAATGCTCCATTTCTTGGTTGGGGAAGTGGCAACTTAGATGTATTCACTTTCTCACAGTTTGTTAAGCTGTATAGTCATGATTTGTGCTCTTTCCTATATATTATATGCTGCAATAAAGCTAAAACAAGACATTTTTGCTTCCATTTGCATTTCTCAGATAAGGAAATGTTCAGTTTCTTTGGTAATTAATCAGCCATCTGTGTATCCTCTTTTCTAAATCATTAATGTACTTTGTCTATTTCTCTTTTGGTGTCTTAAGTGAGTACTATCTACATGAGCTCTTTCTATATTAAGCATATTTATCTATTATTTTTTACCATGGAAAAGTTTTTCTATATTTTTGCTTTTTAATTTCCCTTGTGATTTTGGGGGTTCAAACGTTTTTATTAGTCAAATCTGTCAGTTTTACTTTATAATACATCATTCGCTGCCAATATGCTCAGAAAACCTTTTATCCAGATATTAGAGAAATATGAATATATCTCATTCCGGTTTTTTAATGATTTTTAAAATCAATCTTAAAGTTGTTTCAAAAGTAAATTCTCCTCTATTGAAGTAAAGCTATTTTCAAAAGGCATTTCCCTAACACAGTAATAACAATAGGCACAAGGTAGTTGTTCAAGATACACATGCTGGTCTGCGGTCATGCCACCCTGAATGCACCCGATCTCATCTGATCTCATCTGATCTCGGAAGCTAAGCAGGGTCTAAGCAGGATCTAAGCAGGGTCTAAGCAGGGTCAGGCCTGGTTAGTACTTGGATGGGAGACCACCTAGGAAGATCAGGTGCTGTAGGTGTAAAAAATAAATAAATAAAAATGAAATAAAATAATTAAAAAAAAAGATATCTTTGCTGATTGGCTTTTCTTCTTGCTCTCTTAAATCTGTACTATTTTATAAATAGTTTGATATTCAAATGAAGAATATGAAAATTAACAAAGGTTTGTTAGCAACCGATAAGATCCAGAAAATACAAAATGTCACTTTTATGAAAAAGAAAATGTCAGTTAAAAGTAAGTTAAAAAAAAATCTTGGCTATTTGTTTTTGGGGTGCTGGAAAAGTTCTCTACCTTGAACGGTGGTAATTACCAATGGTGGTAATTACAAAGTGCATATGCTCGTAAAAATCCATTGGGCTATATATTTAAGAATTATGTATTATGTTATGTAGGATGTTAAAATTAAAACAACCAAATTGCTTTTAGTTGAATTTTAATACCAAATGTAATGTCTTTAAACTACTATTCTTCTAGATCCAGAATGAATATTTAGAATTTAACACACAGTGTTAGAGGTTCTGAGTAACACTGTTCAAAATATCAGGAGAAATAATAACCACTACCACCATATATTCTATACTTATTCCATGCAAGGCTCCGTCAGAGAAGGAAATGAATTTAAGCTCTCAATGTATGAATTATATTTCAAACAAGCCAGTAATATTCCAACTCGAAGTAATCTCAAGTGCATATGAAAAAAAATGAAAGGTTAGAATGATAGATCTAAGCTGAAGATAACATAGAATTTGTCCTAAGAAAAAGGCATAATGTTTAAAAACAAATTATGTAGAGTCAAATAATAAAAGGCTCTTTGATGAGGAATACATCAGATGCAGGAACCCTGAGTTCAAGGTTTGTCCCCAATTTCGTGCTCCCCTGTCATCTGCTGGAGGCCCTGAATGGAAAGGCATACCGGCTAATTCCGGAGCTGGCACAAGCTGCTGGACCACCCCGACCCTGTCCTTAGGAGCGCTGAGAGCAACCCGGAGCACTGGGCAGACCATCCTGGTCATGGGAGGTCCGATTCCAACATTTTACTAATTTGGTAAATTATAGTAAGTAACTCAAAAAAGGAGATCAGAGGACCAGCTCAGAATGGTAGGAGCCCACTGTAACAAACTATACAAATGGCAAAGAACTATATTTAAGAAAAAAAAATTTTTAGAACTGCTAAAAATACAGTCCTTCAGTGTTGTGATTCTGAAAAGACAACCCTTACATTTACACAGATAGGTGAGCTGCGGAAAAGCTTCCCAGATATTTTACTTTACCCTCTTTATTTCTTCTTAGAATACTTTATACATACAAAAAAAGTAACACATATGTAAATTACATATCACAATAAATATAATGAATACCCATGACCCAATTATCAGACTCAAAACGGAAAACACGACTCAAATCATGGATCTACCTATATGTGCCTCGGAATTTCTGATAGGACCCACCCTTTTGCCATCATTATGAGCTGCTGGTCTACGGAAGGATTTTAAACTCATTAGCACAAGACAAACTCAGGGCTGGGCAAGTGCCTTCATGTTAAGTGGCTGCCTAGAATGCTGTGTGGAGGACCGGAGGCCTTCTTGATAGGAGAGAACACGGCCCAAGGTGGAACGAGAAGTGTGGCATATGTGCCCAACCCTGGCCAACTCCTTCAAAGCCTCATCTCCTTTCTGAAAACCTACTCTGTGTTTCAGTCACGCTTAAGTGTCCTGAATGATCCGGGCTTCTGGGAGACTCTGTTACACATATTGCTCTCTTTCCTTGGAATGTATTTCCTGCCTTTTTTTTTTTTCTTGAATGACTTTTCTTTAAGTCCCAGGAAGCCCTCCTTGATCTCATCAAGAAGAGCTGGCCACATTTTCCTCTGTTATCTTCTAGCACCTCTACTATAAAATTTTCCTAGCTTTAATTGCTTGTTGAGATATCTGTTTCTCTCACTAGACTGCAAGTCTATGCCTCTGGAAGGTAGGGATGATGAACATTCTTTATATTCCCAATGCACATAGCAGGTACTTAATAAATGCTTTTTAAATACATGAATAAATATAACATCAAACAATTAGCAAAGTATTTAGTTGTGTATTCTGAAAAATCCTTTCACGTTTAATCTATAAAACTAAGGCAAGCACAAAAGGAAAAAGAAAATAACTTGGGCCTTGAGTTGATAGTCAGAAGAGCAGTTAAGAATACCAGGGGAAAAATGCTTGAGGAAGATTTTACAAACACATATACATATATGTATATACATATAATATAAATATATATATATATTGGATATCTATGTCATAGACATATCTATGATATATATCACAGTAACATTCCACAGAACATATAAAATCTATATCAGTAGCTTATTCAATATTTGTAGCTTCGATTTCAGCACCTCTCTAGAACACAATGATAACCACTTACTGGCTGTAAAGTTCTGGATGCCTGACTAAGTTCTGAATGAACTCATTCAGTCCTGCTCTTCTCTGTTTAATAAAATCTGTTGAGAGAGACATAAACTGTTAGGATTATTTATGTCAGACTATTTAATTATCATCAATGCAGTTACATAAGAAGAGGTAAGTACAAGATAGTGATGTCTGATTAAGAAGCTATTTCTTAATTCATGTTTCTTGATATAGAATAAAAAACAAATACTTAGAAATATATATGTTTTAAAATGTATAAATCCAATGACTATAGAATTAAAGTAAAGCAGATGACATATCTTCCAAAAGAAAATTCTCCAAAAAAATGCTTATTTTAGGTTCTAAAAAAACCTGGGAAGGTATTTTCTTTGTCCAACTCCTCATGTACTACCAGGTAACAAATGAAAATTAACAGTATGACATTGGTGACTGAAAAAATACACTAATTAAAAAAATACACTGGGTCATTTTCCTAACAAGTCACTGTACAGCATCTTCAAAGCGTTTTGTCTGTTGATAACAGGCTCATGCAACAGCAGTTTACAATGAAGCGTAAGCACAAATGTTTCTAGAAATTAGAAAACATTACTCAAATATCCTGTTTCTGCTACTTACTAGTTAACTGACCTTGACCCTTTCTAAGACTTGAATCCTTACTTGTAAAATGGAGATAACAATATTTATACCTGTTATAGGATTAAATGAGACAATGCACATAAGTTTATAGGTGAATGCTTGGTAGACAGAAACAGCACAATTTTTAGCTATTACTATTTTTATTGTGGTCAGGTCAAAATCCATCATCCTAAACCCTAATTCTTAAGAAATACAGATGGTCTCAGACATACAATGGTTCGACTTACATTTTTCAACTTTACAATGGTGTGAAAATGCTAAGAACTCAGTAGAAACCACACTTCAAAGTTTAAATTTTGATCTTTTCCCGGGCTAGTGGCATGCAGTACAGTATTCCCTTGTTATGCTGGGGTGTGGTAGCAATGATTTTGCTCAACTGCAGGCTAATGTAAGTGTTCTGAGCTTGTCTGAGGTAGGCTAGGCTAAGCTATGATGTTCACAGTAGGTTAGTTATGTTAAATGTGTTTTCGACTTCAGATGTTTTCTATTTATGATGGGTTTATCTGGTCATTAACTCCATCCTAAGTTGAGAAGCAATTGTATACTCTAAAAATTGAAAAAGCAGGAGATTTGAGAGAATGTCTCAAATGGTGAACGTCTTGATAAAAACCTATCAACAACATTCAACTTAACAGTGAGTTTTGGTTTTGTTAAATGATTTCTACTCAATAAAGCTTTAACATACAGTGTTTGTCACCAAAATTATGGATTGTTTCCAGTCATGTAGGTTTATTTCCATTTCTCAAATGTATAAATATAAAAGAACAAATATAAATTATATCTGGTCACTAAGATCTAGAAGCACTTGGAACTTTTTTCTTGTTCGACTATGAAATTGTTGAAAATTTTCAGGAAGGTATCTTGTAAAACTCCAAGGGCATTCTTTATGCCACCAGACAATAAAGCGTATGTGAGGTTTACATTAAAAACTATACTTGCTAACTCTCCAGTTTCCTCATGAATGCAGTAGAGGTAAAAGAAGCTACCTTGTAGTTACAAACTCAAGTGAAAATTCTGCGTATATAGGGGAAGTGAGAACCCTCACCAATCTTGAATACAATGTAAAAGAAGAGAGGGCCACAGGGGATCCAGCAGCCTGGGGGGGCGGGGGGGACTAAGTTTTAATTAAAGCAAGAATGTGAAAGAAATACGAAAAAGATAAAGTTTGTTCATTGTGGGTAGAATTCTACACGGCCCAGTGAAAAGGTGTGGGAGGGAAAATGATGGTACAAGCTTAGGTTATAGAGAGGAAGCAGTCGAGATAAGCAATTTGACCAAGAAAGCAGGCATGTAAGGAATCACAGTTTTAATGGGTTACACAGCTACAAGCACATTAGTTGAGGAGGTAGGATGGAGTGGAGGGAGAGCACTCTGGCTTGTTGGGATTCACCTATGGCACAGACAGATGACTTTTCTGATAGGATTTCTGTCTATAAGTAGTTATTTGTGACCTAGACTGCTTTCTTGGATTCTAGTGAAAAGTTCCAGGCTTGAGCCTTCAGACATACAGGCTCCAGGCTCCTGAGATCCTTTGTGTCATTATGCTTCCCAAGGGTGAGCAATAGAACATTTTCTTGGTACTCCATTCGGAGGGTTGCAGGGTGCTGTGTACAGAGTATATGTTAAATAAATGTTTCTCAAGGTAACAAAGAATGTCCTTCAGGATTAGAAAAGTACCCTAAATTATCCCTAATGATCGATAAAGTTATCTGAAGCCAGACTGCTTAAATTTAACTTCCAAATCTGACATTTACTAGCTGTTGTGACCCTGGTCAAATTAATCAACCTAACTGTACTTCAGTTTCCTTATCCTAAAATAGAGATGATAATAATAATAATACCCAACTCAAAGGGTTGTTGTGCAGATTGAATTAAAACATGTAATGTCTTTAAAACAATGCCTAGTGCACAACAAGCACGTTCCTGAGGCATTATTTTCATAGAGCATGAGATCAATTAGCTTTGTAGAGTTTTGTGCCACTGTACAATACAAAAAATATGTGAATTTCATCTTCAAACTTCAGCCATCACTTATGGCTCATCTATGAAGTTATTGCTTACCTGGATCAAAATTATCACCAAATATTCGCTTGGCAGGAATCTTCAGGGCCATAGCAGGAAACTGTTTCTTTAACTAGAATTTTAAAAAATAACATTATATGAACTTAATTTTATAAGTCTTCTAGTTATTCATGCACCAAAACAAAATACAATCTAGCTGAAGAAAACTGGACTTTGGGTGGTAAACACACAATAGAATATACAGATGTCAAATTATAATGCACTCCTGAAAATTATATAATTGTATTAACCAATGTTACCCCAATAAACTTAATTTTTAAAGTTAAAAAAAAAAACAAAATACAATCTGATTAACAAGAAAATCCATCATAAGACAAACTTTTAAATATATCATGATCAAATGTGCAATAGTAAATTATACCAATAAAATACCAGACTGTCTAATCATCCTAATATTGTCCCAATATAGGCTTGGACAAGCTACTTAACATCGCTGTGCCTCTGTTTTCTTGCCTGTAAAATTTTAGTACTTATCTTATAGGTTTGTTGAGAGGCTTAAAAGAAATCATTATGTTAAATGCTTAGACTAGAATCTGGTGTGTACGTTATGAATCCATATTACCATTCATTACCTCAAGGGAGAGGTGACCTTTGTGTTCTATGAATAAATTGACAATTGTTTTCTATGAAAGCTCGCTAATTTTGCTTTCAATATCCTCTACTTTAGCCTTCTCTCTATTATTATTCTAATACATTTATCAGATTTGCTTATCCCCAGAGAAGGAAGAAATTGGCCCTGAAGAACTTAAATTTAGGGCAGTAAAGTCATAAAAATGGGTTAATGCTTATTTTTATTGTAAGCTTCAGGTCAGAGAGCCACATACACACACACAGAAACTATATATCTAACTACCAACGGACAGGAAATAGAATAGAAGAACGTATTAATCACTCTACACCATGAGCATGCTATCAGCAAAATCCAGACTGAAAAGTCTGCAGACAAATATCACTGTTTATTCAACAAAATATCTGTAAAGAAAAGATAAGAGAGATGGAGGGGGAAATCTAGGAATTAAAAGACACTTGACAGACTTATCAACCAGTCACACAAACACTGACTGGTTATTTTACATAAAGACATTATCATTAGTTTTAGGTGTCATGATGGTATTGTGTGTGTATGATACTAAAACATTTACAGATGAAATGATATGATGTATAAGTCTGCTTCAAAATTACAGTGGGCTGGATAGGGACAGAGATGAAAGAAGAATTGCCATGTAATTGCTGAAGCTGGATGGTACATTATATTATTTTCTATATTTGCACTAGTCTCTGTTTCTGTAGGTGTTCAACAATTTCCATAAAGAAGTTTTAAAATGTAAATGACAGTCAAAAAACACATTTAAACTGACAAAATGCTTACAGATTGGAAACTACACTTTTTGTCTTTTATTCTAAAAGAAATATAGGGAAAGAATTTGTATTTTCAAACTGAGGGAAATCCAGGCCAGGTTTAATCTCACTTCAGCAGTTTGAAAAAATGATATTATTCCTGTTTTTTTTCTTCACCCCTTACCACAGGAGGCAGAATTGGAGAGTTATAAAATGAGAGAGGTAGACACAGAAAATGGGGAAATAAGAAAAAGATGAAAAAAGAAAAATACAGGAAAAATGAGGGATATAGGTAATAAAAACTACTGGTTAAGGAAAATTTTCTGCAAAAAACTTACGATGGGGTGTTTTATGGAAAGAGAGAATGAAAAGTAACAAAACAAACTCTCCTACTTTACCTTTATGCTTAAAGATACTCAAATATTAACACTCCACCTAATTAATCAATAGTCATTTAAATCATGAAACCATCGCAAGGATGCTAAACTTTTCTCTCACATATATCTCTACACGCTTCAGTTTTCAGATGACATCCCCTACACTCCTCCCGCTTTTAAACAATTCTACAAAGGGAAGCATGTTTAGAAGGTAAATCTGGCCTATATAATCTCTTAAGCAAAGTGCAAAACGAAATCTCAACTT
Organism: Pteropus medius; assembly: GCF_902729225.1. NCBI lineage: Eukaryota > Metazoa > Chordata > Mammalia > Chiroptera > Pteropodidae > Pteropus > Pteropus medius. Next base: position 2,222,771 of record NW_024350926.1, on the reverse strand, counting down.
TTAAGTTATTAGTAGTTCATTAAACAAAATCTGATCTTATCTCTCTGAGAAGTTCATAGAAACCCTGTGTGAGTGCATACATGTGTTGTTACCACTATTTTACTTTTACCTGAGTATAACCCAGGTATCCTCATAAGTACAATCAGATCTGTACAATTATCAAAAATGCTAATAATAATGGTATCCAAGAATTTCAAATCGAGATAGCATTCAACCCTCACCCAGCCTCCAATATAAGCCCTTTAAAAAACAAGATCACTGAAAAATTACAGCAGATATTGTCATGTACAAACTCTAACGGGCTATTATTTTGTCTCAAAAGTGGGACCTCATATATAGTCAAAAAGACTGTCTCAATATCCTTTGATTGAGCAATACTTAAAACTATAGACAATAAGTTCAGTTGCATATGTATTAAAAAAAAAACTAACAGAAGAAAACAGTAAAGCTAAGAAAGTGTTGGGCACTCAGAGATAACATGATAATTACAGCTATTAGAGAGGTAGGTAGAAAGGATTTATTTCTAATATTCTATAACATTAAAATGTATTTTAAGCTGCACATGTCGTATCTTCAATAGTTTATTTAAAACTTCTCAACAGTCCCCACTCCACCTTTTTTTGTAAGAATTCTAAAGTTCAAATACTTTTGAAGAATCTGTTACCCTTTTCTGCTTGTCTGATATATGAGTATTATTTAATCATTCGAATAAAATCTCTCTTATTTTAGAGTTTTCTTTGGTGTTTCGTTTTAAAAAACCTTATAAACTATTACTTACAGTATTGTAAAGCTTATCAAACTCTGCATATCTCCTGAAGACAAACCACTCACTCCTGCCCACTGAGACCAGAACTTTATAAACCTGTGAGAACAAAAAATAATAAAAATAACACAATAAAGTTTGATTACAAAAAACACATTAGCTACTTAAATATGTGAATAATCTGTTTCCATACTCATGAAATTGATATTAGATGTTAATGTTTATATGATTCTCCAAGACACACAATTATCTTATCTTGTTGATTGTAATATTTTATTTTTAAAATGTTATGAAATATTTCTGTAATTTTCAGAGAATATAGTGAACACATAATGTACTCATTATTTAGATAAATTCTAATATTTTTCCATTCTTGTTTCAGATTTTTTTCCCCAAGAATAAAACATTACAGATTCAACTGATGATATTCTCCCTGTTTTCCTCCAGCAGTAACCATTACCCTGAAATTATAAAGTATTTTAAAAAATGATGCCTGGTACATAGTAAACACTCAATTATTAGTTCTCCTTTTTCCAGGTCATCTTTTATACAGTATTTTTCAAACTAAGAATTCATCATCAGATTTCCTACTGCCACCTACATGCATTTAATATTTTCATACAGACATAATTGCATATAACCATAGTCAACAACCCTATGAAATAAGCAGAAAAAATATTACAGCTCCCAGTATACATATGAGGAAATCATGGCCCCCCAAAAATGAAGTAACACTCTCAAGTTCACAGATTTGTGAGACTAAGATCTAAATCTTCTAACCTTCCATGCACTAGAACCAGTATCAAATCATCAACAGTTATAATATAGAATTAACTTTCACAAGTCATCTCATAGATACTCTTAGATTATAGTTCAATGTACCAATGCAGAAAAATCTATTTGGGATCTCAAAGATCTTGTATCATTTCTAAGAGAAAAATAACAAGAATACAGATTTATGAGGAAAGGCTCTACTGATGAATGGCTCGGGTTGTGAGTGAAGACTAAGAGAAAGAGATATGAGTTGCTTGGAGTTCACAATAAAATGGCCCATAGTCTGTTAGACAACTTAAAATAAACCAAGTTAAATTTAGAAGATGGGCATATAAATATGTATAAACTATCTTTTCCCATGAAAGACTGGTTAGCAACACTGACAAGTTCATAGTTAGATACTACTGTGAGAAAGGACCTCCCTGATACTGTATGTGATCACAGTGCACGAATTCTGTAGTATCATCTGAGATATGGGTACATTAACAGGCCCACAGTAGGAAGAGTTCCAGAATGTAAAGCTACATCCCTCTGTGAGAGAGGGAAAAAGGTCTCACCTGGAAGGTGAAGCAAAGACATTGGTACCAGACACCTGGGTAGGTGATGAATCACTTAGACTAAAAGAAAAAGAGCAGCCAAGCATCCTACATGAGCTACAGGGTGGTGATGTGGCTCTTCCAGTCTTAACCAAGAAGGTACCCAGCGGTCATAGAGGAAGCTACTGGGTGTAGGACGTTGGGATTGCTTGTAAGGGGATACTGCTCACGTGAGAAGAGTGCAGAAGCAGAGGGTCCAGGACCTGGCCAAGGTGCCAGTGAAGGTGAGCCCTGCTTCTAAAACTAGCCTACAGATTTATCTCAGCAGCATTCAAGATTGCATACTCCTGCAGCAGGACTGCTACAAAAGCATCAGAAACCTAGGTTTACACAACTGTGAGCTTCTTGAATTATTTGTGCTAACTTCCTGGTATGGCAGGGTGGCTTCCCATGGTTACCCAAGCACAGTCAAGACTAGAACCCAAGCCACAGTTCCAGGCTGCAAATATATTTACAGGAACTAAGATAAAGCCCTGGGAAGTTATTAGCAGTATGATTTATGAAAAAGGTCTTAAGTTCCAATAAAACACCAAAAGGCAAAAAAAAAAAAAAAAAAAAAAAAAACTCTTCAAATTTTAAAAATACTTGCAAAAAAAGCACACAAGATTCCACAGAAAGCAGTATAACACTTACTAAAATATGAAATTATCTTAGTTTTTTTTTTTTAAATCCTTATTGTCTGTCTTGCCCCACCAGAATGTAAGTTCCTTGAGAGCAAGGACTGTGTCATTCTTACTATCCACTGTATCCCCAGTGCCCAGAACAGCATCTGGCATACCAAAGAAACTCAATGGCAATTTGTTGAGCAGATAAATGAAAGTGTAATTTAGACTTGGTTTACGTCCAGACATCCTAGGATATGATGCAATTCTCTGTTAGAAGCTTCACGATATAGAGCTATATAAAAGACATATGAGAACTAGAGTACAAAAATATTATGGAACAGTAAGTAACACAATGTCTATCTTTGTTCCGAAGTATAACGTAGGCACCTGGGCCTGCTGAAGCTGGACACAGAGTCTGTGTTGGGTGGGGTGGACCCTATCTGTGCTGACCAGAACCAAGCTTCTTGAGGACTGAGGAAAACACTGTACTGATCAACAACTAACACATGAACTTCGTACTACTGTTCATTCAACGTCGGTTCAATAGATACTTCTTGAACATCCATCTCTGTTCTAGGTACTGGTGAAACCACAGTGAAGGAAGTTCTTGCTTCAAAGGAACTTGCATTCCAGTCCGGGAAGTCATACACAAATAAATACAAAATATGCCACGTGGTGATACTGCTACTAAAAATTTGAATAGGGTAAGTGGGACAGAGAGTGAAAGGGGTAGGATGGGGTGTGAAGGTGCTAGTTTATACACAGGGTGGTCAGAAAAAGCCTCTTTAATAAAGCAACATTTGAGAATGTGAAGGAGGGAAATGAACACGGTGATTTGGACCCAGCCTTTGGGAACTCAGGGGCCGGTTCTGGGACAGCGGAGTAAGAGAAACACTACAGGCCTCCTTGACCCTTTCACAGAAGACATGGAACTACTTCTCCCATTAAAAATAGAAGGATATATTTGCTATGTATGAACTTCCCTCAAACTTGGCAGGAGGCTATGCCCTTGAAGTGGGTTATGGCCCAAAGGTAAAAATAAGGACAAAGAAGAAAGAAAAACTTTCACACACTCCACTATTTTATCCAAGATACACTACCGACTTCTTGTTCGCCATCAATGTGATGTTTCTAAAATTTTCTTATATGTATGTGAAATAAATAGACAATGCTTGTTAAGGTATTGCTACAACATAGAGACTGAGAGTAAGCAAATGGCCAGAGGAAGCACATTACCATCTCTCTGCATTGCGACTGGGTGCAGGGTATGGAGCTGCATTTATTAAGGAAGGGAGAACGGAGGATAGAAGGGTTGTTTCCAGCTTCTTGTCTGGGACTTTGGGAGTAAACCACCATTTGGGGGCTCCGGCTCCACCTACTTAAGAAGGCAGAATGGAGTGGTCAGGTGAAGGGTTTAACGCCTCAGCTTTTCCTCGGCTCTCATGTGAAATGGACTCTGAGTTTAAAGTCACTTGTCATGAGGCTCAACTGGCAGTGGCCAAGTGACTCCTTGGTCAGAGGCTGGGGCAGACCACTTGATTCAGGAGCAGGTGAAGGGCATGTCCACCTCTGTGGGCTCTATAGCCACTGAGAGCCTAGGGGAAGCTGAGTCGGCAGTGAGTTGCCACCACCATGGCCAACCTGACAAGGAGCAGAGAGCAAGTCAGTTCATCGACTGTAGATGCCAGAAATGGATACCAACAAAATGCCCAGGGCTGAATCAGGTACGTCAATCACAGCTGGATGTTTGTCAAACTAGTCACTACACCTGGAATGGCAAAGATCTAGGGGGATAATAAGAGTGCCAGAGCCGTCCTTCATCAGGCTGCCGTGAGGTCAGTCATCAACTCAACAAACGCTGTGAAGGGGGACACCTCTCCTCTCACAAACTACGATGCCATGCTGGAGAAAAAGTGTGCATTCAAATAAGAAAAAGAGCAGAACTGGGCATTTTTACTTCAAAGAACTGGTTAAATTTTAGCTCGGAATTGGGTTAAATGAATTCCTTCATACCACTCAGTGGATGGGGGTTTACAAGGAAGACCAGATCAGTTGTAGATGAGATAAATGACATTTTTTTCAGGGGGAGGAGGGCAGGAGATCTCTGTATATGTTTCATTATACTAATTAGCAAAGTGACTATTCTCCAATAATAGACATTGATATACCGATTCAGCAAATATTCATTGTGCTAATTCTTTGTAAAGCCCTATGGTAGATACTGTGGTGAGAAAAAGTAAAATTAGAAATGGGCTTTGCCTTTAAGGTAAAAAAAAGAGATACGATACTAGATTAAATATTTAAAAAATTGAGGTAGAAAATGATAAAACGTTCTAAGAAAAGATACAGAGGAAATTTTAAGACAGTGGTTCCTATGATGGGATCGATGACTTCCAGAGCCCATTAACCCCTACCCCCGAGAGAGCACAAATATTATGTGCACATGTTGAGATCTACGTGTATGCATATTTTGTGGCGAGAGGGTCTATCGGATAGTTTCATAAGCTTCTCTAAAAGGATAAATAAATAGGCAAAAACCTGCTCTGAAAAAGAAATTGTATTATGTTACAGTACCCGGGGAAGACGGTGGAGGATATATAACATTGGAAAGGGAAGTACAATGTGGATATGTGGAGACAGGGAGAGGATGTTCTGGGTTAAAGAAGAAAATAGAATGGGAGTGTTCTCTCTGTTGCATTTTCCCATAAGCTTTACATTACATACTTACAGTAAACCTCTTCTTTTTCTCTCTGTGTTCATCAGAGCTGGGAATGCTTACGCTTGGGCAGCTTTCCTTGTAGTCCATGGTATATCCCTTTGGGTTTATTGCCTCAAAAGGACACCAAAAATGAGTCCGAAGAAATAGTCAGCAGAGGACAAACACAATTAGCTAATCCAAAACACAAAACCTCTTGAGGTAATGTCCAAATTCCATCATGCAACCTTAACCAACAGGAAAAAAAAAAAAACAACTGATTAGCAAAACAATTTTAAAATACCATGACTTGTCATTGCTTGTTCACAGGACCCATTTTATGCTTATTCTGATAGGAATTTACTTTTTATCGTAAGTCTCCACTCAGGTTAGAGATTTAGTTTCTGTTATGTCCCTATCAATAGCTAAACCACAGTCAAACATTGGCGTCCCATCTACCCTGCTTTTATGCTAAGGAATTCCGAGAGCTTCTATGCCACAGGTCCTGTGGACTGGGGGTTACCTCTCACCTAAAAAAAACTCTAGTCTCCAGAGCAGGGATTTTCCAAGTGTGGTTTTCAGACTTTTGCATCAGGGTAAACAGGTGTAGCTTGCTTCAGATTGAGATCCTATGTAGTAGCTAACTATTTACTTTCATTTTGCAAAAGAGGCAACTGAGACACAGGTTAAATAATCTGTCCGTAGGATCTGAACCCAGGCTGTCTGGCTCGAAAGTCCTCTTAACCACTGTGCTATGCTTTATTTTAACAACTACAGATGATTCTGATGCACTGGACCCCTCCCTGGTCAGAGACATTACATTAGATCTTCATACAGAACAAATAAATTATGTTAATATTATCATTCTACCCATGGATAAAGGGCTTGAGATGTCACGCTGATGTCACCTTTGCTACACACAGCAGCTCATATTCTCCATGGACACCAAATAATATCATTCAAAGGGTGAGTTTGCCAGTTTCTCCTGGTGATTAATCTGGGAGTAGAAAAGGTTTCCCAACACTGTTGGTAGAAGGGGTGCTTCACCAGGTGCTGCTGGTTCCCACCCCTGCCCACAAGGGCTTAGTAGACAGTCCCTTTGTTAGAGTCCCTTCAATTTAAGTGTGTCATGTGACTGATGCAGTAATTGGGACCAAGAATGACACCAAGAAACAGACCCTCAAAAATGGGATGCATGTTTGATGAATCCCCTGATCACCTTCCCGCAGAGGGAGGGGATAGGAAACTGATCATCTGTACAGTGATGTCATGATCACTCAAATTTCCTCCCATGGTATCACAAGATGGAATGCAGGAGGTGGGCAAGGAGCTGGAAGGAAGTCCAGTGCTGATTTCAAAGACTGTGACCTGAGCTGGGGCTGCTTCTAGTTGTCTTTGAGAATGTGCAAAAAAACAAAGGACAAACTGAAAACTGTGAATTCCCAAATAGATGAGTGGAAAATCTATGGCTGTTAGATTGTTTTCTCTTACAGCTGCTAAACTGACAGGACCAAGGATCAAGCCCAGGGTTTGAGGGTAAGGGTTGCAGAGGCAATTAAACACACAACCCTGCAAACATAAGGGCATCTTATGCTAACATAAGGTCACTGGCTGGAAAGGGGAATGATCCTGAATCATGGATGTAGGCACCTGGGAGACACATGAGGCTAAGAATGTTGAACTCCTTATATAACTGAACATTCCTGCTGAAAGCAGCAACCTACACCCCTCTGAGGAGACCCAGCCTCCCAACTCCTCCCTTCAAAACCCCATCAAGCTGTTTCACAAGGGGATGCTAATTCACCTCACTACCTACTCCCATCATCCTTCATTGCCTCATTATGGTAGTTAGATCCCAAAAGAAACCAGGAAGAAGTTCAAAGTCTACTCTGAAGGGACACTGTCTTCATACTGAAAAATTTGCAAAATCTCAACAATTTTTACCAGCAGGAGTCTGAGGAGCACATATGGAAATATATTCAAAGGATGCTAGACCAAGGACTAAATGTGATTACTGTGACCCTATACATGGCCCATCAGTGTATCCCATCAGTCTGTTTCCAGACTTTCCCCAATAGGGACCTGCAGCCATCCATGAGGGTCCACTGGTGAACAGGAAATGCATAATTCTTCCAAGGGTTACTGGACACTAGCTCCGAACAGCCACATCCCCGGAGACCCAAAGCACGGTCCAGCAGAGTGCCCATCTCGCTCTAGAGGGGAGGTGAGAGAGAAAGGCAACCCTGATGTCTCATGGTGGGTCCAAAGGGACCACGGGCCCATCCTTTGCTTATTTCTCTAGTCCTAGGCTTTTAGTGGAAACAGATGTGCTTAGTAACTAGCCAAATCCCCACACTGGTTTCCTGTCCAATGTCATAAAAGCCATTATGGAAAAATGGGCCATGAAGAAGTCCCTGGAACTTTCCCCACTCTCCTCAGTAAGAAAGTAAACTCCAAACTACACCACATTCCTGGAACAAGCTCAGAAATTAGTATCAATATCAAAAACCTGAGGATGCAGGGGTGTTAATTCCTATTCCATCCCATTTAACTTGCCTATTTACCTGTACCAAAGCCAGAAAGATCTTGGAACACGACTACAGATTATTATAACTTTAATCAGATAGTGATGTCAATCACAGCTGCGATTCTAGGTGTTATATTTTTTTTTGTTGGAAAAAAACTGGCATAACTCCTGATATCTGGTAAACAACTACTGACCTGGCAAATGTTTTCTTTTCTGTCACCATCAGTAAGGACAGTGAGATGCAATTTGCCGTCAAGTGGCTAAAACGGCCATACACTTTCACTGTCTTACCTGAGGGCTATGTCTGCACTTTCATAATAAAGTCTGGAGGGACCTTGGTCATTTTGATATCTCACAGATCCCCAACCTGTTCCATCACACTGATGGCATTATGTTAACTGGACCTGGTAAACAAGAAGCAGTGAGCACCCAGACTCCGCTGTGAGACACAGACACACACACAGACACATGCACGCACACACCCACACACTCCAGAGGATGGGGGATAAAAGCTATGGAAGTTCAGAACTCCACCAAATTGATGATTTGGTCTTAGAGTGGTGAGGCAAGATATCATGTCCAAAGTGAGAGAAACTGACACACCTTGCACCATGTCCACTGAGGAAGAGGTAAAATAAATGGTGAGCTTCACATCTGGGTGTGCTGCTCTGACCTGTTTCCTGGGCGACCCATGATGCTGTCAGTTTTTATTGGAGCCTGATCCAAGAGAAGGTTCTACAGCAAGGAAACCTGCCCTAACTCTTGGGCCTATGCCTCGGCATACCCAATAGTACCAGAAATGACATGACAGACAGGGATGGGGTAAGGAGCTTCTGATAAGCACCAGGAGAAGAGTTGTACTGTCAAAAGCTATTGTCCATTTGGTTCCTGGCCTGCTTTCAAGCCTGGGTAGAGATCAGATTGATACCTGCTCATGGGAACCAAGAGACTGTAACAAGAACAGCCCATCATACACAGAAAATTATGTGATCCACTGAATCATAAAACTGGACTGTATAGCAGCATTCCGCTTGGCATAGTAAAGGCGAGACTAGGCCCGAGCAGGTCTGGAAGGCACAAGTAAACTAAAGGGACAGATGGCTCCCCCCTGGTACTTGCTCGCCTTCCATGTTACACTCATGGGGAGGATCCTACACCCAGTTGGCAGAGGGGGAAGAGACACACCTGTTTATGGTTGGACATGACCATGTGCTAGCACTGGCCAGAGTTGAGAGGGTGGTCTTTAAATCGAGCAGTGAAAGGAAGCCATATGAAGGGAGAGAAGTCTGAGCAGGGCACATGGTGGTCCCCCTACATGCTGAGAGAGACTCATGGGGGCATGACCAATAGTACCAGTCAATGGGAAACTGTGGCAACCCCCAAAAAGATGGGACTACAAAGGACCTGGGTCCTGTGGGAACAAAGGTGTGGGTCACCACACCAGTGGACAACTCTGACCAGCTGAGGTGCTGGCAGAGGGTGAGGGGAACATAAAATAGGTACTTGAAGAAATAGGTGTTATCACCAACTTGAGCCAAAGGACTAGCTACGGTGCAGAGACCACAGCAGTTTTATTTCATTTGAGTTTCTTCCCTATGAAGAACACTGGCAGTGGTTCCAGCTGGGAGTATGCAGGAACTGGATGCAGAGACTGAGAGGACTTTGTGTTTCCTGAGTTAGGAATGTGAGTCTTGTGCTCAAAGTATAAGAGTGAATACCAAGGGACAGAGAGAGGAGGACTGTGCTGGACATTCTCTATTTGCCTTTTCAGCTCCAGCTGCGCCCTGCTCCACACCTGAGGACACCGACCTGTACAGCCTGTATCCCACAGCCTCCCTGGCCCTCCAGCTGCTGGCCGACTTCATCCAGGGAGGTGCTGGCAGGACATGGGTGAGGGATGAGGATATAACTTCCTCATCCTGCTCCCTCCTGGGCAGGCTGAGTGGGGTAGCTGCTGAATTCCACTCTCTAAGGCCAAAGCTCGTGTCAGGCAATCCTCTCTTGTGACTACAACGCTTCCAGGGATGAAATGCCACGATTCTTGACCTCAGGTCCTTGGGCAAGTTTAAGTTATTTGAGCCCTAGCTTCCTAATCTAGAAAATGGGGCTAGCAACCTTACTTCATATGGTTGTCCTAAGGATTCAAGGTATGTGTAAAAGACTTAGGTTTGTATATGTAGTCGATAAACTAGATCTAATACATAGCAATTTGTTTCCAATTGGTTTTTATTCCTTCATTCAACAAACACTTAAAGCATTCATCATGTACTAAGCAACAGGAAGACAAAGAAAAGAGAAAAATCCTACTTGCAAGGAATTTACCTAATGGGAAGAATGATAAGATTTCAATAGATGGCTAAGTAAGATGTTAGATGGATGTATGGTACCCTATGAAATCAAAGAGAAGGGCCACAGGTGCGAACTATCACATATTCCCAGCCTAGCTACAAATAAAGACAGGTAGGTATGAAAACAGAAGTTTGAAAGAGATCACACTTGTTTGCCTCAATTTTCTCTGGAAAAAGGAGCTAGAATCACATGCTAGAAATGAAGATGTTGCTGTCAAAAAAAAAAAAAAAAAAAACAGAGAGATAAAATCATTTGCCCAAGCCAGGATTCAGGTAACACACGTTAGAGCAGGGGTTCAAATCCAAATCTGACCAACTCCAAAATCTATGTGGACTTGTTTGCTACACCACATTAAGTAAGGTTTTCCTTTCCCTCAAGCTAAATCAAACCAGCAACCTAACAGTACTTAATACGTAGTGGCTAAGCTTATTACAAGCCAGACTGTGTTTTACGTGTGTTAACCTGATTGCGCCTCACAACAGCCCTACTGACACGAAACCGAGGAAAACTGAAGAATCAAAAGATGGAAGTTACCTGCCCCAGGTGGTGGAGTCAGGACTTGAACTCAGGTTTTCTGACTTCGGAACCTTAACCCATTGTACCACACTGCCTCTACAACATATACATGCTCTGAAGAGTCCTCAGGGAAGCAAGGAAGAAGGCTCATAAACTTATTTTTAAGTGGTTACAAGTGAAATTATGAAAAAGCAACTCTTCTATTACTGTAAATTTAATATGTTTATTCTATAACACTGAAGCAATTTAAATTCTGCAAAATCATCTTCTGGCCAGGCAACCAAACGAAACAGAGTGAGAAGAGGGCTGACATAAGAACCCCATAACTAAGAAAGACTAGAACAAAAGCTACGTCATTCACATGGGGATAAAAGCTGGAACTTGGAGAGGTTCATAGGAAACTTGGGCTTTTTAAAGGAGAAGCAGTGAAAGAATTTGCCTTCGCTCTGCTGGGGAATCACAAAATAATCCTGTAGCTCAGTCCCCGGGGACAGCTGGCGTGCCTAGGAGGAGGGCACGTGGCTCCAAAGAGGAAGTATAAATATTCACCAGAATGGAAGATCTAACCTTATCATCCAACATGCATCAACTGTGATGAGCCCAACAAGATAAAAAGAAGTTGCTCAGGTGAGAAGAGAACTTGCAGAGCCCTGCCAGATCTTAGGAGGGGCAGTGACGAGCAAGAGTAATATAACAGCTAGTAAATATTATATTTGTAGTGGTTCTCATCAGGGGGACGTTTGGCAATGTCTGGAGACACTTTTAGTTGCCACGACTTGAGGGGTTGCTAGTGAGTACATGTCAAGGAGGATGCTAAACGCCCTACAATGCACAGGACAGCCCCAACGACAGAAAATTACCTGACTCGAAATGTCAAGAGTGTTGAGGTTGAGAAACTAACATTTATTGAGCACTAATGCCAGGCACTGCTCTGAGAGCTCGCATCTAACACATCACTTAACCCTCACAGCAACCCATGTGGTTAAGTACCATTATCCTGTTTTGACAAATGAAGAAACCTAGGCGATGAGGAGAACTTCCACATGATCAGACAGCTTTCAGTGGCAGCACTGACATGAACACAGCTCTGACCTGAGAGTCTACTGTCTCTCGGTTTCTTACGGTACTGCTGCATGCATCTTCTTCTCAATCACCTTTGGAGATCCTGAGCTGAAGAGAAGAGAGCACCACCGCGTGTCCACGAGCAGCTGGGTTACAGAAAGAAAGCCGCACACAAGAAAAGCAGCTTTTCTAATTCTGTTACCAGAGGAGGGGTCAGGTCTGCACGTGTCAGGAATGGCGCATCTTCCTCTCCTTGAAACTTCCCGCATCAACATCTAACCACGAGCTCGGCACGAAGTGAGCTCTGAGTGTTGATCCCATCACAAGGCCAATCAAGAGCTAAATTATGAAATAGAGAGGACACAAGAAAGGATGCTATCGCAGGATATGTTTTTTTTAAAAGGAGAAAGTCTTTTAAAAAATAGTATTAATAGATCTAAAATTTTTTATGTGGGGGCTATAAAAAACAGAAATATGGGTAAAGCTCTGATAGAAAACTGTCCAAATTCATATTATATCAAAATTGTATTGAAAAACACTGCTTAAAATAGGTGAACATCAGTTAAGGCTTTCAAAAAAAGCATCTTCCTCTTCATCGTCATGCTTATCTTTTGGCCACTGCATGTAATTAGTGTCCTGGATCTTGTCCATCTTTCTTTCAGACAGCCGAAATTATTTTATAAGAAGGTCAAAAGGTTCTTCTGCTTTTACTTCTAAAATATAAGCAAAGAGGTTCTGAACTCCATTTCCTTCATATTTTACAAAGACTGTTTAGTATTGACTAGTGGACCCTAACCAAGTTACAAGGTAGATAAATTCATTAAGTGCTACGATGCACTCTTAATTAATATAGTAGAGAGAGGTGGTCAGCAATTAGCACCAAGACATAAAGGAAAATTAAGAATGAGCTTGTTCCACAGGGAAGGAATTAGTCCAAGAGGAGCTACAAGTTTTCTTCAGCAGGGGGACGGGACTGGGCACGGGGTGTTTGGAAGCAGAGTCCCAAAGGAGGGAGCTGTCAGACCCAGTCAAGGAAGAGACGAAAGAAAATCCAGGCACAGACCCTGGGCATGGCCAGAGGACTGGTACGAACACAGGTTTGGGATCTGGGGACTGACCCCGAGAATAAGAAAAAGAATTGAGAGTGGGGATGGGACAGGAATTATTCCTAAGAAGAGACGAGGCCAAGCGTGTAGGTTCCATTTTAAACTACATTAAAAGTACCACTGCAGGAAATTCTGATCCAAACAAAATGGTTACTTTACTAAAAGCCTACTACAATAGGATATAATCTTTATCTGTTTATTTCCGCCTCTCAGAATACCAGCTCCAAATACATCCAAAATGTTTCAACAGAAACAAAGGACATCTTTGTCACATCTGTAAATTAAGTTCATTGCAGAACAGATTAAAAATCTAGCAGGGTCTGCCAGTGGAAGATACCTAGTAACCTTCTCACACATACATACATCACATGATGAATCAGTTACAACTTTTCCTGTTTTTCTTCCTTACTAATATATCCTTCCTCTAACTCCCACCCCACCCCGTTCAATTTTCCCCTCATTCTGCAATCATAAAGTAGTTCCATTTTTTCCTAGATTTAGCCATCCCTTTGAGATATTTTATTTGTCCTGATTCTTGATAAAGTAATATGTGAATTAAAAATAAAATATGTGCAAAATATACAGTATTGGGACACAATACAGAAGAATAGTCGGCACCCAACAATTCCACAGGAGTGTCCAAGAACCTCAACAAAAGTCTGTCGATTCCCTGAAACTGGCTCCATTTCATGACATACATTTAAGGAAGGGACTGAGTGTAGAAGTAAATGCTAACAGTCTTTTGTTCTCCAACACTAGCATCAAAACTGACAGGATAAGAAAGAAGACCCGAAGCTTACTCCAACTGATAACATGACCCTCCGCTGGTTCTAGAACCGGAAGAGCAGCAGCGTGCACTGCTCTGTCCTCGGCTTCCCAGAGTCACCATCTTGGGTTCCCAGTCACCAGAATGCCGGCCCTCTTCCTGGCTTCTCAAGTTTTTCCATGGGGAAGCACACCCCCAGCCTGTCTCCCAGGGCAGATGTGAACAAAGAACACTCTCGAGGATGATTCCTGGGGAACTGTGACCACTGGGAGAATGATGGGTGGGTGGGTGATGATATGAGACAAGAGAAAAGCAAAGGGGGAATTCACACAGAACTAGCAGTGGTAAAATCCTGAGGGCCCTAGAAGCTGAGGGAGAGTTGGGAGGATTCAGATTAAGGAGGCACCAAAAACAAAAACAAACCACAAACAACAATTGCCATCACGCCATAGAGTCTCTGGGGAGAGCCTCCAACCTGCTTTCTCTTCTTCCATTCTGACTCCCTGCCAATCCATTCTTTCCACAGTAGACAGAGTGCTTTGTTGTTTGTTTGGTTTTTTTTAAATCACTGTAAATCTAATCATTTCACTCCTTTGCTTAAACCTTTTCCATGGTTTCCCACTGTCCTTAGAATAAATCCAAACTCTGAATTGTGGCTAACACTACAGCAGCCCACATGGCCTGACCTTCTCATACCTCTCCAGCCACAACCTACCAGGGCCTCTCACCCCTCTGGGCACCAGAGTCCTGTCAAAACAGCCCCTTCCTAGTTCTCACACACACTCAACGCCGTCCCATCTCCAGCCTCTTGCACCCGTGTCCCCTCTGCCTTGAATGCTTTCTCTTCTCTTCGCAATGAAGTCTTCGTTCAAATGGCACTTCCTCCAACAAGCCTTCATGACTATTCTAAAGTGCCCCTTCCCCAAATCAATCTTGTCATCATCCCATTTTTTTTTCCATTCCAGTATTTCTCACCATCTAGGATTGAATGTTGCATGTTTATTGAGAACCTCCTTGACAAGAGTGTAGAAACTGTGACTTATTCATTGTCATATATTTAGTATGCCCCAACACACATTTAATACACAATTAATTTTTAATTAATTTAGTCAACAAACAGGTGGAGAGAGGCACTTGTAAAGTCCAGTTTGCCAAAGTGTACAATTGAGATCTTCAAAGTAACCCCTGGTACATCATCCCTTCGTCAATCTCCCGAGTCATCACTTTCTCCCTCTTTACTAGATCGATCCCATTATTATACATATCAAAATGCCACATTATCTTAATAAAATCCTCCCTAAAAACATAGATTTATTTACTTAACAGATACTTACACCGTGTTTACCATGTGCTAGGAATATATAATTAGTTTGTGCCCCAACTTTTATTATTTGTATGAATGATCTTATGTAGTAACACCCTTAACTAAAGGCTTTTTTAAAAAAACAAGGAGAACTCAGGGTAAACACAGATGCTTACACAGTGTGATAAAGGGAACTTTACTCTAAAGCAAATATTTGCTTTTAAGAGCCCTCTTCTGACAATAAAACTTTATATTAGTTCCAAATCCTGACCTTACAATATGTTATTAGTAAAAATAATATGCGGAATTTTACCTTGAAGTTCTAGCATTTCAAAAATCAGGACTTTTATATATATTTTCCCTACCAACTTTTTCCTATCAATAAAAACTGCAGCTTCATCCCAGGAAAGATAAAATAAATTTAGTACTTACTATCCCTGTAGGTACTCAAAATCAAGTACGAAGAAAATACATCAGGCTAATGCATGCCCTCAAGTGGGAAAACCCAACCTGAGATGTGGGAAGCAATAGGAAAAAATAAAAATTAAACTGCAGAAATGTCTACCAAGTTCTGGAAACAAGTTTTAACCTATTGGAAAAAGATCACGAGTAAAATAAAAACATTCACTCAACTGGAATGTGAGCAAGTATATGTCTGTAATGAAAAATGAAGCAAAATATATCCAACCAAATGTTGGTATCGAACTTAATAAAACTGGAAGCTTCAACAGTGGACAAATTCAAGTATTTTATATCTCTCTCCTTTCTCTGAAGGACTAAAAGTTTCTGACGTGTTTTCTCCATATATCCACAAAAATAAACGAAGAAGTATGAACGTCTTATTATTTTAACAAAAAAGGGAAAGAAGGTAAACTACTTTCTGCAGCCCAGAAAGAAAAGAACATTCAGTCCTATCCAGCTCAGAAAACAAAGCAGGGAGACAGGATTACTTGTGCCGAGATGCGAAAACAAAATAAAGCTTAGGAATAATATCCCAAGAAAATCCAAAGCTGCAGATGTTGCTCCATGAAGTCGGTGTTGTCCTATTGCTTTCCCGTGTGAGTTTATTGTGCTTATTTTTTAACTTCTGCCTGTCCATCTATATGGGTGTTTGGGATGTTTTTCACCCTATACCTACTCCCTTTGGTGAATCCAGATCCCAATATATTCATTTGAACTTTTTTTTTTTAATGCCTACAGCACCTGGTCTTCCTAGGTGGTCTCCCATCTAAGTACTAACCAGGCTCGACCCTGTTTAGCTTCCGAGATCAGACATCGGGCTTGTTCAGGGTGGCGTGGCCATAGACCAGGGACCATGGCTCCACTGGGGCGCGAACCCAGGATCTTCTGCATGTAAAGCAGATGTGCTAACCGCTACACTATGGAACCACGTCCAGAATCTTTTTATTTAGTACTTAATTTCCCCCTACTCTCTTCCTTAATTGTCCATATTGTAGAAATGACTGTAGAAGTGCAGTATTTAATGATTTAAAAGCCTATTAAATAGAACTTTAAGTTCATTTGTATTTAAAAATCAGATAAGTGGGGGTGTGTCTTATTTTCCCTTTAAAAAGTAACTGGAATTGGTGTGTGTGTGTGCTTCTTGTCCTCCAGGAGTTTATATGTAGCAAAAAAGACAAATGCCCGAAGAAGTACAATTCAAAGTTGACTGTGATAAATTCTCTAAGAAAGCTTTGAAAAGTCACTGAAATTCAGGGGAAGGAAAAACCGCTTCCAACTGAACTTATCTAGGTATGTGCGATGGTGGCAGCATGTGAAGGAGGTTCTGAAGGCTGGGCACACAAAACAGAAAAGGCCATACAGTCCTGGGTACACACAGGGAATAGTCATTTGTCCATTTTGTCTGAATTCCTGCCCACCTGTGGGGAAAAAAACTCACTCATTAATAAAAACAGAAAGAGAAAAGTGGATTTGAGATCAAGTTGGAGAGAAATCTGAACGCCAAGCTTCTCGCTCTGGGTTTCATTCTGCAGACGAGGATGTGGAGGCATCTGAAAAGGGAATCTGAGGGGCTGGAGGTGTACAGAACGAAATGAAATGGAAGAGGGCTTGAAGAAATAAGGGCTTGGCAGCAATAGGAATGGCATGTTTGCAAAAACACGTGAAAAGAAATAAGTCAGTATTTCATGTGGACAGCAAGATATAAGGAAGAATTAACACTGCCTCAAATTTTGCAGGGCAAAATAACAGTGAATTGGCTTAAATAATCACTAGCCTTAACTGGAAATGTGTGGATCAGACTGACACATTTAACACCTTCTGGAGGCAGGCATTTTTTTCCAGGCACTGGGATACAGCAGTCAGCACAATTTACAAGCACTCCTGGCCTCAAGGAACTTACCCTTGAGTGGCAGACAATATGTAATAAATGACCAAATCAACAGATTAACATATTATAGAAGAGTGGGCTTGTATGGATTTTTAAATAGGCAGGTCTGACTGAACAAATACCTAGAGGTGAGGGAGTGAACTAGGCAAGGAGCCAGGGAAGAGTCAGCAACTAACAAAATAATTCCTTGGTATCTCCAAATAATTTCATTCTGTGATCTTTTTGAAGTTGGCGGTAATTGCAACACATCTCTTCTGGTGACCCAGTCCTATTTCCTTGGGCTAGCATTTGGTGTTCTACTTCCTGACTCTATCCTACCCAATCAAGAAAACTTCACCAATAACACAGTGATAACAAACTGCCTACTAGGTCAATTTGTTTATACTGGCTGTTTACACTCCCTGCATGGGAGAAAAGGGCTGTATTTTAAAACAACAAAACCAAAGCACTTTAGAACATGTTTGTACAAAGCTTAAGAAGACAATCATCTTGTTCTCAAAGCAATCATTGGTGTAGAAACTGAGACTTGTGATTTAAATCAAAGATGCTGAAGAATGATTATGAATCATGCAATTAAGCTACCAAGCAGGATGTTGCTGAGAAAAGAAAAAAAAACAAAAAACCATGCACAGCACCATAAAACTGTCAAAAATAAAAATAGTACTGTTATCAAAACCAGAAGTAGTATCATCCTTTGGTTTTATAATTTGTTGCTCAGCAGAGTTGAAGCTCTGACATTTATTGGTTCTGAGTCTTTGGGCCTCATTCTTATCTGTAAAGGGCAACCTGTCTGATTTTTCCGATTCCTTTCAATTCCATAATTCTAAGTAGCAAGCTATGGTTTCTATGATGCTTAGTTAATTTATGTATTTGGGTACTCTGGTTTACCTCATTTTGTAATAATAGTAAAAATAGGCACCCACCCAAAATAGCACAATTTATAAGTTATGTATAAAGTAATATGAACTTCTTTTAAACAAACCTACCAGAGCTTGGTGCTTAAAATGAGGCTATACTCTAAAGGGGCTGCCTTTTTTTCATCCCTCTTTTAGAACAGTCTGCAAGATTCTGAGATTTCTGTATCATTGGATACAATTTGGAACAAGGGAGATGATCCCATCTTTAGTATGAGACAAAAGTCACCAGATTTTTTCTTGTGCGACTCAGTCTTTGAAAACTGGTCCAAATGAATCCCCAAGCATTTCTGGCAACATTTCTGTAGAAATTGGTGGTGACGACTTTGAAGATTAATGCCCATCTGAATGTATAAAGTAGCAAAAAAGAAAGAGGAAGAGGAAGAGGAAGAAGGAGGAGGAGGAGGAAGAAGAGGAAGAAGAGGAAGAGGAGGAAGAGGAGGAAGAGAAAGAAAAAGTGGAGGAGGAGGAGGAGAAGAAGAAGAAGAAAGAAGAAAGAAGAAAGAAGAGAAGAAGCAGCCAGCCAACGTTATTACGTTATTGTGGACTACGCCTCAGGCACTAAGTATTAACTCATTTAACTTTCGTAACAATCCTATAAGGGTGAAACTATTATCATTCCCATTTTTCATATGCAGAAACAAAGGCATAGAGAGATTAAGCAAATTACTCACGTTTCCACAATTAATAAAACAGATTCAAACCCAGGCACTCCAGCTTCAAAGCCTGCCCGCTTTATCTCCACGATACACCTCCTATGTAAACCCTGGTGTCCTTGTTAAATAACACTCTTTCCGCAAACCGAATACCAGTGAGTCAAAATAAAGCCGCACCACAAGTTCACTACCGAGTTTCTTCTCCAGTCCTGAACCACAGACTAGAACTATATTTTAAAGAATATAAAATCTCTGCAGTCCCTGAGGTCTCTCCACATTTGGGGAGAGGGTGTGTGGAGCAACGCAAATGTTTTCTGTCGGGAACTAACGCCGTGAACGAGTGCCGCAAAGCCAGAGCTGGTGTCTCCCTCCCACCCGGAGTTCACACCAGGAGCCGCCCGCCGCCCGGGACCCGCGCGCTCCTCCTCGGCGCGTAAGCGGCACCGCGGTTGGTCCAGCCACCCACACCTACATCGGGCGTGCCCGCAGGGTCCCTCCAACTCGCCCGCGCGCCGCCAGGACCCCTCCTCACACTTACCTTCGGGGACCCGAGCCCGGCGCGTGGCGAGCGGGAAGTAGCGCCACAGCTGCGCCACACGCCACCCGGCTCCGCGCCCCGCCTCCTGCCCCCAGTGGCGCCCGCCGCGCTCCCCTCCCGGGCGGACCTCTGGGCCCCCGCTCCCCACCGCAGGCGGCCCCCGCCAATCACCGGCGCCGTCTGGGCCGCCGGCCGCCCGCTGGGCGGGGCTTCTGTTACTCAGCTCCGCCCCTGGCGCTCTAGGGGGCAGTGGACCCTAGACAAGCTGCGGGCAGAATGCCGCATGGAAGGGAGGGCCCGTGGGAACCTAACCCAGAGAGAGGAAGAGCAGGACGCAGGCGAAGGGAACCTGGAAAAGGAGACAGCCATGGGGGTAAGATGAAGAAGGAGCCTTGGGAAGGCGAAGAGAAGTCCCTGTCCCCAGGTTCCCGCTAAGGTGTAGGGTGAGACATCTTAAAACAACAAAGTTCACTTTTCAGGGACTGGCTGAGCTCATTCTCCTGGAGCAGGGTAGGAGTCACACTCGAATTCAGGGTTCCATGCATAAGAAGTCATGGGAATGGGATTAAGGGGGGCAAAAAAAGAGAAGCAATTCCTCTACCACACATCCCCGTTCTTCATTTTCAAAACAATGGAAAGGACTCCCAGTAAGAATCATCACTCCGGCCTTAAATTAATGTTAACCATTCCCTCTCCCCTCAAACAGATCAGGCTCTTTTTCAAGAGAGCAGACCCATTACGCCCGGGCCAAGTCTGGCATTCATGCCCACAACGTACTATATTTCGAGGTTTGTGACTGCATGCATGGCTAAACGGGAAAAATCAGACCCCTCAGAAGGAAGTATTTTAACTATTAATGTATATAATTTTTGAAGGTGAAAAACGATTTCAGGAATCAAGTCAATAACATTGAATTATGGTAGGGAAACATGGGTCACTTTGCCAACAGGATGGATACACAGTAACCTTTACTACAAGAATTTCTGAAAATAGTGCCAAGAGGCCAGCCTGGTTGTGTGACGTAAGATTTCCTTATCTGCAGAATGAAAAAATTAGGCCAGGTGACCGCATGACCTCTAAATGCCCTTCCACACTCCATTTCATCCTGCCAGGCTCAACAATTAAAGCAAGAGGACTGCAGAGAAAGCACTGTCCAGTTAGGAGCCACACAAGAGAAATTGGGAAGTTTTAGAAAAAGCATCAGGGATCTCTGGCATCACTTTCGTTCAAGCTCTCCTTTCTGACTTTTCTATAATAACATTCTTGTCCTAGCTCAAAACCTTTGACTCTTCTTCCCTCTCAATCCTCATGTTTAGTCACCAGGTCCTTGGCTTTCTCCATTACAGAATCTCTTCAATGACCCTTGTCATTTTCACTGCCGTCTCTTTATGAAGTCCAAATTCAAAGAACTCAGGATCTTGGATCTGACCCTCACATACTTTTTCCATCTCATCTATAACTACTCTCTGTGTACACATCTTTCTGACAGACTGTCTCCTCACTGTACAGTATCCACAACGTACAGCCAACATTCCTGCCACTGAACACCCACGGCTTCCCAGCTCAGAATCCTCTTCTTAGTCCTAGCTGTCTGGACTGTAATAGCTCAGCTCAGGGACCTCTCTATGCAATAAAATGCTATAATATTTAGGATCTGTACCACTCAACTGGGCACTTAACAGGGTGACCTGGTTTTTTTCTGTTATTTATAATATTTATCTCCAAAACTAAACTGTAAGCTACTTATTGGATATCCCAGGCCCCAGCCAATCAAGGAAGAAAAAACTACTTTCAACATCTCAAAAAGCCTAAAATCAATTATATATTCATCTATAATTAGGCTACCTATAATGGCAATATTTTCTGTTTTTGTCTGAAATTATGACATTGAAGTTAACACCAGTTACTGCATGCTAACCAAAGCTTTGATGAACAGTTATATGTGACTGATTCAAAAAAAAGGGAAGATTAACTAGTATTAAATAAAATTTCTTTTGAAGATTAAATCTTAGACATTTATGGAGGTGCATAAAAAAATGTAGCCCTACCCATTCTTTGCCACCCATTGCTCAAACAAGTGATATACTCGTAGTAAATACTGAAAAATATATTCCTCGATCTATGATTATTTTCAGCTTTTCTTAAACTCTGTCCCTTGCTATAATTAAAACACTGGCCTTTTCTTTTTCATGCAAATAAGATTGTAGTAATTTTCCCCTTTGAATTTCAAATAAATTCTCAAGAATAAGATAAACAAGAATCACACAGCACTCCTTAGAGTTGAACTAGAAAGGCTTTTAGTGTTCCAGAAATAAACCTTCGGACCACAGAAAACTGCCTATGTTAGGGGGCCCTACAAACTATTAACATCTTTAGAGAGTAAATTTTCCTTAACTGCAACCTTACCCAGATTACACAAGTAGAAGCAGAACCAAGTTTGCAGAATGACTACCAAGTAAGAGTGAAAAGTGATTTGCAATCTATCAATGGCCCCTTGTGTTTTGAAAATGTCCCTGGCATGTTGAAGGAAGGCCCCAGAGCTCTGAAGTCTGGCCCAAACAATCTATAAATCACTACTCACAGCAAACCTTTATAATATACTGGAGATTTAAGAAATATTAAATAGACTAAACAAGTCACACTTCATTTTACGGAATGGTTGTACCAAAGGGTATTGGTTATACACTCTTAGAACTTTTCTTCTCCTCCAAATGTTACATGACTTTTTTTTTTTTTTTTGAGGTGACTATTAAGAGTAGAGCCTTGGGGGAACTTCTGAATCCACCCAAGGTAGAGTAACAAGGACCATATTTACCTTCCCACCTAAATCAACAACAACAAGAAAAAAGAGACAGGCAAAATATATAAAACAATGGTTTTAAAGATACTGATTATCAGGCAATGAAGGAGAATGATCCCTCAGAGATGGGAAATAAGCAAGGTGTACCCAAGCTTATCACCTTCAGAGAACTTATAGGCCATGGCATAGGAAAGGGGGATTGCAGGAGACCCAGCAGAGTCCCTGAGTTGAACAGCTGAAGCTGTGAGTCTGAGAGAACAAGATGGCTAGAGTTCATAGGACAGAGGAGACAAGATAACATCACAGAGAATCCCAGAGATCTGCAGAGGGTCCTCCTCAAGAATTCAACAGTGCTGATCAATGCATGCATGTGAGAAAATGACCCTAGGTCCAGGAAAGAACAAACCATCTGAAAGCATTAGAAGAAGTATTAGGCCCTCACGGAGAGCCAGGAATAGTGATTATTCACACCAGGTCAGCTGGAAAACCTCCCAATTCAATGAGGCAGAGTACACAGAAAGGTTTTGCCTTAGTAGTGGAGATTAATTAGCTCCAGACTAAATACTATTTTGGTGCTGCCAAAAGAATACAAGTTCCACAAGGATCGAACTATTTTTAAGTAATTTAACTGCATCTCAAATTAAAATATCAAGCATATTTATAAGAATACAAAAATATTCAGCACCCAACAAAATTCACAGCATTTGCCATTCAGTCAAATATTACAAGGCATGCAAAGAAGCAGAAAAATATGACAGTTAATGAGAAAAATCAATCACTGAAACTAACCCACAACCGACATGGATGTTAGAATTAGCAGACAAGGATATTAAAACAGTTATTATAGTGATAATATACTAAAAAATTAAGCAGACAAAGAAGGTATTAAAATTTCCTAAATCTAATGTCTAGAGGTGAAAACAACAATCTCTAACGTGAAAAGTACACTGGATGGAATTCACAAAAGAGTAGACATTGTAGAAGGAAAGAATAGTGAACTTGAAGACATACAACAGAACTATAGAGAGAAAAAAGAATTAGAAAGAAAGCCAATGAGCTATGTGGCACACCTTAAAGTAGCCTAATATACTTGTCATTGGAGTCTCTGAAGGAGAGAGTAAAGGTGGGATTGGGAAAGGAGATCAGAAAAGATATTTGAAGAAATATGACTGATCTTTTTCAAATTTTGAAGAAAATTATAAACCCACAGATGTGACAAGCTCAATTAACCCAACCACTAGAAACATGAAGAAAACTTCACTAAGACAGTTCATAATGAAATTACTAAAAAAACAATGATAAAGCAAATAGTAATAGCAGCCAGAGGAAAAAAAGTCATGTTATGTATGGAGGAAACAATGCAAGAAAAAGACAGTTGCCTTCTTTGAAGTACTGAATGAAAAACTGTAAACTCAGAATTCTATACCCAGCAAAAATACCTTTCAAACCAGAGGCAATATAAAGATTTTTTTCATATATACAAAAGCTGAAAGAATTCAGAACCAGCAGACTTACACCATGAACAATATTAAAGGAAGTACATCGGACAGAAGAAAAATATTTCCAGATTTCTGGACACATAGGTGTATACTAGGAATAAGGAACATTGGAAATAGTAACAACAAAGGTAAATATATGCTGTTAATTTTTTATAATTTAAATCTCTTTAAAAGATAGCAACTGTTTAAACAACAACAGTAAAAATTTATTGTGGGTTTTATTTATAAATAAAGTGTGTGATGAAAATAGCATGAAGGCTGGGATGAGAGATATAGACATATACTATTATAAGGTATATGTAAGTGTTAAACATCCTATAAGTGATGTGGTATAATTCAATTGAAGATAGACTGTTTTAGATAAAGATAGACTAAATTAAAGATGTATGTTTATACTCTAAAACAACCATTAACATAAGGGGGAAAGGAGTATAACTAATAAGCCAACAAAGGAGAAAAAATGGAATCATAATGCTCAATCCAAAATAAGGCAGATAAAGAGGAAAAAAGGATACAAAGAGCAGATAAGACAAATAGAAAATAAAAGCAAGATGATAGACATAATTCATCAACAATAACAATTAAATGTAATGCTCAAAACACTCCAATTAAAATTTGTCATAATGAATAAATAAAATACCCAGCTATATGTTGCCTACAAAAAAACTACACTTCAAATATGAAGACACAAATAAGTTAAGAGAATGAAAAAAGGTATAACATGTTAACACTAGTCAAAAGAAAAGCTGGAGTAGCTGTATTAATACCATAAAAGTATATTTCAGAACAAATACTGTTACTAGGGAAAGAGAAGGTCATTTCATAATTATGAAGAGGCCAATTCATCTGGAAGACACACAAAAAAATGTATGCACCTAATAACAGCTTCAAAATACATGAGAAAAAACTCAAACAATTTCAAGGAAAAATAGACACATCCACAGTTATAGTCAGAGCTTTCAAAAACCTCTCGCAATAACAGCACAAGTAAAGAGAAAATCAGCAAGGATATTGTCTTAGTCAATTCAGGCTGTTGCAACAAAATACCATAGCTTATAAACAACAGAAATTTAATTCTCAGTTCTGGATACTGGAGATCAGGGTGCCAGCATGGTTGAGTGAGAGCTCTCTTCTTGGTTCATACCCAGCATCTCCTCTCTGTGTCCTCCCATGGTAGGACTAAGGAGTTTTGTGGTATCTCTTTTATAGCAGTACTAATCCCATTCATGAGGGCCCCACCCTCATGACCTAATCACCTAAGTGAAAGTAGTTAGACATGAGAGGTCACATCCTGAATGAATCCACTTATATGAAATATTAAAAATAGTTGGATCCACAGAAACAGAAAGCAGATTGGTAATTGCCAAGGGGCTGGGGGCGGCGGGGGAGGGATGAGGGAATGAGGAATAACTGCTTAATGAATGCAGGGTTTAATTTGGGGGTGATAAAATTTTTGAAACTAGATAGAAGTTGTACCACGTTATAAATGTACTAAATGCCACTGAATTGTTCATTTTAAAATGGTTAATTTTGTTATGTGAATTTGACCTTACTTGAAAAAAAAAAACCTTAAATATTCCATTGATAACAGATGAGATCTAATCGCTTAGCCTCTTAGAGCCTCCATATTCTTTCTGACCATCGTATAACCCTACTTCCCCTTCATACACCCCATGCTCCAAGCAAAACAAACTCTTTCTTTACACGCAACACAGAGCCTCCTTTCTCAACATATGCAAGTCCTGCTCATCATTCAAGGCATTATTCAAGTACAAGCTCCTTCAAGAATTTGTTCTCTTTTAGTAGGGAACAACCTCTTTCCTGTATGCTCTTAAGAACATTTTATCTGCACCTCTTGCTTTCTACCTTAGAGCTATTTATTTATATATCTTCTATTAGCCAATAAGCATCGGCAAGATCCATATATGATTCCTTCTACTGTTCCCAAGATCCTGGGAATACACTTACACAGATCAGACACCTAAATATTTGTTGAAGGAAAAAGATTAATATAAAATGAATTTCTGCATATGAATCCCCTCGGCTTTATTATAAAATTAGAAATGTGTTTTTCTGGGAATATACTTGACTCTAGCATGTCTAAAATTCTTTGAAAACTACAGATAGGTAATACAGGTAATATCACCATTTCCTGATGAAATAGTGATAAAAATATTCTGAATACTAATATAAAATGACTAGAACTATTTATATCCTTGATAATAATTGCTAATGTTCTTAACAGTACAAGTCATAATAATAATAGCTGAGAGCTATATAACACTTATGTGCCAAACTCTCCAAGCACTTTATATATACATATTGATCCTCACAATAAGCCTATGAACTATATACAATTATCATCCTCACTGTACACGTGAAGAAACATGGTTCAATGTCACTGAGCTAGTAACTGGTGAGCTTGAGATTACAACCCGGGTACTTTGGAATTCCAGAGTCCATCCTCTTAACCGCTATACTATGTCACCTCTCTATAATAATAGTTTAATTCTGTGTAATAAAATGGCATTGAGAGGTTAATGAGTTTCCAAGAAAACATTTGCTAACATTCTGGAGCAGGTTAATATGAAACTTCCACTGTTTTCTCAGACTTTATGCCTGGAGTTTTGAGATGGCTGATAACTTTTAGAAAGAAACTTGATTTCATTGTACTGAAGAAATGATATTGACTAAAATACAAAGTTGAAGCTAGAATACAACATAGTGCATAATTAAAGATAAAAAGAGGAAACTATAATAAAGAAACACAACAAAAGATTAAGTACAGCAATGGGACTGTACACTTACTGAAATATAAAAGAACCTGAAAACTACATGAAGAAAGACTTCTGATAATATAATTTTTAAATGTGATTTTCTGTAGCTCAAATTCCAATATAATTCTTATATAAAACAGTGCTTATTTATCTTTTGCTTAAATGCATGTTGGTTTACATAAATATTAATGTTATTGTGAAGGGACCTAACTCTATAAAAGAGAATTAGCACCCTATGATATTACATTAAAGTCTCACACAGGGGTAGGCCAAAGAAAATAAAATTTGATAAGCAACAATTAGCGGTCATTCATCTTAGAGAGGAAATAAAATCTTTGAACTTGACATCCAATTGAATCTTTTTTTCAACTCACAAAAGTCAGTTCTTTTCTATTAATTTCGTATGCAGAAAATCATCTTATCAATGATGCGCTGAATAATTTTATTTGACAGTGGGATTTGGAATAGGCCTTTGAGTTTAAATTTGTATAAAATGAATTACATGATACGTTTGATAACTTTTAATCCATGGTAATTACCCACATTTCCTTTAAAATGCTGCCTAATTCAGATACTATTAGTGGAGACAGAGCTTACAAGGACAGTTTTATGTATTCTTTTGTGTGCTTAGGAGGGAAATAATTTTCTACTGCATTTTCATGATTCAATAGACTATGAAGTTTTTTGTTGTTTCTCCAGTTTAGGTCCCAGAGCTCAGCACTAACAACTTCATTCATAAGAATGTATTTTCTAAGCTTTTATTGTAGGTTCACCTTTTACCTAATTAAAACGCTCTCAGGCTCTCGTCCTTTATGATTTTTCTCTATTCATACCAAATTTATGCCACAGGAACTTATATCTTTTAGTAACAGAATAACAGGAACATAAAAAAATGATACAACATCCAAAGTCACTTACAGAGAATGAGGGAAAAATGGAAAAAGAGAAAGATGACTATTCCTAATACTAAATCCTTGATCTGATACCATGATTTATAAATTACTAATTATTGATTTAGCTACTGCCTCCATCAACTGAAGACTAACCTTTCTTCTGGCAAAGAGTATAATAAAAATTCAACTTAATTTAACAAGTATTGATTACCTAATATGTACACTGCTCTCTACTGAGCCCTATGTACAGTACATTAAGTGTATAAAATTTTTTAAAAACTTTTAATCCTACTATCTATTGTTTATAGGACAAGAAATAAAGGTTATTAAGTACAGAAATTATAGAATGACTAATAGAGTAGCTAAAAATGGTGACCAGTGAGGGAAATAGGGTAATGCGAAGTGAGCTCAAGTCTCATGTATTATAATTGTATGTTCAAAGATGATGTACAAAGTTGACAAAAATCAAGAAATAAAGGTAGGTTTATTATTTAGAGATATAAAGGAAAATATAATAGGAACTAAGAGCAAAAAAGATTAAAAATAGCTCCTTCTCAAACATCAATTAGAGACCTAACTAAACTGATTAGAGGGAATATTTCAAGTGACTTCGAAACAAAGTATATTCCTGTGGGATAAGCCCTAAGGACAAAAAAAAAAAAAAAAAACATAAAAAAATCTTAAACTCTATTAAAGTAATCATATTGTTGGTAATAGTATTATTATTCTGAAACCCATTCGTGTTGTGGGATAAAGAAAATGAGTAATTACCCTGTGTTTTTAATAGCCAAGAATTTTGATGTGGGAAAAAAGATTCAGATGAGATTAGGTTTAAAAAAAAAAAAACTACTGTATTGAATTTCACTTGGAATTAACATTATAGATATATTTTGTATTTTACCTTTAAAATATATGTATGTATGTATTACCCAGCTCTGGCACAAATAGACCTAAAATCAATGACCATCAAAGTGGCATGAGTCCCAACAGCATCTAGACAGTGGTCTCTAAATACACCCCACTAAAATGAACCAGGGTTCCTTGTAGAACTGGTTGATTGGAGATCTGGGAAAGGAAATGTATAAGATGAGCCTGGAATGTCTTAACTTCCTTATTTCTGATATGATATCAATGACTACTAGAGTCATGTCAAAGGCTTCAGAAGCCAACTCGAAGGGTTAACCAAAAATGGGAAAATTGAGCATAAAAAAGTCATTGAACAATGACTATGGTGAACTAAAACATACTGAATGTTAAATCTAGGAGTCTACAAAGGTACTAAAAAATATAAAACAAACTTCATAAATTACCTTTGAGTGATGCTAAGGAGCTGAATCATTTGGGTTTTGTTTTTTTTTTTTGAAAAGTAAATACAGGATAAGAATCAAGTCTTTATCCTGTCTTTCCAATATAAGGTAACCAAATAGTTGACAAGGGGAAGTTTCTCTTTACAGAAGGATTCCAGCTAATGAATAAAGAATAGAATTAGATTACCACCATTCTGTAACCCTTAATGAATTAATGCATCTGGGCAACGATCATCAATGGCTGCTAACCTTATAAAAGAAGAGCTAACCAGATATTTTATGCCTCCTAATGGAAGACATACCATCACTTACTTATGAAGCACTCTTGCCAAAAAATATGAACCCAAATCACATCAAGTTTCTAATTTCCAATTTATAAGAAATACAGGGGCCAGAGGTATGTGATAAATGACATTTCAGGGATGCAATCAATGAAATTTAGTGAGAAATTTTACAGGAAAAAAATGACCTTGTTTCTTCATTATCTAAATTATAAGGGAAAAAAGAAAGGCAGGAAATATAAACTAAAAGACTTAGAGAGACATATTAACTACCAATTGCGATATATGGCTATTACTTGGATCTTTCTTGGACTTGAGAAACTGAAAAAATTATGTGGCAACTGGGGAAATTTAAACATGACTGGCTATTTAATGACATTAAGAAATCATTGTGGGGTTTTTTTTGGTATGATGATGTTATTGTGCTATGTTTTTTAAGAGTCAATATTTTAGAGATATACTGAAATATTTATGGATAAAATGACCTGATGTCTCAGATTTGCTTCAAAATTGTGTGTGTGGATGGGGGGAGCGGGTGATAAGCTGAATAAGATTTAGCAATAAGAAGAAGATAAGTGTTGAAACTGGGCAATACATTTACGAAGGCTCATTATACTATTAAGACTATTCTTTATGTTTGAAATTTTCTATAATATATATTTTTTTCTTAAAACAGTATTTGATTCAGAGGAATGGTGAATTGAAGACTGTTGCTTTTCATTATAACCCTTCCTGTACTACCCGTTTTTTAATATTATATGCATATATTTTATTTCTAAGGAAACAGTCCTATTAATAAGAAATACATATGTTATAGACAGAGAGAACAAACTGCTGGTTGCCAGAGAGGAGGAGGGTGAGCAGATGGGTGAAAAAGGTGAAGGGGATTAAGAGATACAAACAATAAAATAAATAAGTCACAGGGATGTACTGTATAGCATAAGGAATATAGTCGATAATATTGTAATAACTTTCTACAATGACAAATGGCTAGTAGAATAATCATGAGGCATATAAATGTCGAATTACTATGTTGTACACCTGAAACTAATGTAATATTGTATGTTAACTATACTTTAATAAAAATATATACATATGTTAAAAATGCAATCAGTCTGTGATGATTTAGTTTTAAACTGAATGATATATACCAGGAGTTTTCAAAGTAGAGTCCATGAACCCCTGGAAGGCCCCGAATTCTTTCAGGGGGTCTGTGAGGTCAAAGCATTTTCGCAATAACATGAAGATGTTATTTGCCTTCTTCACTGTGGCAGTGTTTGCACTGCGGGTGCAGAAGCAGTGGTGTCTAGGACGGCTGGCGCCCTGCCACGAGTCACAGTGGTGGCACTGCTGTGCCACGCGTCACGGTACTCTCTGCCATCACTTGCAGTTTGAAAAGAGGAACAAAGCCAGGTTCACTTAAGGATGTCCTTGATAAAGCGCTAAAAATTATTAACTTTTAAAAATCTTGACCCTGGAGTACATTTCTTTTTAATATGCTGTGTGACACACTCGAAGTATGCATAGAGCACTTGCGCTGCATGCACACCAAAGACGAACGATCGTCCAGGGAGAGCCCTTCCTTGTGCGACTGTGACTGTTCACATTAAAAGCTGAACTAGCTGCTTTTCTGTGGAACACCATTTTTACTCACAAGGACAACTGACAAACGACAATATTTGCCAGACTTGGGTATTTGGCAGACATTTTCTTGAAAACGGACAAAGTAAGCCAGTCACATCAAGGAAAACAACTCAGTGTATTTGTTGGCAATGATAACACACGAGCTCGCAAGAGAAATTTAGAGTTTTGAAAAAATTGTTTCTGCTTGACTGCTTCCCTCCACTGGAAGATTTTTCTGATGTGCTCAGTTGGTGATATTAACAAATGTGATTTTTTTAAAATGTTGTTAAATTAAATGTGTCAACATTTGGAATTTCTGCATAAATCAGTGAGCCAATACTTTCCAAATGACTAATGCACAAACTTACAAAACTATGCATGCATCAAAGAGCCTTTCAAAATGTAAGATGACTGGAGTGAGTTGAATCGTGGCCCCCCAAAAGGATCACAAGATGAGATCATTTGGATTACCCAGGTGAGCCCTAAATCCAACGACAATGGACCTTATAAGAGACAGAACAGGAGACATAGAGGAGAAGGCCATGTGAAGATGAAGACAACCACCAGGAGGAGCCACAAGAGGTACAGGACGACTGTGCCCTAGAGTCTTTGAAGAGAGTGCAGTCCTGCTGACACCTTGCTTTCAGACTTCTCACCTCCAGAACTGTAAAGAGAATAAATTTCTGTCATCTTAAGCCACCCTGTTTGTTGTGTTCATTTGTAATGGCAGCCCTAAGAAATTAATACAGTGACCAATGGATGTTAATGTAACTGGGTCCAAAAATGTACTGATATGGATTCAGAGTCTACTTGCATCTAATCTTTAAGAAACTACCACTTGTCAAGTCTTGATATAGTATCAAAAAAGAATCTCCACAATTTTCTGAAAAAGGCTATTAAAATATCCCTGCTTTTTCCCACTACATATCTTCGTGAAGACTGATTTTTTTTTTTACATACTTCAATCAAAACAACGTATTTTAACAGTTTGAATGCAGAGGCAGATATAAGGATCCAACTGTCTCCTATCAAGCCACATATTAAAGATGTTTGAAATATGTACAATAATGCTAATCTCACAATTTTTTCAGCTTATTATTGTGTAATAGGTATATCTTTTTTTAATTTAAATAAATATTTTTTAAATTTCTGTTTTAACTTCTTAGATAGTAAATATCGATAACCCACATAAATACAAACTCTTGGGGGTCCTCAATAATTTTTGAGAGTGTAAGGGGTTCTGAGACCAAAACTGTGGTTTGGGAACCACAGTTACACATGATTGGTAAAAGAGGACAGATAAGTAGGGGCCTGAGCAGTCAGAAAGGTATCATGTACACAAGACTTCAGTTATTTTGAACTATGCATTGTATTTTCAGGGACAGGAAGGCAGAAAAAGTTCCTTCCATGCCAAAGAACCCCATGAGCACGTGGAATGCACATGAGAAGCAGGTCTACACATGACAATGTCAGGGAACACTGGGCCATCGATAAATATATAAACGTGTAATTTTATATATCGATGACTATTTTTAAAAAACAATAGATGCATGAATCAATTTCGCGATTCTCTGTTAGTCTTTGGAAATTCACATCTTGAAAAGACATTTGGTTTTATAAATGTGGGTATCACGCTATTCTCCTTATTCTTTGTACTCCAAGTAGATGGAGTAACATCTTCTGAACACTAAACTAGCCAACCACAACCCCCTTCTTAGTCTCTATACATTCACCTGGAACACTCATACCTTTTCGGTTTGGTGCAGTCAACTAGTGCTATCATATCGGGTGGCTTACACAACAAAAATTCAGTTTCTTACAATTCTAGAGGCTAAACATCTGAGATCAAGGTGTCTGCAGGGCTGGTTTCTCCTGAAGCCTCTCTCCTTGGCTTGTAGGTGGCCATCTTTTCCCTGTGTCTTCGCATGGTCCTCCTTCTGTACCTGTGTGTCCACATTTCCTGTTCTTATAAGGACAACAGTCATATTGGGGTAGAGCCCTAATGATCTTATTTAACCTCAATCACCTCTTTCAAGACCCTATCTGCAAATACAGTCACATCCTGAGGTGCTGGGGGGTTAGAATTTTAACATATGAATGGGGGGCAGGGACACAATTCAGTCCATAACACTTGGCTAATCCCACTCACCCTTTGGGAATCAGCCTGAATTGTACTTCGTCAAGGAAGTTCTCCTTGACCCTGGACTTAGGTTAGGGCCCTTGTTATACTCACATAGCATCCAATACTTATCTCACATAGCATTTACTACACAAATGTAAGTAAATACTCAGTGTAACTGTTTTACAGTCTCCTACCAAGCCCTAAGAATCACGAGGGCAGAGACTGTACCGGTCATGTTCACCCCTGGGCCCACAGGGTTTAATGAGTTTTAGTGGCTGACATACTAAGCTCACTCAAAGAGTGAGTGAAGGAATGCTGTGTAGTGTCACAACATTACAGAGTTTCAGCGATGAAAGCTCCAGGTCTGCGAGCCTGCCTGGGAAGCATTCTGAGTAATGAGGCGGCCACTATCTTCAAAAGAGGTACCAGCAAATCAGTAATCTTGGTGGTAAAGTCTAACTGGCTTTTAATCCCACTAGAACACTAGGTTAAGTAGGTAGGAACTTAACTCTAGTCCTGAGTCAATCATTAATTAGCAATATAAAAATGGGGCAATGTTCCTTACTTTGCATTACCTCTCATTCCTCATCTGTAAATGCAGAAATTATCAAAAGTCAAAACTGGTCACAACTTAAAACAGAAATCCACTGACCTGTGAATATCCCAAATATATAAACCAACTCTACCCATGCTACTGGGGCCTTATCTGCCTTTGATGAGACGGTCAACTCCAACCTTTAACAGCAATTCTGCTGAGGCTCTGGGAGTCCCAGCTCAAGGCTTCTGAAGTTTTCTTCAAACTGAAATAGGAGACTGCTAACCAAACAAAGCTTCATACAGCCACTACCACTTCCTACAGACTCAGGGCTCAGAGGTCAATAGGGGTTTGGGGAGTCATAAGAGCATCTAAAGTCTAGGGCCACTACTAATAACCTTCCAACTTGGTTTAGAGCTGAGAAGTAATATCCATGATTTCTAGGGGGATTTGAATGAAAACAACCAAAATACAAATGAATGGCTAGAATACTTCTAGACAGGGCAGGATCGTGTTCTTTTCTTTTTAAGTTGGGAAAGTATGTAATGTAGGGAAATGTCTTTACTTTTTCCTTCCTACACACTGCCTAATCACATATCTTGACTGTCCATGTGACTTTGGACAAGGTTCTACTTGGGTTACTGTCCACTCACCTGGGGATAATAACAGCATAAGAGGTGGCTGTGTCACATGAAGTCACACGTGGAAATGTATAAAGTGCAGAGGTAAAGAGTGAAGGACTCCAGAGAACCTACAGAATTCTGACTTCTGCCTCTGAGAAACCATGTAACCTTGGGCGACTGTTAATTTCTTTGTGCTTCAGTTTCCTTGCCTCTAAAATGGAGATAATAACAGTATCTATCTCTTGTGGTTGTTGTGATAATTAAATGTGATAATGTTTGTAACAACACTTAGTGCCTGAAATAAAGGAAGCATTCATTAAGCGTTAGCTATTTCTTTGAACGCTGTGTAATTTTCCGAGCTTTCCCACCGAATATGATCATATTTGACCATTCCCAGAAACCTGTGATTTCCCCACTCTCCCTAAACTCCCTATCCCCCTTTATTTTTTCTCTCTCCTTCAGCAGTGTCCCAGTCTCACTGAAAACATGGGGGCCAACAGATTTTATCTCCTTTAACATCCCCCACACCCCCAGATTGCTGTGGCATAAGCACATGGGCTCCCTTCCCCAGGCTCCTTAGCAACTTCCCCGTTTCTTTCTGGAAAAAAAAAATATGTATTGTAATTCTCTAAAAACCAAATGCTGCATGCTTTCTCTGCCTGAAATGTTGTGTCTCCCCAGTTTTTGCTGAGGTAACTCTTAACTCTTTTCTCTGGATTCATTCATAACCTCTTTCTGACCATCTATTGCAAACTGGGGAGTGTCCCCTTCTGTGTTCCCACAGAACCTTAAACTTACATTCTAAATTATCACATTATATAATTCTCTCTTGCCATGTCTATTTTTTACAACCTCAGAATCCAGCATAGAACATAGCTCGTAGAGTAACCAGTTGCTCCTGTTTGCCTGGGATTGTCCTGGTTTTAACACTGCATCCCAGGAAACCCTGCAGTCCTGTGTGGTTGGTCACCCTAATACACACTCACTAAGTTTTAGTGAATGAGCAGCGTCCACACTTGCTGTCTTCTCTTCCTCCTCTATTGTTCATTTTTCAACCCAATGTCATCGGCTTCCACCCCTCATTTCCCACATGGCTTTGGCACATAGCACAGTGCTCTCCTCATAGCCAAATCTACTGGACACTTTTTAGTCCCTCTTAGATTGACCTCTCATTAAATGATGTTTAATAATCTGAGATTACTCACGTAGCATGCCTCTTTTTTCTTATAGTGAAGCAGGCCAGTATTAAAATATCCACATTTATTAAGTGTATGTGTATACATGAATTAAAGGCACCGTACCATGTTTACATAGTTGCAAACATCATGCCATACTTATGATTTCATTAAAATAATCATAAGATGTGATTGATGACTGCTAATGTTTTCTGAATAAGAAGTTTCCAGAAGTCATGACTAATGGAATTTTAAAAAATATTTGAAGCAATGAGAAAAGCAGTTCTCCTTTTTCATGAAATCCAAACAAAAAAACAGAGTGGTATTTTAGGAAACTCATAATAAATTATTTTCCTTTTTCTTGTAAGCTCTGAAAATAGATGTATAAAAAGAAGTAAATAAGAATTTAAATTTAATGAGTATTTCTTTTTAACCAAAGAACAGGTTTTTAAAAATATCTTAATAGTGGAGGCTTTCTTTCACCCCTTCTTAATAGTAAATATGAACCAATTTTTATCAAAGAAAACGGACTGGGAATTGCGTGTTTACACATTCCTCTCTCCCACTGAACTCTAAATTCTCTGAGAGCAGTACTAGATCTTGTTTCTTACCTATATCTCTAGCACTTAGGGAAAGAGGCACCTGGTCCAGGCAGAGGCAACAATAAATGTCTTAAGTAGGGAGGCAGGGAGGTAGGGAGGAAGAAGGGAAATCTAAAAAAGGAGAGAATTTTAGATAGTTGTAAAATAAGAATTTTTCAGAATTTCTCAGGAGAGGTCATTATATCAGAAATGTACATAATTTTCATTTGTAAAACATATATACAAAGAAAAGCATTTGTAATAAACATTAATTGTAAAGTTGACAATTATGATAGCCATACTGACGCATCTTTTCTTGAATTTGTAGAATTTCCAGTATCAAAATGAAAAATTCATTCAGTATCTTACAGTCCACCTTACTTCCAGACAATAGAAGATGCACAGGGAAATCAAAGCAGGCTGAATAAACAGAAGACTCCTTTTTTGTCCCAAAATCAAGAAATCTGAAGGAAATTTATTCACTTCCCATATTCAGATTTTATACACACACACACACACACACACACACACACACACACACACACACCCCAAAAACTATCTCCAGGCAGTGGCTGATATTCATTTATTCAATTGGCATGTACCAGGAGAGTCATCCAGTTTTGCATATACTCTATAAGTTAGCCATTCTTCTTAATATTATATTTTGATTATTGAAATTGACTATATCTTTATCTCATATTTATATATCCTACCTCTACATCTATATATAAACATAACTAAACAATCTGGAATTCCTCACTTCCTGACCTTTCTGAATACAATTATCTCTAAATAATTTCAAAAGCAAACTTTTTTCTAGAAAAATTGCTAAATTTGATACAAAATTATCAAACCACTGATTTAAAATAAATTACTTCAATCTCAAATCCTCCTTAAATTCAAACAAAAACAAATTGCATTTTTCATAAAATTCAGAAAGTATGCAATTGGTCTAGCAACTCCACTTTCACGCATGTGAAACAAGGGACACATATAAGAAGCCAGTATTTATACTAGCCATAAAACTAGCAATGACCTGATGTCCATTAAGAGAAGAAAAAATAACTAAATTGTGGGACAGTCATTCAACGGAATATGATACAGAAGGGAAAATGAATGAACAGCATCTATACACATCAACATGGATGAATGGCACCAACGCTACATTAAAAAGAGAAATCATTTCACTTATATAAGTTTCATAAACAAAAAAATTCAACAATTTATTGTTTAGGAATAAATACAAATTTTGCAAAAACCAGTTTTACAAAAAGTTAAGGGAATAACAAATACAAAATTTTGTCATGGTTACTTAGGGAATGGAAGAAGGCGAACTGAATTGGGGAAGGGTACATGGGGAATCTAATGTGTTGCTAATATTCGATTTCTTAAACTGGGTGGTAGATACATTAGTGTTTGGTTTATTGTTATTCTTTATAGTATGCATATATGCTATGAATATTCTTATATGTGTTTAAAAGATGTTACATAAAGTGAATAGTTTACAAAAAAAATTTTAAACAATTCAAATCTAGGTCCACTATATTCCCAGAATGTTAAACTTTTTTCTTTTTAACTAAAAAAAGTTTAAGTCGAGATTTTTAGTTTAATAAAAAAAAAGCAATAAAGCTACATAATATTTACCTTCAAAATTTAGAATGTCTTCCAAATGCAAAAAACAGCTCAGTAATAAAAATAATAATTTTTCTATCAAATGAAACAAATCAAATTTGCCCATTTCATTATATATATTGACCAAAAGTAGCTAATTTAGAGTATATTAAAGAATATTTTCTAAATGATACAAAACGGATCTATCCCTTTCTCCATATTTGCTTCACAATTCTCTCATATGAGAGTTCATACAACTAGAATATCTAGTGAGAGTTTTACTGAAAATAATTTAATAGCAAAGTTAGAAGTCCCTTGTGATCAATTGTCCCACATGATCAATTCTGAAATGATGGGTTTCAAATTGATGAGTTCGCCATCTTTGTAAAAGTAACCCAGACAAATTGATGACGATGATACGCAGGCAGTTTTCAAAATTAAAATTGATGAGCCTGCTGTTCTTACTTGTCAGAGTAAAGAGTTTATTGATCTCAAAATCAGTGGTGTCAGAAGGAAATTCAAATCAGAGCAGGCTGAACTGGTCCTATGTGGGTCCCTAGAATGAGTGGGTGTTAAGTTAGGTCCCAGAGGATCCTGGTGCTGGTGATGCCAGTAACAGCCCAGACAAAACATACCCCACAGGCAGGATGAGCCCAGCATATTTTTAGTATATTAACATAAAAATGACAAATTTATCAAGGCTTGACTGCTTATAAATTCTCCCAGGTGAGCCTGAGAAGCTTGGCAAATATATTCTTTCAAAAATTTGAAATTTCCTCCAGCAACTCAGTTGTTTTTACAGATTACTAATTCAGCACAGACTGAATTAACTCTTTAGAAAGCTCTGAGCATAAATAAATACTACTTTAGTAGCAGTATTTTTTTTTGAGTTTACCAAAACTATCTCCAAATTAAATCTTCCAAGAATCAGAAGAAAGGATCTGCATTATATAACTTCCACTGGTCGCTTTGACTCAGCAGAACATCCTAAGCATGTAGGAGGAAGGTAGGAGGAAAAGGCACTGTGCTAGATGCTTTACATACCTCGACAGAATGAGCTAACATTTATGGAGCCAAACCCTGTGCTAAGGACTTCACATGCATTCTCTCACGTATCCCTATAGGAAACTGTATTAACTCCATTTCACAGATGTGGAAAATGAAACATTAAGTAACTTGTTCAAATTCACAAAACAATCGGCAGTGCTGGGATTCAAGCCTAGGCCTGTCTAACCCTAACGCCTGTGTTCTAGCTGACGTGCTATGCTGTAAATACATTGCATTAATTTTTGATAATGACTTAGCAAATTAAAGAGATTTTTTAAAAAGTAAATTGCTAAGTAGCTTAAACTTTAAAAGAGGCTTTTTAGCTTTATACTACAAAGGCACACATCTCAAAGAATTTTAAAATAATATGTAATACAGTACCTTTCTTCCATAACATGGCACCATACCAAATCTCAGTCTTCTCCAGCTCTCTTACTAGTCTAGATCTGGACTTTCTAAAACAGGCATTCTGTACTACTTACTCAAAAAACATTATGGCTGTTTAAACTACTTGAAGACAGTCTTTTAACTGTAAGCAATTACTCTGTAAGAAATGTTACTGAAGTTACTGAGATGGAAAAACCATGGTCATGTGCTCAAAAAAAAAAAGAACATTAAAATCAGGTTACTTTATAAGACAGTCTATTTTAAAAGTAAACTTCACACCTTAATATCATGAGAACTAACAACTTTCAAAGTCACATTCAGCATGCTTTGTGTTATGAATTGTCTCTTGATGCCATACTCTGAATATCTCAACGGGCCATGAAAGATCAACAGATATTGGTCTGTCAAAATCTAAAGTTACAAAGGGAAAAAAAAAACTTTGTTTTTTTTAAATGGTAAACCATAGAAGGTAATTTAAATCTATATAGCATTCTTTCTATATTCTCTGGAAAACAGCATGCTAATTAATACTTACACAAGGATTTTTATCTTCATAAATGCATTAACATTGATTAATTAGGTCTCAACATCCTTGTGTAGGAGAAACATTAGCATATTCTTTCCAATTTTAATGTTCTGTATGGAGAAACTTGTGAACTGAAAAGTCCAGGAAAGGATTTCTCAGTTTAAAATGCTGGCATAGAGGTTTCACCCCTTTTTCTCGGAAGTCACATTAAAACAACAGGAAAAACACCAAACACAACACAAACTCCAAACTATATAACGACAGAAAGCCTGTGGAGGGGCAGGAAGGAGGCAGAGTGATAAAAAGTGAAAACCTGAGGGGCATCACAAGCAACATCAGGCAGGAGAGAGCTTACCTAACCTGCAGATTTGACAAAAGGCTCAGGATTTGGTGCAATAAGCAAGAGATGATGATAAAATCTGTGATGATCCCCATCAAAAAAGCTGGCTCATCTTTAACAAGTGCCACCCAGATACACAGAACTTCCATTCGGTTTTTGATATATTCTTTTAGTTTCTTACTTTTAAATAATCATCAAGCACTTAAGAAAAACCTCTAATATAAAGAGCCAAAGTAAAAAAAAAAAAAAAATGAAATAAACTAGAATACATAAAAACAGGAAACAGAATACATGGAATAAACAAAAGGTTTTTATCTATAAAAATACTTCCATAGAGACAGAAGATATTATATGCACAAAACAAGAACAAAATGCTTTTAAAAAATAAAATAAAAAAGCACAATCAGAGAATAAGAAAGAGCTCTTAGAAAGTAATAATGACAGCTAAAACAAAAAGTTCAATAGAAAAGCTGAAGGCAAAGTTGAGAGATTCTTAAAGAAAGTCAACAAAAATACCAAAAGACAGACTACAGGAAAAACTGGTAAGAAAATCAGAGGACCAATCCAAAAGATCAAACACACAACTTAGCAAAGTTCTAGAAAGAGAAAATAGTAGAGATGAAATTATCAGAGAATTTTTCTGAGACATGAACAACATAAATTTCAGATTGAAAAGGTGCATTGAGTACTTAGCAAAATGGCTAAAGGGGGGACTTCGCAAGGCAGATCACTGCAATATTTCAAAATAAAAGGTATAAGAAGATCTTAAGAGCTTCCCAAGAGGAAGAAAGAGGTGACATACAAAAGTTCAGGAATAAGAATGGCATGGCTTCTTAACTGTAACAGTGGAAACTAGAAGACAGTGGAGAAATACCTTTAAAAGTCTGAAGAAAAACAATTTTCAACTGAGATTTCTATAGCCAGCCAAACTATCACTAAAATATGAGGGTAGAATACAGGCGTTTCAGACTATATAAGGTAAAAAATTATCTCCCATTGTACTCTTTCTCAGGAAGCTATTGGACTCTGTGTTTTACCAAAATAACAGAGTAAGCTGAGGAGGGGGAAGAGAGGAGGGGAGTGGTGCAAGGGAGAGAAAGGAGGAGAGGGAGTGAAGGGGAGGAGGAGGAGGAAGGAAGAGGGGGAAGAAGGGGAAGAGGGGGAGGAAAGGGAAGCAGTAGCAGCAGCAAAGGACCCAGCCCAAGTAAGAGGCACAAAAAATTCCCAGAATGACAATTTTGCAGCAGCAGCTCAGGTTGGAACTAGAGAACAGAAGACTCCTACAGGAAGTTTTCCAGAGGGAGAACAGAAGTAGGGGATTCCAATCCTCTAGATTGAACTCGTTGGGAAATCTATGGCAAGGCTTAGGAAGAATTAGAGACAAGTTCAAAGAAAATCAACACTTCTGATGAACAAAACACCCTAGATACTATATAAAGTGGAGAGGATGGAATGTTTGGATCCTGAATGAGAAGTCTCCATCTTAAAGTAACACATAATTGGGAAGCAAATCCACAGATGTAATGTGAATCAGTGTTTTTCAAACTTTTCTGACCAAGACCTATAATAAAAAATATTTCTTACACGACAAGTCAGCATACTCATATATATCTATAACTGCAACAAAAGTACATGGGACAAATATTACCTCTTTTTACATACAACACATGTTAATATTTTCTATTTTGGTCTATTTTATTCTAAGTTTTTAAATGCTGGTCAAAACCCACTAAATTGACTTTACAAGTCACCAATGGGTTGCAACCCACATCTTAAAAACACTACAAAAGACTATGGCATGTTTCATTCGAAAGAAGAAACATTCCTGGAAAAGGAAGGATAGCCAGAAAATCAGAGACTTGATAGAAGTATTTGAACTGAGTTTTCGAGAAAGGATCATAGTGTGATAAGCCGTAAAAGGGAAGAAGGCTCTTCCAGGTGAAGGGAAGGGAAGGAAAGTCTCAAAAGGAGGAAAACAGAAGGTGTGCTAAAGGTATGGCAGAGCAAAGGGTAAGTCTGAATGAAGGAGATGAGCAGAAAACACAGAGAGGTAGGATGAGAGACTAACTATGGAGGACTTGACAACTATGCTAAGGAGTCTGATGTTATTTTGACAGTAATGAAGACCCAGGGAGTGGGCTCAAGGAAATATGCTCCAAGAAGTAGGGGAGAGCATTACAGGGCAGTGCCAGCAAACTGCAGTCAATACCACCTCAAGATGACTTATTAATCTTACACGCATAAAAAGTAAAAACAACATAACATTTGACTAGAAGCTGGGTGTCAGTGAAACAACAGAAGCTTATTTTATTATTATTCTGATTTTTTTTTTCCTCCTAAAACTTCCAAGAAAGAAAGGCAATTTAGGCCCTGAGAGAAAGAGCAAGCAAGTCCTGGCTAGGACAAAGAGATAGTCTTTATTTTCTTCTATGATCTCCTACAGTAATACAGATAGAGATCCGGCCTTAAGAAACTTCTATCACTTTCTTGAGTGTACCAGTCTCTCTCCCCACTAGGCTTTTGCACTTGCTGCTCCTGTAATGCACAGCCCGTCAACTTCCATCAAGCTAGATGTCACTGGGCCTGAGAAGCATCCCCTGATGCCACAGCTAGATTAGCTACTCTTGCTGTGGGCTCTTGTCCTAGCATTTTTTACCCTGGGTTATAATTGTTCATTTGCCTTCACAATTAGACCAGAACCTCCACAAAGGCAGAGATTATGTTGATTTTGATTATCACTAATGTCTGTCCACTAGTAGTCCCAACTCATAATGGGTGCTCAATAAATATTTGATGAATAGAAAGTTTTTGTTTAGTGTACCAACATATAACTTGAAAGTCTGTCTATACTCTGATGCTAAAGCCTATATTTGAAAAATCAAAATCTGCTCCAAGTAAGAACAAACGATACATGCTCCCTGCCTACTCTGCCGATTAAGTAAACTGATAGAACTATGCAGACTGCTTAACTGAATATATAAACAGGGTGAGGAGTTTGGACTTGAACTAATAAAGCATTATTGTGGGTTAAGAAAGGTAGGCATGCAATTATAATAGAGCTTTAAGAAGATTAGTCTCTTCTGGTATGTGGGATAAAATGAAAGGAATTTTTTCCTCTATTATTTTTAGCCTCTTTTTAAGGTGTGAGCAGATGACTAGATTAACACGAGCAATCAACCACAAAGGCTCAGTTTGCATAAAGTTTAGTTATTCATTAACTTAAACATTTTTTGAGGTTCTACTATGTTCAATGAACTGTGCTATATTACAATCAAATATCTTCGCATACTATAACCTGACATTTAATGAAGTGGACGAAAATTGTCCAGATATTTAAAGTGTATTGTTTTAAAAGAGGTGGAAAAAATTGTTTTGGTTCTCATCATTTTAATATTTTTTAAACAAGGTATACTACTATAACATTGTGATTTATATTAAGAAATATATATATTTCATCTTCATTTATAGCACAGAGCTCCTAAAACCCTTGAAATTTCCTAAGTGTAGGGTGGATAAAGGTGAAATAAGAGTCTTTTGTTATTCATATAGCAATAGCAAGCCTCTTTCAATCACACCTGAATTTATATAATTGGGTTTCTGTAAAGCCCCTAGGTATTTTAGGGATGGGTGCCAGCTGTCAGGGCAACTAATCTAATTACATTAGAGGGTTGGAATTTTCTCTTTTCTGGGGAGAAGAGGGGCTGGAGGTTGAATCAATCATCAATATCCAATGATTTAATCAACCATGCCTACATAATGAAGCCTTCACAAAATCCCCAAAGGATGCAGTTGGAAGAGCTTCTGAGCTGGTGCCCACGGAGGTGTGAGGTGCTCTGAGACAGACAGCACGGAAACCCCCTCATCCTTTTCCACATACCGTGCTCTAGCTTCATTTCCATCTGGCTGTCCCTGAGTTATATCCTTTTATAATAAACTGGTAATTCAGTAAGTAAACTATTTTCCCAAGTTTAGTGAGCCACTCTAGCAAAATTAATTAGAGCTGAGGAGGGCGTAGTGGGAAACTGACTTGTAGCCTGGTGGTCAGAACAGGTAATAAATAACCTGGACTTCTGATGGGTGGCTGAAGGTGGGGGAGGGCAGTAATATAGAACGGAGCCCTTAACCTATGGGATCTCCAAGTAGACAGTGTCAGAATTGAGTTAAACTGTAGGACACCCAGCTGGTGTCTCAGAATTGGCTGGTGTGGGGAAAACTAACACACACTTGGTGACAAGAGTACAGAAACGTTCAGAGTGTTGTGTGTAGTATAAAGGAAAAAAACTATATGAATATGATTCCATACAGCATTATCTGAAGCCAGGCATTGGCTTCCTTTAAAAACAAAGATGACCAACCATTCTGATTCATTCTCTAACAGTCACGCCACACGTCAATATTTCAAAATGGCAGAAATGCTCCTAAAATTTACATGTTCAATAACTGTTACTAGAAATCATACAGATCCAGAAAACACATACAACAGAAAGCAATAATTTCTCTGACACCTTTGCATGATGAGCCACACTTCCAACCTGTTTTACGCCATGATTCCTGCAGTGAATTCCACCAGTATGTTTTAGAACTTTTGCAAATTAAGTTAGAAGTACTTGTTCACCTCAATTCATCTCTGGTGAATGGCTGTGTGGAACTCTAAATTTAAGTACAACTGCATTACTGTTCTCTGATTAGCGTAGAATAATTCTTGGATTCATGGCAATGCCAGGCTAAATGACACTGCAAAGAAACCCTTTGTTTTCAAATAAATCAGTGGTTGGCTTTCGATAATGCAATAAAGAATCTTATTCATGTAGTGTACCCTAGTTAAAATTGTAAAAGTTGAAAACAACAAAAACTTCCACCACTTTTACAAGAATAATCTTTATTTAAAGCTTTTTTTTTTTAATATGAATTTAATAGAACCATAGAATTTTAGAGGTGGAAGGAACTGAGTAATTTACAGTTAAAGAAAATCAAGTCACTTGCTTAGTTTTTAGGATCACTTAACAAGTT
Source organism: Pteropus medius (assembly GCF_902729225.1). NCBI lineage: Eukaryota > Metazoa > Chordata > Mammalia > Chiroptera > Pteropodidae > Pteropus > Pteropus medius. The sequence goes on along the minus strand of NW_024350926.1, from coordinate 2,178,114 downwards.
AGTAGTAGACCTAACACTATAACAACCTAGGCCTTCTCAATTCCCTAGCCGAGGCTATTAAATGTTACAGAATATTATGGACAGGTTAATGTCAGCCAACATTTCTCAAGTGCCTAGTTTGTGCCCTTCACTATGCCAAGCGTTTCCACATCTATCATCCCTTCCCTAAGTAAGCTCATAAGATTTTAAAAAGACTTAATAAAACAATCGCATTCACTCTTCCGGACACTCAGTGTTGCCAACAGAAAATACTGCCTCATGATCCAAATGGTAAGAGGTAATTCAGTTATTAAAATAAGTACGCTACTGAAGAGGGCTTGTTCCAACAGAAATTTCCCTCCGAAAGGTAGATGTAGATTTAGAAAGCCTAAGGATGCATGTCTGGGTACAGCCTCTTTGCCAAGACCTACACAGACTTCTGCAGCTGCATCCTCCTCCTTCATCCCCTTCTATACTTTTTCCACTATCACATTCTTTTTGATTCTTCTGCAGCTGATGTTTGTTCTCTAAACTATGCTTTCTTCTGAACTGCTGTCCTCTCTGCTAATCTAGAATTCCTCCTTTACATTCTGACTCATACTCTTTTATCTACCTAGGCCAAATGGCCTTCCAAAATGGTTGTTGTTAGATGATAAGACTCATCAAATGACAGATTACTTTAACAACAAACACAGTTTTAAAAAAATATTAAAATGTGGGTATTTTATTTCTTATAATTTCAAAACAATAATTTATTTTTAAAATACAGAATAACTTCTATATGTTGAATTATATTGTCTTCACAAACACATGGCAATAAAATGTCTAAGTATTTTTAGTTGAGGAAAATAATTTAGCAGTACTCATACTGTTGGAGAAGGAATTTTCCTCTACCCTTCTAGGTTCTTCTGGTTGGTCTAAGAATTAAATTGACATGAGACAGATTAACATGAAAAAATTGGTCAAATTTAATCATGTGCCTACATATAGGGGTTCCATAAGACTAGGGAGCCTAAGGGCAATGTGGGCATTTGAGGCCTATATGCCATCTTGAGCTAAGGAGGAGCTCATAGTGGTTTTAGAACTTCAAAGGTAGGAAGGAAGACAATTCATATGGAGATAGAGAAGTAAATATTTGGTAAAATATGTGTGCTGGGCCATCTTTAACAATGGGATACAGAGCTAGAGTCTGGTCTCTAGGCCCTGTTGAGTTTCCCCAACACGCCTCGCCCATATTCTTTGTAGATATCTCTGATGCTACCTCTATTCCCTGTTATAGGCACCCTATCTAAATTCTTTTAGACAGTTAGGGAGAAGGTCAAAGCTCCTTTCTGAATCTTTTGTTTCCTAAAAATAAAATAATCCACTTGCTAGAGAGACACATTTCTGGGTGGCAAATTGTACTTCCCTATAATACATTGATACATTTTAAATGCCTCTACTAACTGACTCTCATATGGCCTTTCTACCACTGCAAATTTTGAAATGTGCATTTCATGGAATTCTTGTAGGTGCAGATCAAATAATGTCACCATGAAAAATGACAGAAAATGTAATCATATGGTGCTATTTGTTATATTTTTCCAATTGTCATTTCAACCTCATGTTAGCAAATAAACTTCCTAACAAATAAAGTGATCAAATAGGAATGTTAATTTACTTGATATGAGTGTCAATAATGTTTGAAAAATATTTCAGTGCACTTTACAAGCAAATCCCACCACATAGACACAAAAGAATCGTGAACCTGAGAAAATAGCACTGAACTTGTTACATTTAAATTTTAATTCAAAAGTAATGAAAGTAAATAATTTCAAACTTTAATCTGGTTTAAATAGCCCACTTAAACATTATTTTTGCATTTGAGTCTTTTCTCTTGATAGTAAATTTTCATATTTATACTAATATGAAATATTAAAATAATGTTTTAAAAGCATTAAGGGGAAGAACTAAGCAGAAGGTCAACGAGAAAGGCAAAGGCATGAATAACTTTATAAACCAACTAGATCCATCCAACAAGAGCAAAATATATATTCTCTGCATGGAACATTCTCTAGGATAGCCCACATATTAGGCCATAAGAAAGCCTCATTAAATTTAAAAGGACGGAAGTCATAAAAAATATGTTCTCAGACAGTAATGAGTTTAAATTAGAAAGGAATAACAAATGGAAATTTAGTAAATTCACAAATATGTGGAAATTAAACAACATACTCTTAAGTAACTAATGGGTCAAAGAATAAATCACAAGATAATTGGGAAATACTTTCAGATAAATGAAAATGAAAACACAACATACCAAAACTTCTAGAATTCAGCTAATGTAATGTTTGGAAGGAATTTTATGGCTCTGAATGCCTATATTTAAAAAAATCTCAAACCTACAGCCTAACCTTCACCCTTAAGAAACTAGAAAAAGAAGAGCAAGCTAAACCCAAAACAAGCACATAATAAGGACATAATAATAATTACAGCAGAAATCCATGAAACAGCTTAAAAAAACAATAGCGCAATGAAATCAAACATTGGTTCTTTGAAAAAATTAACAAAATTGGTAAAACTTTAGCTAGACTATCAAAAATAAAAGTAAGAAGACTCATTACTAAAATTAGGAGTGAAAGAGGGAACATCACTACCAATCTCACAGAAGTGAGAATAATTTTAAGAGAACACTACAAACGATTTGTACCCCAACAAATTAGATAACCTAGATGAAACAGACAAATTTGTAAGAGGATAAAACTACCAAAACTAACTCAAGAAGAAATAGAAACTATCTGAGTAGATATATAACAAATAAAGAGACTGAATTAGTAAGTGAACAAAACAAAACAAAGAAACCTTACTTCCCACAAAGAAAAGCTTAGGCCCAGACGGCTTTATTGGTGAATTCCACCAAATGTTTAAAGAAGAGTTAATACCAATCCTTCACAAAAGTCTGTTCCCTCCCCACCAAAAAAGAGCAGGAAACTCATTCAATGAGGCTAGTATTATCCTGATATGAAAACTAGATGAATATATCACAAGAAAATTATAAATATAGATGCAAAACTACCAGCAAACCAAATTCAGCAACATGTAAAAAGGATTATTACATACCATGACTAAATGCGATTTATCCTAGGAATGTAAAATTGGTTTAACATCTGAAAACCAATCAGTGTAATACACTGTATTAATAAGGACAAAACCACATGTTCAATTCAGTAAATATAGAAAAGGCGTTTGATAAAATCAAACACTCTTTAATGTTAAAAAAAACATACACAACAAACTAAGACTAGAAGAGAATGTCCTCAAGTTAATAAAGGGCATTTATTAAAAATCCACAGCTAACATCCCATGAAACAATTAAAGACTGAACGCTCTTCCCTTGAGATCAGGAATAAGACAAGAATATCAGCTCTCTGCACTTTTATTCAACATTGTACTGGAGGTTCTAGCTAGACTAATTAGGCAAGAAAAAAAGTTATAAAAAGCATAGAAGTAGAACTATTGCTATGTGCAGATAATCCAATCTTGTAAATAGAAAATCCTAATGACTCCATCAAAAAACTATTCAAGCTAATAAGTTCAGCGAGACTGAAGAATACAAGATCAGTATTCAAAAATCAATTGTACTAGTATAATGTCAATTATATCTCAATTTAAAAAATCGATAGTGTTTCTAATACAGTAAAGGTGAGCAAACATAAAATAAATTAAGAAAAAAATTCCATTTACAATAGTATTAAAAAGAATAAAATACTTAGGAATAAATTTTAACAAAAGAAGTACAAGACTTGTACACTGAAAACTATAAAATTTTGTTGAAAGAAATTATAGAAGACCTTAATAAATGAAAAAACAATCCATGCTAAATATAGTTAAGATGGAGATACTCTTCAAATTGATCTACAGATTCAGTGAAATCTCTATCAAAATCCCAGTTGCCATTCTTTCATAAATTAACAAGCTGATCCTGAAATTAATATGGAAAAGCAATGGACCCAAAATAGAGCAATCTTGAAAAAAGAACCACAAAATTGGAGGACTCACACTTCAAAACTTACTACAGGGCCATGCTAAGCTAATTAAGACAGTGTGACACTGGCATTAAGATAGATAAATGAACAGATTAGAATTGAGAGTATAGAAAGAACCTTTTACATTTATGATCAATTGATTTTTGACATGGATGCCAAGATAATTCAATGGGGAAAAGATACAAACGGTGCTGGGAAAACTGGATAGGCTCTAATTTCTTAGATGATATGACACCAAAAACACAAGTGAAAAAAGAAAAAAGAGATAAACTGGATTTCATCAAGATTAAAAACTTTTGTGCTTCAAGAGAAACCATAAAGAAAGTGAAAAAGAAATCCCACAGAATGGGAGAAAAATTTGTAAATCATATATCTGATAAGTAATGTGCATCTAATAATATATAAAGAACTCTTACAATTCAACATAAAAGACAAATAACCCAATTTAAAAATGGGCAAAGAACCTGAAAAAAAAACATTTCTCCAAAGAAGACATACAAATGGTCAACAGTAATACAAAAAGATGTTCAACTTCACTAGCTATTAGGGAAATTCAAATCAAAATCTCAATGAGATACCACTTCACACCCACTGAAATGACTAAAATAAAAAAGACAGGCAAGTGTTGGTGAGGATGTGAAGAAATATGAACCCTCATATATTATTGATCTGATTGTAAAATGGTGCAGACAAAAATGGTTTGGCAATTCCTCGAAAAGTTAAACAGAGTTACCATATGACCTAGCAATTCTGCTCCCAGGTATACACCCAAGAGAAATGAAAACATTTGTCCACACAAAAACTTGAAAATAAATATTCAATAGCAATATTATTCTTAATTGCCAAAAAGTAGAAACAACCTAAAAGTCCATTTTATTCGATAATAGAATCATAAGAATTCAGACCTAAAATGTTTTTTCTTTCTTACCTGGTTAGCAAGAGCTCATCCCAGAATCTACACCTGCTGATCGCTCTATTTTGAAGCATTAATATCAGTGGTGCTGGTTATTGTTGTTCAGGGGTTTTAGAATATGACAACGGCATTTGTCAGAGTTGGTAAAGTTCATTGGACAGCAGCTGCTAACAGGAATGTGACAGCTCTGCAGATGACATAAGACATTTAAATTTTGTAGGTTCAAAAATTTAAATTTAGAATTTTAAGCCCTTTTCTATTAGGTAAGACATATATAATACTTAAAACATCTTCAGTCAGCTTTCTTCCCAAAGTCTGGCAGCCGTTTCTAGGTTACAACATTAATATAATCTCTATTAATAAAGTAAAAATGAAAAGCCAGTTTTCAAACTCATTTAACTACTGCCTCATCAGCAAATGGTAATCTGAGTTATCAGTAAATCAATTCTGCCTGTTCTTTCTGAGGAAGGGCTTTGAGAGGAGTCAGCCTTACCCGCTTCTCGAAGGCTCAAGGCAGACCAGTTCAGATCAGCTTTGTCCTGTTGGCCACACACTGCTACCTTCAAAACTTCACTGAGCCCCAATTTGCTCATCTATAAAACTACATACCTACCCCATAGAGTTATTATGAGTATTTAATAAAATAATCTCTCTAAAGCACCCAGCACATGGTAGGTACTCAATATTAGTTCTTTTCTCTTTGCTCTCCTCAGGGTAAAATACAGGTCCAAATGGCAAAAAGCCACGAAACTATTTGGCTTAGTGTGTACTGAAAAGAGCAGAATTACCTAAATACTAAAAGTAAACTAACCTTTATTTTCTAAGTCATATAATATTCAGCAGGTAAATTATAACATGGTGATAAGATGCTAGATACCATGGGGAAAAATACCAACTAACTTTGCGCCAATGAGATTGGTACTGTCTAACAGTTTTATTAGGAAACAACTGAGTATCCCATTGGCAGAATATTGCAGATAATTTCAGTTAAAAGATTCTTTGAATAAACCAACAACAACTTAAGGTTTGGTCTTATTTGCAGTATCAGAATTTGCTAAGGGAAATCTTCATGATGAATCCTAGTCATAGCACTTGAAGAGAACAAAGCCAGGTCAAGATGCCTACAAAACACTATTAGTCTTTTGAGATCAGAATACACATGCATTCTTTCAAAAAAGATTAGAAACGACAACTTTGCTAAAGACATATGAAAAGGGGACAACAGAAATATACAGGTCTATTTTTTTTAATCAAGGAACCCACAAACATGATTTTTAAAATTACTTTACAATGGGCTATTCACACAGTTAGGTCAAAAACCAAGAAAATATAAAGAGATACAGTAAAAAATCTGCTTCCCATCCTGTCCCCATCCACCTAATTCTCATCACCCAATCCCAAACAGATAAACACTTAATGTTTTAAGTATCCTTCCAGAGTCTCTTTATGCTTAGACAAACAAAGCAAAACTATATTTTTATTTTTTCCTTGTTTTTCTACCTAGAGGTAGCAATTGATCCACACTGTTCTGTATTTCAAAGGCAAATTTCTAATCCTAAAATGTCCAATGAAAGTAACAAACAAATTCAGTGAGACAGGAACTTTTGTTCACACTTCAGCAGATTTTTAAGAGGAAAAGAAATAAATGATGCTAATTTGAGTGTGAATCAGAAATAAAGGAAATCTAAAGGGGGACGCTAAGTTCAAGGGAAAGAGGGGGCACGGTCTTGTAAATCTCTTTAAATTCTTCTCTGAGAAAACACTGATGTGTCTTATCTTTCATTAATAAAAAAAATAATGTCCTTGAAGGCAAAAATAATTAAATCAAATGTTCATGAGAAGAGAAAGTAGGGGTAAAAGGCGAACAGTTAGAAAAAAGAGGTTCTTGTGTCAGAATGGACTAAAATGTCAATTATGCACCATTATGTACACTTAAAACTACAAAACTAAGAACCATTTTCTTTTAAATCATAGCAAAGTCTTAACTTCTGATTGTTTATTAACAATGGTCTCAGTTCAAATAGCAAATAATATAGAATTTCCACTTTTAAGCCATCATGAATTTTAGCACCGTGTTGTTTGGAGGCTGAATAAAAATATCTTTTCAAAACCTTTTTCATTAATATTGATGAAAAAATAGGCCTTTAGTCTCAGTGCAGCTTAAGTAGCTATGTCTTGGTGTAGAGCTCCTGGTGTCTGGCTGAAGCACCTTCACAGGTGAGCTGAAATTGGTATGAAGTCAGCTACCCAGGCCTGATCCTCCGCCTCTTCCTCTCTGTGAGAGTCTACACGGCAACCAAACATTTCCTGTATAGCTTCTTCTCTAACTCCCAAGAAGGGAAGGCTGATCCATGCTTCTCACCAACACATATCTCTGCTGATGAAAATCTAGAAAGGGTTTGGAATCTTGACACACCCCTTCTCAAAGATTGCTAATCTGTGGTTTAAGACACCCTTCTTAGTCTTCAACTCCCAAAGAGGTTGTTTTTAAACCGCATATTTGGAACTTTGGATGTATTTTCTGAAGGGAACAGTGGTCTCATCTAGTTGTTAGCTTTAAGACCAAAACTCTCTAGTCAATCCATAATACAGCTAACATCTTCAACAGAAAGAAAAAAAAATCACCAAATAATATTGCAATGACATGAACAAAAAGTATATAAATAGTTTTAAATTTTATTGTACATGCCAGTGCTTAAGAAAAAAAATAGCATATTTAGAGAAGAGGAGGTGGGTGGAGATGTCTGTGGAAATTCTGAAAGGAATTACTGGGTATTCTCAAGGGCTTTGAAGGTTGAAACCACTCGTTCTTTATAATGTCCACCTTTCCTCCCAAACTAAAAGCTTCCCTTTTCCTTATTAAAAGCTTGTTTTTAACTGTACTACCATGATTAGTATCTTTTTTGCTCAAGATCAAAATGGAGTGGGATGGATAAAGGACGTAGAAAAAAATTCTTAAAGCAAAAGCTGAAAGAGTAAAAAGGAATATGGTAAAACGCACTATAAAACTCTCAGGAAGTGGGTAAGGCCACTAAAGTATACAGGAGTAAACTGTGGGCAATAGCTTGCGTACATGCGCAGTGGGAGAAAAAAAGGGGGTGGGAGGATCTTAGCCCAGACAGATGCTGTCTGGAAAAACTGATGGCGTTAGTAACAGGAAATATATAAGTCAAGTAATGCTAATTCTTGAGATCCTATAATATAACAGGATCACAAGAAATGTCAAGGCCACCTATTTCTACCATTGGTGGGAGCTTTGTTAAACCAATGATTTCAAAAAACATACTTATCATTAGATTATTTCGAAACATGTAAAGTTCAGCTGTTCTGATTTTTAACTAAATTCAACACCTTTTCCTTGATTCAAGTCTACTATTTCTGCGTCTCGTTTAGTGATCACAATCGATTATATGTTTATATTGTTATTTCTCTTCTTAAATAACTTACATTTTAGATGTACTTAAAATACAAATATTGACTTCCATTATGCTGATTTGGATGGATCTGTCAGGCCATCCACACACCCTCACCTCATTCCTTTTATGAGCAGTAGTATAAATTTCCAAGAGTGTTATCCAGGTTTGGGGTATGGCAGGTGGCCAGGAAAACACAGTAAAATAACTGGTTTAAAAGTGCATGGAATGAATGACGTTTGTTGGCCACATAAACATGATTCTCCAACTAACAAAGCAAGCCTTTATATGAGAAATTATTTCAAATGGCATTAAAATATGGATATGCACAAACAAAAGTTTAGAAAGATATACTTTAAAATGCTAATAGTGATTACTGATGATAAGTAGGTTTACTGGTGATTCTTATTTTCTTTTTAATTTTTCTTTAAAAATGTATTATTTGATGATTTAAACATATTTTAAAAGATACAAAAGAGTGAACTTATAATAGAAATAGAAAACGGATAATTTATTAACAACAAAGTGGAATATTTGCAGCTGCCAAAACTAATGATGTAGATCTATATATGTCCATGATAAAGTGTTAAAAAAAAGAAACAAAAGAACAAATTGTGTAGAATGATTCCCATTTTCAAAAAACTCCACGTACATTTATAGATATACAGATTTATATAAGCATGGGGAAAAGTCTAGAAGGATTTAATAATTTACCAGTGGTTATCTTCATGGGTAAGATTAGAGCAGAGAAGACTTATTTTTTTACTTCGCATGCTTCTCAATTGTTTAAGGGCATGCAAATTCCTTTGTAATTAAAAATAATATTTCGTAAATATAAGAAACAAAACTAAAATAAAAATGAGAGAAAAGATGAAATATAGCGTTTTCTCTGGCAACTCAGATTATGATTCCTATAGTCCCTTTTAGCTGGTTATCTATATAATATACATGTGCATTAGATTATTACACAGTCTTAACAGTGGTCCTATCTATATGTCTGCCTATGTGGATGCCAAGTTGGGAACCAGAGCATTTAAAGTTAGCTTTAACCTATTTTTTATTTTAAAAACGGGGAGATAAATAACTAGAGTAATACAGTTCCTTCTCGTTTTTGAAGTCAAGCAAACAAGTGGTCAAGTCCTAATGAAACCCTACTGAACTTGAGGACATTTCATCCAGCAGTCTGTAGACTGGCTAGTCCATTAATAAGTCTGATTTTGTATATGAATATATTATATACGAAACCATTTTACCTATAGGAAAAAAAATATCTGCTATTGACTGGCATAGCAAATGCATTAGGAATCTGAATGGAAGCCATTAATCTCAATCATGTTCATTACTATATGCTATGTAAACATAGTGTGATTTATTTAAAATCACAAAACAGTAAAAAGAATGACATTATTATCTCAATACTATAGGCATTCTCAAAAAAAAGTAAGCCTTTAAAAGGGTACAAAATCCAGGCCTTTACTTAACCAAAAGCCTGTCAAATCATTCTTACTCTCAAGTTAAAAGCCAGAAATCAGCTCTCTACATTTTAATTATCTGCAAACAAACTCATTTTGTGGCTTGAGGAAACAGCTACAATGACACTTCTGTACTTGGTCATACAAAGGAACTGTGCCTGCCAATATCATATGCCAATAGATGTTTCTAATCCTTCTCAGACTTTCTTTGATTCCCATACAGGTCTTCACTATATTTCTAGTCCCAGTGGGAGAGGCAGAGCAGCACTCTGGGTGAATCCTTCACCCTAAGACCTCACTAACATCTCTTACCTGACCCACACACCTTCTATCTTCTATCGTACATATTATCAATTTCTCATCCTACAACAATTCACAATCCCCCTAATCATCCTTCTGTCACTCACTCACTACCCTCATCCAAGGCAAACAGATTTTGGTTTTGAATATCAGAATTAGTGGCCACAAGGAGATAAACTAAGGCAAGTTTTCAGACCCCAAGAGAAATAGGAAAAGCCCTGAGAAACTGGACAAGGGCAAGGTGACGTACACTGCCCTAATTCCCTTTGAAAACTGCCTTGGCTTCAGACAGGCAATAAAAGTTTTACTGGTTGATATTCTGAATCAGCCTTCAACATCTGATTTCCATGCTGTCTTCCTCTACAATGACAATTAACCCAAAGTTAGTACAGAGTTAAAATTACTTTGACATGAACTACAAGAGGTGGAATCGGTATTTCTTAGATTTACTAATGCTTTTTTTTCCATGAAATGGAAAAGGAAAAAATGAAATGACAACAAAGATGCCACGGTAAGGAATAGAGTAGGTAAAGAAAAACAGAGACATTGAATCCCTTAAAATAATGCGTGAGCTGTTTTTCTGTCAGGAATAACATGTTACATAATTTGAGTTTCATGAATCAGCAGTTTAGTCAGTAATTTACATGAATTTCAAAAAAGGAAGAGAGAAAACATGAGGATTGGAAAAGGTAAAGTGGTTTCTGAAACAAGGCAGGTTTCAAAAGAATTTTTATTCCACCCCCTCACAGAAGAATGTTGACAGGCAGATGACTCGGTCTGGCTTCATTTAGGGTTTCTTACCTCCTAATACCCCTACGGGGAAGGCCGCCCCATCTCTCACTTTTCCCTTTTCAATCTGTCCCACTAGGTAATGGCCATATTTTCCTCTCTAGCTGAAGGTTTTCCATCTGGAGATCACATACTTTAGAATACAGAGAGTTTATGCTTGAAGTATGTCAATAGTTGAGGGTTTTTTCTAAAGACCCTGTATACTTAAGCAATTGCAACATTTCAAAAAACACAGTAATGTCAGATGCTTCAAAAAAATTTACAATACTTAGAACCCTTCGTTGTGTTCCAACCTCATCATAATTCCAAGTAGCTTAATTGAGTTCACTGACATTGAATACCTACAGTGATCTGTAGTCCTTAAAAATGACCTTTAGTGAGCAAGCAGGAAGAGACAAGAAAGCAGTCAATACAAACACTAGAACCATGTGTCCATTTTAAACTCTCCAATGCAGAGGGAACAAGTAGGTTATTTGAGAGAGAAAAAATAACCAACCTATGTGCTTTCTCAAAAAACAAAGATGACAAATCCTAAGAAATGAGTCCAAAGGGCATTCTCATCCCTTTTGGAGAAAATATTAGATACTGTTTGAAATAACAGGAAGACATTGGATTAGGCTTGAAAATCTTTTAGGCACAAATCGATCATGGTATTTGAGAGGTATATGTTTTAAAACAGCAAGAAATCTGGTCATTTGGAGTCATTCATTCCACAAATGTTTATTACAGGATGGCACGTCCCAGGCACTGTCCACATACCTGCTCTATTCAAGTTCTGCTTCTTACCAGCTGTTTAGCTTTTTAACATTTCTATGCCTCAGTTTCCTCATCTGTCAAAAATGGGAATACAAAGTGGCTACCAACCTTATAAGGTCTCTGAAGAGCAAATAAGTATGTCTGGCAACACTTTGTAAACCATGAAAGTGTCAGCTGTCATCTGTCTGAACCGAGTTCATGAAAGCCATTAATTATGTCAGAGAAAAGTGAGCCTGCCTTGCTTCCAGAAGACTCTTGATAATCCTATTAAATAAAGCTTTACAGTCTCATTTAATTATCTCCCTGGAAATTTAAATATATGAAGGAAAGCTAGTATGAAATGCAGATTTTGACATTGTATTCATAATCACCATAAAGACAAGAACCACGTCTATTTTATTCATTAATCTGGCCATCAGGCCAAGACATTCCTTTAGAGGGCATTTTAATTCTGGAAAAATATTCTATGTGTTTGCAAATCACAAAATGGACACCTACGAGGTTAAAAACGTTCTATTTTATAGTACATTTCCACGTTCAATCTGACCCTTAAATCTAAGCTACGGTCACATCAATTGTCAAACAGATTAGGAATAAAGCTTTTAAAAACAAAATTAGGCTCCATGCAGTGGCAGTTGAAGAAAGGGGGAAGTTCTAGTCTCTCCAGTATTAGCTAACATGGGCACGATGGCGGATGAGAAAGCCGATTTACAGAAGATGCTAAGGATGTGGCCAAGAGCGGCAGAGAAGGGGCCCAGGAAAGGAGGGTAGCTCCTGACTCCCTTCCCCCAGGTAGTGGAGGAGTGGCGGCTAAAGTCCTACAAGAGTGGTAGCCAAGGGGTACAGAAGGCACACGCAGTCCTAAAACATGCCTGAAACTTCCTCCCATGTTTCTAGCTCTTGCAATGACATTGGGAAACGGAAGTACTCACAGCCTCTTCATTGCCAGAGCCGCTGTAATTTAATATTTTGAGTTAACAATTTGAGTTAATATTTATAAACACCTAGAAGGAGCCCAGAACATTGTAAGAGCTAAGTGTTTGTTAAATAAATAAAGCACATTCCGGATTGGCTGAGTGACTCCTCAACCTAGTGACAAAGCAGAGAATCGAAACACACAACAGTGTAATATTTTTTACCTTGATAAAAAAATTAGAACCTGTAGTGCTCTGAATTTATTCCTGCATCTCAAGTGTACCCTATACAGTCCTTTGTGCAGGACTGAAATTCTACTCATGGTTCAGCAATCACTGTGCAAAATGCTTTCTCTTTTCTCTTTCCAAGTACCCATAACGAAAAATGACAAAATCTAAGTATCTTCAAGCATTTCTAGATGGTACGTACCAATGCTAAACCTGTGGGGACTGACAGAGCTAAATGCACTCGAAGAGACAGAAAGGGTTCAAATCACAGACAACTTAAAGGGTAGCGACGCATTCAAGTGTCAGACTACATACAGGTCCGCTGACAACAGGTTAATGATTCCCGTGCCCTCCACGCCCGAGGCCTCCTCGGTCCCCGATCCTCGCAGGTGACCTGCGACCACTTTCCACCACAGGTGAGGGTCTCCCTCCCTCCGGGTTCCTTGCTCCTCCGCGCTCCGAAGCTGCGCACGGGTTAATCAACACTGTCCGTCCACCGACACCGCTCGGGAGTTTAGGGATCATAAAGCAGAATCCGAATTCACCTCGGGGAAACAAAGAGCACAAACTCTCGGGGTCGGGCTGAGGGTGAGGGACCTGCCAGGGCACCCGGGAAGGCACGTCTGCTCCGAGGAGGGGCAGCAGCCGAGGCCCGCGCACCGCTCGCCCCGCCCCGTCGCGCCCGCCCAGGGGGCCCCGACCGCGGCCCAGACGCGCGCCGACCCCAACGCCCGCGCCCCCGCCTCGGGTGCCGGCGGCCCCGCACCTACCCGGCCGGCGGTGCTGCCTCCCGGCGCAGCGGGCGCGGAGCCGAGCGCACTCGCGCTTCCTCCTTCCCCGCAGGGCCGCCGGCGTTTCCTCCCTGACGCGTCACGGCGGCCGCGGCTCCTCCCGCAGGGCGCGCGGGGCGGCCGGGGACAGCCGGGTGGGCGGCCGGCCGCGCGCGGGAAGGCGCCCGCTCCGAGCCCGGGGGCGCCCGTTGGAGCCGCAGGCTGGGCGGCCCCTGCTCGGCCCGCCGCGCGAACCGTCTCTGTCTGCTGCTCTCTCTTCCCCGAGGACCCCCGCGAAAGCCCGGGTCCCCGCCCCGCCGTGCGCGCAAAGTTCAGGGGACAGCAGTGGTTCCCGTCCCGAGGCTGGGACTCTTCGGTGTTTCCCGCTGCTCAGCTGCTCGTGACCGCTGCCCCGGGGCCCAGGAGCCGCGAAGTGACTCCCGTGTGTGCGGAGAGCAGGACCGCTGCGCCCCCAGAGGGACAGAGCCACCCCGGAGCTGCCTAGTGGGCCTGTGGCTTGGTGTAAACTGGACAGTCAAATAAGTATCCAGTAAATCTAGACAACAACTCTGCTTCATTTAGCGTTATCTGAAGTTTTCTACTTTTTCATCAACGAAGTTTCGGCCTTTGTGTTTATAGATAGGGGAGAGCGATCACAAATAGAGAAATTTCCTTTCCACATGTCTTTTTAGATCTACTAACTCTAGTTTTGTTTTGTTTTGTTTTTTCATTCCCATTAATCTCCAAGTCAGCTGAGGGCACACTTTACACCTTCGTATTGCTTTTTTATTCTTTAAATGTAGAAGTTGCGTTTTAGACACACCTATTTATTTGCCTTTTTTTTTCCAGATAAGGATACAGGAGGTGAATGGAGGACTAAAAATTACATGATTCAATGGGTGCAGAGTAAAGTGGTTAAGATTTTGAAGTACAGTGGATTTTGGGGGAGTGTTTGCCCCACAACACTACTGTAAGTTTTATCGGGTATAATTTGAAGGTAGACTTAACCATTTAAAGATTCTCATGTGCATATCATGCTTCAGATTTTGAGGCAATGACCTATACTTCAGATCATATGATTCGAGAGAATTTGCTACAAATCTATGAACAAATAAACTTCCAAAGGTAATTAGAAGAACTGTGATTTATGTGTGGCTTCCCTAAATTCAGGGAACGTTTCCTTACATATTCAGATGACATTTAAAAATTTAGCCCAACAGGTAAAGGTTAGAATGTTCATTTTTAATGTGAATACCACCACATTTTTAATGTGAATACCACCACGTGGCATTCTTCTTTGTAAAAAATGGATGTGAACCCAACACTTTTATTTTTCAAAATACCATAGTCTTACAGAATTTTCTAAACACTGATGTTCAGTAGCATGCGGAAATGGAAATGAAATACAGTAGATACAAATCAACACATTGCCAATGGTCCTTTACACATTTTCACTGTGATCCACAAACAGCAATCCACACAATAGTGCACAAAGAAGCTAAAGAAGTTCCTCTTTTGTAATAAAATCAAGTGATCAGTGTATCTCTTAATTAAAGCCATATTCACAGAGCTGAAAATTTTCTCAGCCAAAAGGAAGTTTTGTGTCAATAAACTCTAAGTGGAATGACATCATTCTTACTTCAGGGATAAATACTTGTCTATCACCACATTTCAACCTTTTTTCTTTTTTCTTTATTTCCTTTTGAAAAACAAACATCTGGGAACCATTACATTTCCAAGATAAATTTGTCCTCCTGCTGTGAAGAACACACACCCAATACCCACACCCATACCACTCATACACCCCCCCAACACACACACACACTACTGCCACCACAATGTCCCACAAATATTTTAAGACAAGAAGATGAATGAGCCACATTCAACTGATAAGAGGTTGGATATTTTGCCTTTATAATCTGAGAGCTGCAATTTAATACCTTGCTTTCTCAGAATACTAGAGGAGGTAAATATATTCAGAAACTATTAAAGTGTTTTTTCACTTAAAATTCATTTTAAGGGCACACTTTAAGGTCGATCACGTTAACATATTCATCTATAGATATAGATCATATCCCTATTTTCCATTATGTTTCCAGTTTAAGTTTATACTGTAAAAGAAAAGTTATTGAATATTCGGCTAAATGTCTAGTTGATGTTTATGCCTTCATAAGTTGTCATATAAAAAAATTTTTAAATAAAGGTTTTTGTTAGACAATGGGTTCCAATATTTTATTTAGAAAGATGACTCTGTTTATGCAGATAGGGAAAATATTTTGTTCATCTCTTTTATCTATTATGTAGAGATTATGAGCACAAACTTTGGAATTGGACAGACCCAGGTTTACGTGCTGGCTCTGCCACTTTCTGCTTTGGGAAAATTATTTCACCTCTCTGACCATTTATTTCATCAGTAATATGAGCATGATAATAGCACTTTTTTGTCCTCAGTAAAATAGAAGTATAAACAGTGCTTATCTCATGGAATTGCTATGAGGATCAAATGAACTTAGTAGAATACCTAGAACATAGTATCAGTTGACTGCTATTGTCATCATCATTATTATCTCTAACACAGTTATACAAATGCCAATATTTTATATTTCATTTGTACTAGTATAAAGAATGGTCAAATTTTAGAGTTTTGGGGTTTTTTTTGTAGATGTCCTAAAAGTAACAGGAAAAAAAAAAGAAACACTAAGATATAGTTATAGTCAGAATTTTAGAAAATGGACTGGCAATACTGTAAACTATTAACCAAAACATTAAAAAACAAAAACAAAAAAAAACTGCCTAACCAGGTAATACAGTATTAATACAGTCCAATGAGATGAGTGTTTGGTTTGCATCCTCTTTTCAAAATGGAAAATCTTTAAGATGGTGCCTAATATGGAACCATTAGGACTTTTTACATCATATTAAAGTCCTCTGTTACTTGTAGTTCTTTTATTGCAACTTTGGAAGAGTTGAAGAGCATTATAATACAAAAAATATCACTTCCCTTAGGGAGAAAAATTGATAAAATGGCAATCACAGCACCTGAATGATCTATTCATAAATCAGCTGGTCATGGAAGTGAGGGTCAGTATTCATTAGAATATTTGTTCTGTAGCAGATAAATTGCCAAGACTAGAGAGGTAAGAATAATGCTACCAACTACATGATTACAAAAGCAAAGATGTTTTTGATTCATATTATTTGCACTGCTTTTACAGCACCTTTTCCTTCATTCTACTACAGATTCATCCACTTAAGTGGGTCAGACATTAAGAATTGTTGCTATAGTTTCCAGCTATGTTTATCCGTTGATATAACAATCACAGCATCCCACAACTTCAAAAAAAAAGAAAACCATTTTTATTGAGAAGGTACTTTAAGGCATAGTCCTAGCCATGAATCGGCTCAGAAGATAATTAACAGGAAAAGTCTGCTGTAAAAATGGGTAAGAATAGGAGAAACAGCGTGACTAATTGAATTTTCTGAACAAAACCATTTAATAAAACACAAAATAACCCAAAGTATAGTTAGAAAAACTCAGATATTCACGAGAACTGAAACTGAGAACAGTTTATACTGCCTTAGCACAGGACAGAATTAACTTGTTTCTTGGATCTAGAAAATGGTTCAGAGAGTACTCATTTTTTGTGTTGGGGTGGGACTGGCCCAAAGTTCAATATCTTTCTTAGGCCAAATTAGCCATGTTCAAATTAAAAACTGAAATGCCCAAAGTTCAAGTGTGTTTTGTAATAAAGGGAAAACTCTATTTTAAAGCAAGACTGCACTAGGGTCAAATATAAGGCTTTTCAGATCACAGGCCTTTCTCACTTTCTATATTAGACTCATGAGAAAAGCCAAAGGGAAGTGTCAGGAGAGCAGAACACTTAAGCAGCTGGCATCAGCTTTTTGATAAAAAGTTGCTAGAAAGTACTTTAAATTTTGCTAAGACCATTAATTATCCGAAGTAAAACCACCATTCTTCCCTATTAAGGAAATCTCATTGTCTCCTAATCTAGTTATTATGAAGAATAAAATATAAATTGCCCCTTCTTTTTTCCTCATTTTCCTCTTTTTTTTTCTGTCTCTTGTTTGGATAGTCTATTGTGTACATAAACTATGTCTGTTAATAGCTGACAATAACTTATTTACATAAGTCATGTCAGCAGTGACTGTGTTCCTCAGGGAATTCTATTAGGCCTTTGAGCTCAAACCTATGAGGTGGACTTTGAAGATAATTATTTTAGTTGCTTATCAGTAGGGAATAATAAATTTTCTTAAACACTAGTCATCTGGTGACTCAGTTATTTACTGCCAATTATGTGCAATTAATGGTTGAACCAATTTCAAACGCAAAGGCTTAATAGCCTCTGGCTTGAAGAGGTTGGTTGCTGTTGTTTCCTCAACTAAATCTCTAAGGAATCTGTGTCTGGCTCAACCAGATGTGTCAAAAACTTAAATAGATTTTAAGAGATTATAACTCTTTATATACCGGAAGACCCTTAAATTCCCTAGGTTTTTTAGAATAAACAACCTCAGTTCTTTACATTTTTCTCAGTTTTTTTTTTTAATGTTTTATGACTCTCATACAAATTCTTTCCAAATTCTTCCCATTTTTCTTTAGATGAGATGCCCACTATGAGACATGGAACTCTATAAAAGATCAAGTTAAGTCTTCAGTATAGTGAGAAAACTCTCGCAGCTCTTCAATTCGCACTCCTATAATGCAACTTAGAATTATTCTTATTTAAAAATGCAGCTCATCATTATTATATTTTACAATGTGAATTCTAAATGCTTGTTTGGCCTACATATATTTCTTGAATTATATTTAAGAGGTTTTTGGTTATCCTATTGCCTCTGTACCTATTTTACCAAAACGATATTTTTCCTGGGTGATTCTGAATTTTGTCATATTTGTTAAGACAAAAGACATCCAGAGTGGAGGGTGCACCTCCTCAGAGTGCTCAAGACAATCTGCTACAGTTCAGAAAGAAAATATCCCAATGTCTGTTTGTTTTCTCTAAAAAGAAAGAAATTCAGCTCTATCATTTAACATACATGTCGGCACTGGCATGTTCACAGAGCCGTGTGTCCGTCAGTCACCCACATGCTCTGTGAGCTGCCTGAGAAGGGTGGGCTTTCCACTCAAAGGGAAGCTCCCCTTCATCTGACATCAGTGTTTTGTGGTTTTATGTAGTGTTACGGATCATCTATGTGGTTAATTTTGTAAAAACAGATCCTTTCAATGAATCTATACAATACTTTGTACTGAAATGGGGAGTAATTGTGGAACCACTTTACCTTCTATCAAAGTACTCAAGATCTTTAGGGAGTTCTGCCATCGCCAGCCACGTCACCCTGAGGATGTTATTTAACATCTCTGGGGGGCAATTTTCTCATCTGTAAAATGGAGAACATAATCATATCTACCGTGCTACGTTGTTCTGAGGGTTGAGTTAATATGTATAAATCTATCACCAAAACAAGCACTACATAAGCATTAGTTTTTATTATTACTTAAAAGAATATCTAAATATCAAAATGAATGATGCATTTTCCTCTGACCAAAATAAGAGGGATCTGAATTTCCCTGCCTTTTCTATGAGTAGTACTTTCCTTTTAAGGCAAAGCTTCATCAATGAATAAAGAGTAATTCCATCTACTCTCCCCATTAAGTGTATACATATTTTTAAAGAAATGCTTTTGAGAGAATGCTTTTGAAAAGGATGTTTGGAAATATTTCCATCAGTATGTAATTTTGTTGCAAAAAGTAGGGTGTGTGCGTGTCCTGTTAAAACTCTAATATGTGCATACTTAAAAATTTTGGAAACATAATTTTCTGTTTTTTAAAATATTTTCCAAATAATGAATTTCAGTAGGTCTTAAACTAATCTGTTAAAAAAAGTTTTAAAAAATTGCAATGCCTTTAAATTAGTTTGCAAGAATTTTTGATTGATAGCAGAGAAAATGGAAGTTTACTAGTCAAATTTCAACAAAAGCCTTTGTAGAACTAGTTGATGAGAATGAAAAAAGTAAATACCTCAACAGGTATAGCCAACAACAATGCATTTCTTCTATTTAAATCTAAATATCTTTTTGAAATATCTTTTTCAGCTATGGTAGCTATTACAATATAGTATTAGAATAAACTAAACTTAGAACCATATCTTTGAATCAGTATATCACAAAGTGTTAAACCAAGATTTTGAAAAAGTAATAAAGTACCAATAAAGCATTAAGTGAAAACAAAAAGACTCTTATACTATTAATAAAATATCATTAAGTTAAATATATTTTTCATATTTTTAATTTGGGGTTTCTATTTTACAATGTGTACAATATGTTAGTATAGGAAGTTACAGATATGTAATTTATATGTGTGTGTGCATGCTGAAACATTTTTAAGGACGGGGTGCATATTCAAAAAGCAAGATGTTAGTTACCTTTTACCACCTCTATTCCTTGGTTCGATGTCATCTAAGTATTTAATGCCTTTTGTTCTCTTCTCTTTTCTCTTAATAAGGATTTGTTGAGTATCTAGTGTGTGTCAGATATTGTGCTAGCCTCAAAGAAGTAAAAATTAAAAATATAATCTCCACCCACAAACAGTAGTTTAAATAATTTATGAAACATATAATAAAGAACTATTCCCACAACTAAACCCCACAAAATCACCTGCTTCTCTGCTCCTTCCCCTACCTCCACTCCCAGATAATGATCTGCTGTGGATTGAGATTTGAATCTAAAACTGGTCATTTGAACACCCACTTAGCTTTCATGTAGTTTAAATAAACCATTTATTATTTCTTTTCTCTTCTAGATATCTGCAAAGTGCTTTTAATGCAATCATATGTGAACATAAATATTTCTGATTCGACATACGTTTCCTCTGCAAAGCAGCTAGTTAAAACAGAGGGAAGACTCAAGGTATAAAGATGTACTGTGCTTTCAAAGGGATTTCATATCCTTATTAGAATATGAGAAAATGAGAAAGGACAAAAACACCTTAATTTTGTTCTTATGTTATATGGATTGTTTTCACTATTGAACGTATTCCTCGGTACATTGCCTTTTTAACTATCTCACCCCTTTTGCTTTGTGCTGTGTTTCTTCAAGCCTAGTACCACATTGTTTGAAAGCTTTACAGGCATGTTATTTGATTTCAACCACATCTTTAAATTTCATTTCATTACTTGTAATTTCAACCCATGACTGTAATAAATTATTTTTAATTGCTACTTATTTACATTGGAAAACAATTATATGAAAAACAGGTAGAGAAAAATACTGCTGGAAACTAAGATCATAGAAATTAAAATTCCCTGTATGCCATCTCCCTAAATAGCAAGAAAACGTGGTGATTTGAGATATTTAAGGCAAGAAACAGGACCACGTGACTTCCTGGGGTCTCGTTTACTTTTAAACTCTGCAAATAAGCAAAGTCAAAGCTCACAGCTTTTGAAAGAACCTACATCTGTTTGACTTTTTAAAAGCAAGCAGTACTAACAGCTCAGAAATTTGGGGCATGATATGAAAAGTCAAAATTAGTTATAAAAGTCTGTGATAATATAAAATTCAATTTAGAAAAACATAAGCAGCACATTAAGGCAATAAAGAGAAAATATCTTCACTTGAATTTAAACTGACACATACTCCTTGGGCTATCCCTCCCACAAAAAAAAAAATGCAGTTTTCACAACAATAATCATTTCCTTAGAAAAATAAAAAGAAAAATACAATTTGAACAAATTTCAGTATAATGCAGTGATTAAGGAAATAGCTTTAGAGGAAAACAGCCCTGGGTTTGAATCTCAGTCTGCTGCTGACCAGCTCTGGACCCAGGCGTATTTCCTAACTCCCCAGCCTCAGTTTTCTCATTCGTAAAAGTTGTTCCTTCTTCATAGGGTTGTTGTGAGAATTAAGTGAGATAATCACATAGCAAGAACACAATATATGGTAAGTTTTAAAATGGTATATATATACATCATATATGTTACATATATTACATATTTACATATGTAAAGTACATACTCAATATGATAGGTAGAAAGATGGCCCCCCAAAGTCCACACCCTAGTCTTCAGAACCGAGACTATGTCACATTTCATGGTGAAGAGTTAAGGTTGTATAGACAACACAGATGGACTTGAGGGCATTAAGCAGTCAGATAAATCAGACAGAGAAAGGTAAATACCATGTGCTCTCACTTATATGTGGAATCTAAAAAAAAAAAGAAAGATCAAAACAAAAATGAACTCATAGATACAGAGAACAGATTAATGATTGCCAGGCATGAGGAGGGGGATTGGTGGGAAAGAAATGAGTAAAGAGGTCAAAGGGTACAAATTTCCAGCTACAAAATAAATAAGTAATGGGATGCCATGTTCAGCATGGTGACTAGTTAATAGTATTGTATTGTATATTTGAAACTTGCTAAAAGAGAAAAGCTTAAAATTTCTCATCACAAGAAAAAAATTTATAGCTGTGTGGTGATGGATGTTAACTAGAATTCTTATGGTGATCATTTTGCAAACGATTTATTATTTCTTTTCTCTTCTAGATATCTGCACGGTGCTTTTAATGCAATCATATGTGAATATAAATATTTCTGATTCAACAAACATTTCCTCTGCAAAGAATTAAGACAGAGAGAAGGTTTGCAATATATACTACATCGAATCATGGGCGTACATCTCAAATTAATATAATGTTATATGTCGATTTTATCTCAATTTAAAAAATTAATCTTAAAACAGAATTACAGTTGCAGATGGAATTAAGGTTGCTAATCACCTGTCTTTAGGATAGGAACAATGTCCTGGATTTTCTGGGTGGACCCAGGTCCTTAAAAGTGAAAGAGGGAGGCAATGGAACAGAGTCAGAGAAAGAGATGTGACTAAAGAAGGATGGTCAGAGAGATGTAACATTGCTGACACTAAAGGTGAAGAAGAGGGCCATGAGCCAAGGAATGTGTGTGGCATCTAGAGGCTGGAAAAGGCAGAAGAACAGATTTATTCCTAGTGCCTCCAAAAAAGAGGGCAGCCCTGCCCACATATTGATTTTAGCTCAGTGACACCCATGTCTGACTTCTAACCTATGGAGCTATAATATATCTGAGTTGTTTTAGGTCTCTAATTTGTGGTAATTTGTAATAGCAGCAGGTAGGAAACAAAGTAGATATACAGAAATGTCAGGAGCCCTACAAAAGTTGTTAGTGTGTGAGCAAGTTTGGGTATATGGTGAATTGTCTTTTTTTTCCTTCCAGTTTTAGAAACCATGCTAACTTACAAACCTTTTATTTTTGTTTTCTTTCTTTCTTTAATTGCAAGAATTTGATTTACCATACCATAATATTATCTTCCAAGCAAGAAGAGTGCTATTGGTTAACAGCTTAACCCATTATGGTTCCTTGATGATAGCAGCTGACAATTATAGGAAATAAATTTTACTTAGGTACTATTTAGTTTCTTATGATTTTCTTATTTGTGTCTAGACATCTAAGAGTATCATACAAATTCGTTTTGAGTTAATGATGCCTGAGACTAACAGGAGTGGCCTTGTCATTTGCCTGAGAGGTAAGGACAGAGGTTGTCAGTGGAGGCAGGCCACACTCACTGAGAGATCCTGCCTCTTCTTGGCTTTATCAAAGCATATTATGTACATTATCCTTATAACCACACCATTATTATCCCCATTTTACATATAAAGAAACAGAAATTCAAAGAGGTGAAATAATGCTACACAGGTCACTCAGTAGTAAAATGACAGAGCTGAGTCCATTTCATTTGAAGTCCATGAGCTTTCTAGAGCAACACAGAGCCTCCAATGTCAATAGGCGGTGCTGGGTGAAAAACATCAAGGACATCAAGAAAAAACACCAAGTGTAGAAGAGTTTACAAACTTAAATGCCTAGAGTGCCTGGGAGGCACCACAGATGCTGAGTGTCAGGAAAGGTGAAAGTAAGATGATAAATGGCAACTGACAATCAGTCTTTGTGAGCGGCAAGAGGCGCATGTCCTCTCTAAGGATCAACGGACAGCTGCAGTCAGCGAATTGTGAGAGCATAGGCCCAGTGTTGCCAGATCTATTAATTTTTCAATAAAACGGAGCAATATATATATTTTAATGTGAAATGGCATAATTTCAAAAGTGCTAAGAACAAATTCAGATTTTCTTAAAACACTGCAGGCCAAATAAGCCACATCTATCTGGTTAATCTGCCCCATGGGCTGCCAATTTGAGACCCTAGGGATCAATACTGACTCAGGGAGAGATCCTTAGTCATGCTAAAAGAGAAGCCGTGGATGGACTGGACTGGACTGGATTTTTACTGACCTCCTTGAGTGAAGAGGTACTCTAATCTGAGAACAAGGGAAGCTTATTCTAGGGCATTGAGGCACGTCAGAGAAGGGAGTATGGCTCAACTTTTCCACAGAATCTTCTTAAAGAGACCAATCTAATCAATAATTAAAGCAATTCTAAACATCTTAATCCACGTTATTTTTCCCTTTCCTCTTTGCTAATGCATAAGCGCTCTTGGGTAAATCTTCATTGATAGATATGTTTATCTACCATATTTTTATATGTGATAATTAGTAGCCAGATTACATATTTTAATAAAAACAGCTTAATTAATAACATGGATCCAATTTTGTATATATCTGAAAAGTTGACATCTCAATAGTCATGTGCCAAATAAAAACATTTCGGTCAGTGATGAATCGCATACACCATGATGGTTCCATAAGATTATAATGGAGGTGACATTCATAACTATCATCTAGTGATGTTGTTGCTATTGTAACATTACTCATGTGTGTATGGTGACACTGGAGTAAACAAACTGATTGCACTACCAGTCACGATATATACATATATACATTCATAAACATAGCACATACAACTATAGTAGTGGGCTAGACCATCTAGGTGTGTGTTAAGTGCACTCCACGATGTTCGCACAATGAAATTGCCTAACAACTCATTTCTCAGAACGTATCCTCATGTTAAGCAGCACATGACTGTATCTATAGAGTAAAAAAAAATGGCATAAAACTTTGCATATTTGTTCAAAATAGTGCAATGTCAAAAAAAAAAACTCAAATTAAAACTTACTGACACACATCTGAAGTAGAAAGCTCTGATGTGAGAAACACTGAGGGATGAGCTGACGCAGGAGAGTGCAAGTTATACAGCAGACGTCATTTTCACCATTGTGACTTTTTCCCAGCAGAGCTCTGTGGCCATGGAGGAGGCAGACAGCTGGGTTGAACCTGGGTTGGGGAGGTTCAAGACAATGACAATGAAGCAGAGGAAGAGAGCCTAAGAGAAGGCCATGCCAATTACACCTGCTAAGGAAAGGACGTGATAATAGGCGAAGGTCAAGACCAAGGGCATGGGGTACTTGAACAGTTATAGAATGAGGTTAACAAAAACGTACTACACACACTATTAACAATATTTTACATTTTAAATTACACTGTAATCTTCAAAGCATTTGTAAAAGTAAACTTTATTTTTTAGAGCAACTTTAGGTTCACAGCCAACTGAGCAGAAAGTACAGAGAATTCCCATACACTCCTGTTTCCAAAGAGGCACCACCTTCCCCACTACTGACATCTCCCATCAAAGCAGTATGTTTGGTATAATAAACCTACATCCACACATCATGATCCCCCAAAGACCATAGTTTACATTAAGGGTTCACTCTTGGTGTTGTATGTTCTATGGGTTTGGACAAGTGTATAATGACATGTATCCACCAGCACAGTAGCATGTAGAGTAGTTTCACTGGCCTAAAAATCCTCTGTGCTCCATCTATTCATCTCTCCCTTCTCTCTAACTCCTGGCAACTACTGATCTTTGTACTGTCTCCATAGTTTTGCCTTTTCCAGATCGTCACATAGTTGGAATCACACAGTATACAACCTTTAGATTGACTTATTTTACTCAGTAATATGCATTTAAGCCCCTCACCCACCTTTTTGTGGCTTAATAGCTTATTTATTTTTAGCATTGAATAATCTTCCATTGTATGGATGCACCAGAGTTTACCTATTCAACTGCTGAAAGACACCTTGGTTGCTTCCAAGTTTAGGCGGTTATGAATAAAGCTGCTCTAAACTCCATGTGCAGGTTTTTGTGTGGACAATGCATTTTTATCTTTGTATTCTGAATATAGAGCAACTTTTCTAAATCAAATCCTAACAAGCCAAATATAGCACACCAAATCAAAGCATTTATCAGTATGACCCGTAGCATTTATCCTTCAAATACACAATGAAACAGCAAAAACTATGATGTTAGGAATAAAAACTCTAAATGATTTCAACAAATGTTTTGAGGAATTAACTCTCCATTTTGTTATTTCTCCCTATTTATTTTTCTGTTCCATCTGTCTTCAACCCTTAATACAGTTAGCATGATAGTGGATCATTGGATGCTGTAGCCAGGCTGTTTGTGTTTGTTTAGTTTGAATATGGGGCTCTGACACTTATGAGATGATGACTTGAAGCAAAGTAACATCTTCGTGCCTCTTGTTCTTCATCTATAAAATAGAGGATTTTTAATAGTGCTTACCTCATGGATTAAACGTATAGCCATAAATGCTTAGAATGATACCTGGCACATAGTGTCTGCCACATAAAATGAATAACGTATATAAGGATCTCTTGTGTGAATGCTGGTCTCACAGGCCTATATACAATTTGATCAGGTTTTCCTGTTGAGTCAGATTTTCAGGTCTACAATTGGATTTTTTCCTACTTACTTGCAAACCAATGAGTTGGCCTATTACTGTTTCACAGATGCTGGAAGAACACAAGAGACAGCGTAGTTGGAGAAAAATAACTTTTTTACTCACAGCACAGCATAAAAAGCATAAACATCAGAATATTTGCATCAGTCCATCTTGCTCCAGAGTTTCACAGGGGTGACATCAAGTGGCACAGATAGATGCTACACATGCAGTGGGGGAACAATGAGCTCGGGAAAAAACCACTGCCTTTCTTGCAGGCAGCAAGCTAAACTGTTCTTTGTTCTGAAGGGAAATGTTACTTCATCCCTCAAGACTGCTTGCTGCACACACGACCGTGAGAAATGGCCTGGGTAAAGAGCAGTGTGGTATAAAGCCTCTTGGATGGCCCATAATGGTTCTTGCCTCCTGAGATTTACTCCTTTGGGTAATCCCCTCCAGGTGACTGTGGGCTAGATTTATTGTGTCACTTCTAACTAAGTGAATGCAGCACAAGTGACAGGATGTTGCCTCTGACACGAGATTACAAAAAAAGACTGCAGCTTCCACCTTGCACATCCTCTCACTAACTCACTCACTCTGAGGGAAGACAAGTGTCATGTTATAAGCTGCCTTATGGAGAGACCTGCCTGGCAAGGAAAGGAAGTCTTTGGCCAACAGTCAGCCAGGACATGAGGCTTTCTGACAGCCACATAAGTGAGCAAAGAAGCAGAATCTCCCTCATTCAAACCTGGAGATGACCACAGCCCTGGACAACACCTTGACTGTAGCCTAGTCACAGACCCTGAGCTAGGGTCACCCAGCTAAAATGCACTCAGATTCCTAATCCAAAGTAACTGTCAGAAAATAAACTTGTTCTAAGCCTCTATTTTGGAGTAATCTGTTATGCAATAATAGATAATTAATACCAGCAGCCAGGGCCTTGCATTGTTGGCATACCAAGCAAGGCATGCAGGGGCATAAGAGACCCATAGATAATTATCTCCCGACAATAGGTTAAAGCCATCTTCCTAGAGGAGGGCTAACATACTAGTGTCTAGTAACTAGGAAAGAGGCAGACACTGAGACTAGAAACTAAAATTTAGAAGGAAGCCCATAGCTGGAACTAGACTTACAAATCTTGGGGCTAGTTTTTGAAGAATTTTGCTTGCTTGAGAACATAGTGCAGGGTAGAAAAAAGTGGCTTGTACTTTGTGCCTGCAGTGAGAAGCACGGTAGGGAGGAATCCTTTTACAGTGTCAAATACTGAAATGCCTCCACTGCATTTAGTGAACCAAATTATAAAGTTGTATATTACTCCCTGTACTCATTTGCCTTCCATTCATCTGGAGCCCTCTGTAAACTTGTTTAAATATTTTCCCTGGTCTTATCTGGTACTCCAAGGAATTATGAGTCAAATGCTTGAGCCACAATATTAAAAGGGAAACAGTGCCCCCTAAAGGCCAGAGAGGCAATGGCTAGAGACCACTCCCTCCCAGAGCCAGCTAAAAGAGGTAGGAGAAGCTAGGATAGGCAAGGGAGATGGCAAGTTTCTTTATACATGCTAAAAACAAACAAACAAACAAATAGATAAACAAACAAACAAATAAATAATCTCTTTGATTTAAAGGCTTTAAGAAGTGGTATGAAAATTGTGTAACTGTGTGGTGATGGATATGAACTAGATTTACTGTGGTGACCATTTTGCGATATACAGAAATGTCGAATCATTATGTTGTACATTTGAAATATAATGTTATATGTTAATTATATCTCAATTTTTAAAAAGCAATTCATTCTAAATAACTGAAAAAGAAAGAAAGAAATCAGTATGGAAGGATTTTTTTTCCTTAACACAATAGTGTTTTGCTTTGTTTTTTCCAGAGGATCAACATTATACATAATGGAGGGCCAGACAGTAGTGTTGTTCAGAACATGGGCTTTGGAATAGACAGGCCTTTCTTTTGTTAACGGTGTGTCCCTGGGCAAGATGATAAATCTGTCTGAGCCTATTTCTTCATCTGTAAAACAAGATAAGACCTCATTGGATTATAGTGAGAATTTAATGAGATTATATATATAATGTCCTTAGCACTTGGTAAACACTCAGTATTTGAAAGCTTCTGTTATTATTAACTATTACTTCTAGTACTATGTTAATGAGATAGTCGGGTTCTATGTAACTATAACTACTTAATATACTATTCTACATGCTCGTATCAGAATTTTCAGGTATGAAGAATTTACAGAAGACATAAATTAGAAGAAATAGAGGAAAGGGAGACTCACTAGGCAAGAAAACCCAAGAATATTTGTAAAGGTGGAAAAAACATACTCTTTAAAAACATTCTATCCAATACATACAGAGTTGTTACAAATATATAATTAACATCACCACTCTATTGATTAAGTAGTGAAAGGGGATGAAAAAGCAGTTTAACAAGTATGTTATCAAAGTTTATTAGTTAAGAAATGCAAAATAAAATAACTTTAGGTCTCATATATCTTTTAAAGTTTCAAACACAAATGAAAAATAAAAAGAGTGGGTATTGGAAAAGACATCGGAAGAAGGCACTGACTGTGGAACAAAACAAACATCTGACTTTGCCTCTTACCAGCTGTGAGCACAGGTACGTTACTCTCCCGCCCTGTGCCTCAGTTTTCGTATCTGCACACAAGACAGTAACAGCATCTGACAGACTCATTGTGAGGGTTAAATGAAAAAGAGACATTTTCTCAAAGCACAATACCCGACTCTCAACAAAAGGTCTCATCGTCCTTGTCATCATTATCTTCATTGTTACTCATGTGCTGATGTTATTAGAGGAAGAATTAGAAAAAGGGCTAGTACTTCAGGAGATTCCTCAGAACAATATTTAATAAGAGCTATGAAGTTACATATATGCCTTAATCTGTTGTAGGAAGAAATTTAAAGAGAAAAATATTACCTGATTAAAAATGTTTACGGCAATGCTAATTATGGCCTTCAAAATAATACAAATAAGTATATGCTCAACCTCACAATAATCAGGAAAATGCAAATTAAAGCAAGATGGTTTCTTTTACTTATCAGCAGTGGTACACCAACAGGGGGTGTCGGTATAAGTAGTGAGCAGGAAGGAGAGCAGGCAGTAAGGGGGTGCATCGTCTGTAGAGAATTTTAAAAATAATAACTAAACATATCATCATGCTCCAGTGATTCTAAAATATATCACTGGTAAAATATTCTTCCCTACAGGGAGGGGCAGGCTGCTCCCACTGCCCCCACCTCAGCAAGCCCCTGCCTAGCAGAACAGGAAAAATATAAAAGACTGACAGCATCTGTGTTAGTGTATGCCCATACACAGTTGGTGGAAGCATACAGCTTTTTGGGATGGCAAATTGGAAAGATTTCATCAACATCTTAAATGTGCGTTTCCTCTGACCCAGTAATTCCACTTCTTG
Organism: Pteropus medius; assembly: GCF_902729225.1. Classification (NCBI taxonomy): domain Eukaryota; kingdom Metazoa; phylum Chordata; class Mammalia; order Chiroptera; family Pteropodidae; genus Pteropus; species Pteropus medius. The sequence goes on along the minus strand of NW_024350926.1, from coordinate 2,148,381 downwards.
AAATCTAGAGCACTGAAATATTCCTAAATGTACCCGAAGATATATCCACAGAAAAAGTCAGAAAAGGGGGATAATACGGGCACAACCTAAACATTATCTACTAGGGGAGTGGGTAAACAAATTATGGCACATGGCAGAATTTCCTCAAATGGTTGGGAGACTGGACTATATATATCTCTCCTCAGACCTCTTCTGACTCTTCCCATTTGAGGCCCAATTCAACCAAGACGTTACCTCTAAGCTCTAGCCCTTATCTATGGCTACTGTCTGTCTTACCTTGTCCTCTATACACTTATCTGTTATAGGGACCAAGAAAGGGCAGCTCAAGCCACAGCAGCTAGATGATTGAGGATTCAAGAATCCTGGCTCCCAACCCTCTCTTTCATCTCAAAATAACTAATATGCATCTGTCAAATGCCTCCTAGTTAGAGCCTGATCCAACGGACACACCCAGAATTACTCAAGCTACACTTTAAATTCAGTCTCATTTATTATCCCTATAAGTTAAGTAGGAAGAGTGTGTCCATTTCACATGAGAAAATTATGGCTTAGAAAAGTTAAATGGTTTCTCCAGCTTGTGAGTGGTAGAGCCAGGATTAAGCCCAGATTGTGGGAGCACAGGTTCAGTGAAGATACCGCCTTTTGTTTTGTAGAAGTGAAATAACATTACATGTCTAGTTTTCTGTAAATATGGTTTATGCTTAACTTGGAATTATACTCTTGCTTTGAATCATCAAACTAATAAATAATTCAAAATGATTAACATTAGGATGGATATTTAAAAACTTTTAGTTTAAATTGGCAATAATATTCATGCACTATAAGCTGTTGAAACAACAACCCAAAAGAACTAGTGATCTAATTCTAGTTACTGCAGGTGATAAGACTCTCTGTGCCATTGGTAACAGAAGCTAATGACAGTAAAGAAATCAAACTCAGTCCTTGTGGGAGTCAGTCACTGAGGTGAAGAAAACATGTGTAGTTTGGTCACGGCTTCTGCGCATCCTTAAAAGTGGAACCGAACTTGCCTCCGGCTCAACTACTTTTAATTTTCTAATTTAAAAAGGTGAAAAAGGCTGAGGTTAGAAAACTGGAGCATTATTTTAATTGTTTTTAAAAACATTTGAGAAACTGTGCTATTTTCAGATTCTGTTAATTTAATAACATTAGAGAAATCACAGTGAGTAAGCAGGTCAAGAAACTGAGAAGTCTGAATGATAAAATTAAAACATTAAGCAGGAACACTCCTATTTAACAGCTTGCACATGCATGCCAAGTGTGGCGAATGTCTATGGTTCACTGAACTGTGTTGTATGCCAGACACTTCAAAGAACATTCCAGAGAGACGGTCTGACTTACTGGAAGTTTAAAGGCTCAAATCTCTTATTTTGTCCTGTTTTTTTTTTTTTAAAGAGATTTTATTATGAAATATTTAGACATTTTACAGGAAAACTAATCCAGTGTCTACAAGTTAATGATATTATTTTTTTTTAAATGAGTAAAAGAAAAAGAAAACAGGAGAAAAAAAGGAAAAAAAAATGCCCTGGATTAAAAGAGACTTAAAGGACCTAACAATCAAATGCACTATGTGGATCTTATTTATATTCTGATGTAAACAAATCAATTATCAAATGACATTTTCGAGACATCAAGGAAATTTGGTTGTGGGATTGGAATTAGATCTTAGCAATAAATTGTTAGTTTTTTTTAATGTAGTTTTGTGGTATGTAAAAAAAATGTTCATATTTTAGAGATGGATCCTTAATACATGAAGTAACAAAAGTACATTTCTGTGATAAATTTTAAATATTTTACCAAAGGAAGAAAAAAGTGACAAGTGAAATAAATGTCAGCAAACTTAACATTCACTGAGTAATTAATTCCCAAGGTAATGGGAACTTATTGTACCTTTTCTTTTTATGGAAGTTTAAATTTTTCAAAATAAAGTTTTTATAAAATACCCATAAAATTTAATTGAGGGTGCAGTTATGGTTATAACTCTAGATCTTCTAGACCCGTGAAGAGTCTGTGACAGTCATCACAAACTACATAAACAATTCTTTACAGACAAAGTTAGTGTTTTATTTGCCATTACGGTTTTAATAAACTCTTTGACAAGAAGGAAACATACTCTGAGGTCATCAGAAATCTCTATTTGCCAAAGCTGTTCTGAATGGCACCTCTTCTCTGCTTCCACTCTTGATCTTCTCTAGTCCTTCTCCACCTAATAGATAGAATTATATTTAAAATCATAATTCTGGTCATCTCATTCTCTGCTTAAAAACTCTCAGTAGATTCCAATCCCTGAAATAAAATCAAAAGCTCTATCATGGCTCATACAGTCTTCTGTGAGGTAGCTCCTGTATCTCTCCCACCTCCTCTTGCCCACTCACTATGCTCCCACCTCGCTGGCTTCTTTCAGCCCTTCAGCGGCTAAGGTCTGTCCTGGCCCATGACCTTCCCTGAGCCGCTCACTCTTCTTGGAACATCCTCCTCAACACTTGCTACAATACACTCCTCCACCCATTGTTTTCTCCCTTACCAAAATAGTTCTTTTCTCATCTAGCGATTTTCACAATTTATTTGGATTCATTTGATTCATGTCTATTTTCCCCACTCTTCTCCACGTGTATTCTGTTTACCACTGTACAGCCAACAATATTCAATTTTTATTAAATCAGTTAAGAAATATTTCTTTCCAAACTTCCATTTCCATAAGTATCATATGAATATTGAAATTTAGTTTTGAAGTATTGGAAAAAAAGGAGTTTGGTGAATATTATCCAAAAAGTTGGCTTATACTTCAGAGGGATTACGGTTGAGGTGACCTGCAGGCATTTGAAAGGAGAAATATCAGAGTGTAGCAAGTGATGATTAGGTTGCAGAGCAAAACCGTAAAAAAGGGAGATGTCAACCCACTATGATTCTTGGTGTGTTTGAGTTCACAAACTTCCATTTCTCGGAGATGCCTTTTCTGCCTTCAGTGCCCTGACTTCCGTCCTAGTTCTCTGCTGTACAATGAAACACAGCCCTCACCAACAGCAGGGATGCAGGGATGGGATTCAGGCAACTGACCAGGATCTCTCATCCCCAGGCCAGGGAGCAAAAGTTGGCAGCATACATACAAATATGTACAGATCCACAATCACAGGGAGCTTTTAACATACTTGTCTAAAAACTGAGAGCTCAAACGTACACAATTTGAACAACAGAATTAACAAATTTGAGCCAGTGGACTTACATATAACTGTACACCATATGATGATTTTTAAAATTTAACACTATGCAGTTCTAAAGATGTGCCAGGCGCTGTTGTGATTTGTAGCTATTGGCTCATTTAAAGACTTAAAGAGTATACATTTTTCTCAGGTTATATGGAAGATTTGTAAAAGTGACCATGTACTGGGTCACAAAGCAAATCTCAACAAATAATGAAAATTCAACATTTATAGATCTAATCACATGTAGTAAAAGGACAAAAGCATGTTAAGACAATAGTTTCCCTGACAAAGGCCAGGAGAGACAGGGAGGGAGAGAAGGGGATGAGTGAAATGAAGAAGTTTTACTTCTGCCTAAAATATTTTATTTGAGAGGAGAGAGGA
>NW_024350926.1:2051702-2143628 GCF_902729225.1 Pteropus medius | reverse complement strand
TTACTGTCCACTTTCATTTTTGCTGCTTTATCTCATTTTCATACCAATTCTGTAGAATTCTTTATTCCTATTTTATAGCTGAAGAAGCCCAGAGAAGTTATTAATTAGCTCACAATTACACAACTACTAAGTGACAACACCAGGAGTTTACCTCAGGTCTATCTGAGTCCAAAATCCGTGCTCTTTCCACATCGCCATGTTTATAAAAGTCACAAAAACATATATACCATACAATTCCCCTTACTCAGCACTCTCAGGGATGAGTCATGTTGAACAGAGGAGTAAGCGAAAAGCCATCCTCTAGGAAACATCGTCCAAACCCTCCAAGGTTAGAGCAGAGAATACTCCAGAAACCTGTGGGAAAGATGCTTTTCCTCTCCGCATTTCTTTTCCCTCTTGGGCTTCTGGCTTTTGAAGCCCAGTACATCTGGTGTCTGACACATTCCCCCTAAAACTCCAGCAAAAGATAGCCAAAGATCCCTTTTTCTTTTTGCTCCCTCCAAGTACAAATCAGATAGATTGATAATTCAGAAATAATTCAGAAATAATCTTAGCACATACTAAGGGAAAACAAAATAGGAAACATTTACAGAAAATACAACCAGCATAAAGCAGTTGAATTTCCAAAGCACAGTTTTCTGATACCAAATTGGACACCCACCCAGTCCTGAATGTTAAAACACGGCCCTTGGTCCTAAAGGGTAGTACGACCCTGCGGGCTTGTTCCTCATCTCATTCCTCAGCGTTTTGCTATCTCTTAGCCAGTTGGCTTTCAATACTTATCTTGTCCTTAGTCCTAGAAATGGGTCTAAACATCCTTCTACTGCTTCCATATGTAACCTCCCTATATTTTAGATTCCTCATCTGTATAAAAAGGGAATAATAAAAATATCTAACTCATAGAGATCAAATGGGGAGATCAAGTAAGTACATGGCACATAGCAAACGCTTATCACATTTTTTTCTTCTTTTCCCATCTCTGCACATGTGCATCACCATTATCATCGCCATCCACCTGACGATTACAGCTAATGACTGAGCACCTACTGTGTCTCAGGCACCGTTCTAAGCACTTAACATGCATTAACTAAGTTAATCCTCACCACAATTTTATGAGGTAGGTACAATGACCACTTGCATTTTATGAAGACACTGAGGCACCAAGAGGACAAACAAGTTGCTCGAGTTCAAAAGCTGGGACTCAATCTAGCCAGCTGGGCTCCAGACCCAGCACTTCTAACCACCATGCTACACCATGTACAAAATGGATTCTTCTGTTCTGAAAATTAGCCATCTAGATTTCTATCCCTTCAACTCAGTTTGCCTTTCTGGTCCATCTCCATCCCCAACCAGGGCCTGTAAGTTGACATTAGAGCAAGAAGAGATAGAATTGAGGGAACATAAAAAAGAGCCTACAAGTGTATCTAATCATATAATCACAGAGATATAATTTATGATTAAAGGTATAACTATTTTATAATCTTCAGTTTTGTTTGAATTCTTAGAGCAGGCATTTAATACTTCCAAAAATCAATTAAAAATATTTAAAGTAGATTGATCGTGGGGAAAAAAATTACCAAGCATAAATAACTTTGGAAAGGAAGAAGAGACTGCATATAGGGGGGAATGTATTTGTTTGTTTAATGTCAGTTAAACTGTTTAAAACAATAACTTATCAGTAAATGCTGAATATTTTCCCATGTGATTGGGACCATGATTAAGAACAAGGATCAAGAGCTGACATGGGCTGAATTTCAGCAATACTACTTTACTAGCTGTTTGAATTTTACTTAACTTCTGTGTTTTCTCATCTATAAGTGGGAATAATGATACCAATCATCTAGGGATATTGTTAGGCTTAAAGTAAGACAATATAATTAAGATGCGTGTATGGCATATTTTTTCTAACATCGCTATAACCGCTGAAGAGTATCCTGTCTTATGGCTGTGCCAGGATTCATTTAACCAGTCCCACACTGTTAACATTTGGATCATTTTCAATACTATCAATATAAAAAGATTTTCCAAATATCTGGTTATTTCTGGGGTATCAAAGAATACCAACATTGTAACCTTGTGACACACATTATCAAATTATCAATCAATATGTAGTTTTACCAAGTTAATCTCTATATTGAGGGTATTCAGTCAATTCTTACCGCTAATTGATTATTCTAAAGGAATATGCTAATTTTATAGGCCCAAAAAACCTTATGTTGTTATTTTACTTATATATTAGATGTTTCAATTTCTTCTTTTGTTGTACTATAAAGCTCTTAGGCTTCTGAGACTAGCAGAAAAATATAAGAATAATTGGAATAGGTAAAAATTTTAATGTAGCATATTAAAGATGTGGCATTTCAAGTCATTTATGTGGGGACGAATTTTCCCAATAGTTTTCAAAGTACTCCCTAAAGCATCTCCCGCGGGGAGGGTGGGAATGGGGGCAGGGGTTGCTGGTAGGTTGGAATAACTCTTATCTTGCTCCATTTATACCACATTTATCTGTTTTATATATTGAACGTATTGGTAAATTGAGCTGACGTGTTCTGGACCTGAAAACAAAAGCAAAATCATATTTAATGAAAGGTTTTGGGACAATTAGTGTTTTGCGATATAAAATAAATGACTCTCACATCCTATACAAAAATATTTATCAGCTGGATTAAAACATTAAATGGAGGGAAACTCCATAAACTACCAGGAAATATAAGCAAGCATTAATTTCTTTTCAAGCACATTGATAAAACTAGAGATCATAATGAGAGGCACTATTTGTTTGAGTTGGTTTTTCCTAAAATATGTGCCTCTGACACAGATTCAAAATCTTTTTTTTTGTGGCCAAAAAAGTGTGGAAATGCTACATAATAACAGTGCCAAGGGGTGGCTTAGGGCGTCGAACACCCTCATTATCTCTATCAGCATCCCCAGATCACCCCAAAATGTACACTCTACATAAAACTATGCAAAACAAACAAATGTAACTGAAGGACATATCCTAGTATCTTATACTGCAAGCAAATGCTTGACACTAAGCCCTTCCTCTAACTAGACATTCTGGAGCCTGCACTGCTGCTCTCTGGAAAGAGTCACAATGTCATCAGCACAGAAAGGCTCTGAGAAGTTCTAGCATGGGAAAAGAAAACTAACTTCATTTACTCACCATTTCCTAAATTCATCTGACTACAGAACCCTTCCCTCAACGTGATACCTATTAATATCCATAGAATTCATGGAGCACATCTTAGTAAATGCTAGGATATATGAAAATTAGTATTTGAATGGGAAAATGCTGGGGAGAGGAGTTCTTGTGAAAGGTGTAGTGTCCATTTATTGTTATTTAACCAACAGTCAACTTGAGGTTCTGATATTGTGATCTGCTGACACCTAGTGCCAATGTTTTAATTTAGCACATACACATAATTTCCTACAATATATTGCTGCCCATTTAAATAAAACTCCCTGCCTGCAGACTGCCTTGAATTTAAATTCCCATATATTATCATTATGATGAACTTATATCTTGGAATAGTATCAAAGGTTTATATAAACGATCCATGGGGCTAAAAAAGTATGCTTGTACTTTTTCTCTTCTCACCTGTTAAAATGTCTTATGAAATTATACGTATATAAAATGTGTCAAGCACTACTTGTTCTGACCTTTTCATGTCATACTCATATAAGGAACTGAATGAGACTGTATTCGGGATAGAGCTAGAAGGTTCAGAGAGAGAGGTCAGCCCATTCTACAGAAACTCGAGATTATTCATAGGGAAAGAAAGAGAAGAGGTAAAGGTAATACAATTGCAGTAATAAGCATTCTCCTGCACCAAAGACAGCGGTTATTTGGTCCAGCCATTTAAAATTGTTAATATGAATTGTAAAATGTTAGGTCTAAGAGCATTAAGATTAAATTCATGATCTGTATTAAATGTGCCTCTGTATGTTTAATGTCAATGCAAATGCTGTTTGCATAAATATATTGTATTAATAACTTCCAGGTTCTTTTGCTGCTAGTTTGAGATAATCAGATCTTATATTTTAGTAAGAATTCTCGTACTACAATGTCAATTTTAATTATCACTTGATAACTCTTATTCACCATATGATAGACTTAGTATTTTTGAGTATTTGAAATCTGAATTAAATAGTATCTAATCTAAGTATTGCTGGGAACCAAAAACCAGTTCCTCATTGTGTATTTACTTGTTCACTTACAGCTACTAAGTTGTTGTGAATATGTTATATGTGCATGTGTGTATTTTGTGTAAATTCTGTTTCTAACTGGAACGTGGCACCGACAGTTAAGTGCTGGTTCTTTTGAGTTCGCCATGTCTAGGCTACTGTGTGACACGTGATAACTCAACCCTCTATCAAAATTATCGTGAGGATTTATCCATACATTTTGGCATGAGGTCCTTTGGCTTTCATTGGATATAAACAAAATCCTAAACTCAATGTAAACTCAGGCACTCAAAACTTCATGTTTTAAGGTGCTCACTTAAACGATCGTAAATAATATCACTTGGTTTTAGATTAGTATCAAAATAGCAATGCAATTTTTTTTAATATTGTAGAGAATTTGTGGATTTCTATGAACATATGCTTGGATCATAGACTGAGAAACACTGCCATGGATTCATTCAAGAATATTTATTGAGGGTATTGTGTGCCTGGCACAGGGAATCCAACAATCAGCAAACTGCCTGCCCTTATGAACAGTCTTACAGTCTAATGGAAAGGAGGACAACAGACAAGTAATTATATCATTTCAGACAGTGATCAGTGCTGTAAGGAAAGTGAGCAGGATAAAGGAATGGAAAGTGAAAAGGACAGAGACACTGTTTTAGATAGGCTGGAAGGAAAGGCATCCTGTCTGACATATGAGCAGACACCTAAATGAATATTATTTGGGGAATGGTTTTCTAGGCAGAAGAGCAAGTGTAAAGGCTTTGAGACAGGGATGTACTGGAGTGTTTGAGGACCACCCGAGAGGCCACTGTGGCTGAAGCATTAGCTAGGAAAAGAATGTCAGAGAAGTGGCCAGGGTCCAGATCACAGCATCCTGCAATGTAGTAATGAATTTGGTGGTAGTTCTTAGGGAAAAAATGGGAATGCGGAGGCATGCTTTAGATAGATGTGAGATGTATATATTGTCTCTAAAACTCCACTTTTTTCCTTTTAATTTGTAAAATCAACTTTATTGAGGTATAATTTACACATGACAAACACACTCATTTTAAGAGTACAGTCAGATAAGTTTTGGCAAATGTATATATCCATGTCGTCATCATTATAATCAAGATGAAGAATATTTCCATCATTCTAAAAAGTTCCCTTGTTCCCTTTTGCAGTCAGTCCCCAGCCCTTGAACCCTGACCAGAGCCAGGACACTCTGGAATTTGGGGACTCATTTTTAATGTGGACTTTGAGGACCTAGATTTGTGTTATCCAATATGGAAGCCACTAGCCACATGTGGCCACTTAAATTTAAATAAAATGAACAATTCAGTTTCTCAGTTGCATTGGCCACATTTCTAAAGCCTCACAGCCAACCTGTGGCTAGTGGCTGTCATACTGGACAGGACATGTGTAGGATTCTTCCATCCTTACAGACAGTTCTATTGGGCAATGCTTAGATGTTACCTTGATGGAATTTGACCTCTACCACATGGAGGTAGGCCACACAGCATGAAAACTGAGTAAATCCTACAAGTCACTTTATCTAGCTTTATGTTACTATCTGTGTTTACTACCTTTATCACCGAGTTAATAAAGCCCATGGGTGTGGAAGGGGGAGGAGTATTCACTGGGACAGCATGATAATGGCAACAGTAATTAGGAAGTTGTTCACTACACAGAAATTCTTTCTCCATTACTACATTTAAAGGATATCCTATTTTTATTTGGGGAAATGGTAATTTCCCCTATAACTCATAAAGCATAATTTTAAGTAAAATTAAACCTCAAAATAGTAGTCTTACTAAATCTATAAATATATATATATATTTTTGGAAGGGGGATTCTAAAGCAAATATGCTAACATATTAACATTTGTTAAACCTAGTAGCAGGTGGTACACGAATAATTCTTATATTCTTTTCTGTATACTTTCGAATGTTTAAAATATTTTCTAGCATACCTCAGAGATACTGGGGTTCATTTCCAGACCATCACAACAAAGCAAATATCACAATAAAGCAAGTCAACACAATTTTTTTGGTTTCCCAGTGCATATAAAAGTTATATTTACAATACAATGTTGTCTGTTAAGTGTGCAATAGCATTGTCTAAAAAAATGTACTTACCTTAATTTAAAAATACTTCATTACTAAAAAATTTTAACCATCATCCTCAGTGAGTTGTAATCTTTTTGCTGGTGGAGAGGTTGGCCTCAATGTTGATGGCTACTGACTGATCAGGGTGGTGGCTGTTGAAGGCTGGAGTTGCTATGTCAATTTCTCAAAAATAAGACAATGAAGTTTGCTGCACCGATTGACTCCTCTTTTCATGAAGGATTTCTCCGTAGCACATGATGCTGTTTGACAACATTTTACCCACAGAACTTCTTTCGAAATTGGAGTCAATCCTTTTGAACAGTGCTGCTCCTTTATCAACTAAGTTTATGTAATATTCTAAATCCTTTGTTGTCATTTCAACAACCTTTATAGCATCTTCACCAGTAGTAGACACAGAGACACAAAGTGAGCAAATACTGTTGGAAAAATGGCATCAATAGACTTGCTCCATGCAGGGTTGCCACACACCTTTAATTTGTAAAAAATGCAGTATCTGCAAAGTGTGATAAAGCAAAACAATAAAAAAGTATGCCTGTAAAATAAAAAAAAAATAGGCTTTTATTTTAAATGTTGGACAAAGATATGTAATATTACCAAGATTGTTCTTGAACTGATTAAATGATACAGGTTAAAAACACTATGCACTATAGTACAGTATGGTGGTTAGTATAGCATGAGTCACCATAGCATAATGGTTAAGCATACACACTCTGGAGCCAGATTGCTTGGGTTTTCATCCTAATTATGCCACTTAGTAGCAGTGAAACACTGAGCAAATTACTTAACCTCTCTGTGCCTCAGTTTTCTCATCTGTAAAATAAGAAAATAGTAACTGACTTGTAGGGATATTAGAAGGATTAAGTAAATAAATGTACAGACCCTGGTACACAGTAGATGCTCAATAAGTGGTTAAAAGCATGATGATGACAGTATAATTCTGTTTTCTTTAAAAAGTAGTTTTAGAAAAAAGAAATGGAAAGATCCATAAAAAATGTTAACAACTGTAACCTCTAATTGATAAGAAATTTTAATTTTCTTGATTTTTACTTATTTTTCTAAACATCCTACATCAAGCAATTCCTTTTGTACTTTAAACAACAGAAACACAGAAACAACTCTTGGCTTAAGCCCGTTCCTCAAAGTGCCCACCAGTTTGATCCCTGGACCAGCACCAGCAGTACCAGAGAACTTGACAGAAATACAGATTCTCAGCCTTCATCCCAGATATACTCAATTTGGGGTGGAGCCCAAAAATCTGTTTCGGCCTTACATTTGATTCTGCTTACTAAAGTTTGAGAACTACTGTGCTAAGGCACACCTTCTAGCTTTGTACTTGACCTCTCTCACCTTTCCATGATAAATACAGCCAATCATTCTTTCTTAAATATACTCTGCAGTTCTTGGTACATGAAGTCCTCCTTCCACTCTTGGATATACCTACTCCGTGATTTTTTTTTTTTTTTTTTTGAGAATAGCTCCTCTCTGTCCCCAGTTACTGCCAGATAACGAAAATGAAAATGCGTTTGGGAACCAGGCAGGAAATCTGTGTCAAGGGAGCCTGTGTGCCACCTTAAAGAGTAAATTGTTGGCCACTGCCCAAAGATGTTCACATTTTTAAAAAAGTTAAATTGCTGCTGGCCAAACAAAAAGACATCTAAACCAAGTTTAGTCAATGGCCACCAGTTTGTACTCACTTTTTGGCTAATTGTCTTAAGTCACTAAAAAGTTGTGAAATAGTAGAAAGAGGGAGGGCTGAACATGGAAGAAAACCCTGAAGTCCAGCTCTGCTACTTGCTAGCTGGGTGGTAATCATGATAATAATGTTAACCTTTCAGAATTACATCTTCTCATCTGTATAAAGATAGTACTTATCTCACAGGATTGTTTTAAAGATTAAGATAATATACTTAAAAACACCTGCCCTATAATAAGGCCTCAATACATTTTTCATAGAATTTGTGATATTTATTTTCCTATATTGTTCTGACTGATAAACTTTATTCTACTTATTCTACTTGTACTTATGAACAGTTTAGATTAGCCTATTTCTTCTATTAGACTCTGAGCTCCATTGGGATAGGGATGGCTTTCTGCATCCCTTTATGTTCCTATAACTACTTCCGTAATTAAGTCCCTCCCATATTTACCCTGAGCTTCAACAAAAGCTTGTGGTCCGAAATCTGATCATCTGAAATAGGGCTCTGAAGTAACATAACCAACTCTTAGACCAGATGTACATTTCATAGGAGAAAGTATGTGGCTGACTGAAAACAATCCCCAAAGTTTGATTCCTTTCCTTTTCCAATATAAAAGAGAAAAAACAATGATGGTTGTTCTGTTATGAAGTGGATGCCTTTTGTTTTTACATTAAGTAGATGCCTTTAGCTTTTACATTTACCAGGTTTGTTAAAAGCAATACAAGAAGTTCCCAAGTGCCATATTAGAAATTATGAAAAAAAAATGGGTTTCAGTTTTAAGTAAATTTTGGCAATTCAGATACAAGTGATGCTAAGCTGACGGTTGTAGAAGAGTTATGTATCGGAGCAGCTAGCATTAGGTACCCAGCTCATTTTTCCCATCCGGGATACTGAAACAAGAACAAGAATCTTATGTAATCTTGTGAAAATCATCCGGCAATTAAGATCATTGGATTTGGGGAGAAGAGGAAGGACGCATGTGTATCTCATATAACAGGTTAGAAACTTTCAGTATTCTTGCGGCCTTATAAAAAACAGTATGTCATATTTTGTTCTAACAAAATTTTTTTCTTACTTTATAAGTACACATGCTTTCTAAGTGCCTGTAAAAAATGAATTCACATACTGAACTTGGCATGGTTAATATCACTGCCCCTTTATTTACGTTAGCTTTCTTACTTTCTGGACTTTGACTGCATCGACAGACTCACTAAGTGACTTTCAGGTTAAAAGATCTAATTTAATTTTAGAATTGCTTGAAAACTTACCTCCTGTCTCTCCCTCCATTAACTATGCTTTATACCAGGGTATTTCTATTTTTCTCCCTCAAAAGTATAGTCCTTAAAACTAGGAGAAGTACAGTAACAAATGGGTTTAAATATCAAATTTAGTTTGGGAAGGATGTTTCTAAACAAGTTCCATATGAGAAAATGAGTACTGGATCAGTCAAATGGATTGTGCTTGACAAGCCAGAGAAAGGCCTATTTTTTCAGTCGGGTGGGAAGAGGTTATTTTTCAGAGTACAATTCAGAATGACATATTCAGGTACAATTTTTAAAATTTCACTGTTCATATGTATTAACAATAAGGAAAAACTGGCTTAGTGATATTAAGACATAAAAGTGAATGACTATTAAAATTGCACACTGTTGTCAGCTTTCACGTGCTCTGAGGCTTTCATAATTCAATTCTTTGGATTCTGTATAAGGAAAATAAAATTTCACTGCAGTTGTAATTTCCCAGTCATGGTAAAAAATAATTTCCACTTAAAGGGCAGATCCAATTTCTCAGCTTATAAATAATCAAAAATCAGTTCGAAGACCACTTACAGTTACCACCAAACTATTAACAAAAGAGAAATAAATGACTTTTCCTGCATGAATTCTTTAAGAAAAACTTTATCGAAAATTATCCTCTTCAAGATAAATAGCATTACCTATCTTGTTTGAAGGTAACATTATTTTTGCATGAGCCAAGTAGAATTGGGTGAGAAAATAACTAGCATTTGAAGGATTTCTCTTCCGAACATATCATTTCTTTTGAAGAAAATTATAGAAAACAATTAGGTGAAAGTCAGTACTAATACTCTTTAGGACTATCTATTTTACAGATAGTTTATTTCAAGCATCAAATTGTATTTACTCAAAAAAACCTAATGAGATAAAAAGTTCTCTTGGCAGCTACAAAAGACTCAAATCTCATGGACTACACTAATGTATCCTGTTTTGTGCCAAATGTTTCAGAAATTTTGAGGAAGTTCACTTATCTATAAGGTTTCCAAAGTAAGAATTTTCTGAATGATAAGTGAAATAGATGACTGTACAATAATTAAAATACTAGCTTTCAATAGACAATGTGTTTTGCATAAAAAGGCAGGTTCCAAGCACACAAGTAATAAAATAAAGCTCTTTCTCCTTAAAGGTACCATTCTCACAATCCCGAGTCACTGAGAACTGGATAACAAAGGTCTGATTTTAACAGCTCAGGATAAGATGACATATACAAACATATGTCCACTATGTGGAGGAAAAAAGGGGCCACATTCTAAACTTGACAAGCTCAGGGGAGGCAGGCCTTACAAACCCAGAGACCAAAGTAACCCATACAGGGTGGTCTGAATGCACAAACTTCCTCACTAAAAGAGGGTCATGGTGGGTAGTCTCATTCTAGGCCTGCAGAGTCATTTGACAAAGGTCAATCTTTACCCTTGAAATTGTCTATTGTCTTTGTGTACCTACAACAACATACCTTTGAAACGTCATTTTCTTTTCCAGACCCCTCCAAGGCATAGCCGCTAGCACCAGAACACGAGACCATTGTTATCTTGTTGCCCACATACCATCTCTACATGTAGTAAACGTTCCCCCAGTGTAAAAGAAATATGTGTCTCTGCGTTTTACTTTTTATCCGATTTCAGAGATATCCCCCCTTTTCCTTCTCCCACCTCTCCAATCTACCACCAATGAATTATACATAATCCTCCTTAGGTCTGTCTCTTCATTTGATTTTAATGTACAAAATAAGCTGCAAAACTGCCATTCTCTGTAGCATCTTCGCAATTTGTTGAGATTTTGCTTCCCAGTTCAAACTTTTATAAGACTTTTTCTTAGGCTGGATGTTCTTTTGTCAATAACTATAATAGTAACCAGGAGTTAGTTACTATTTTATTAACATTGGCCTAACCTTTCCTGCCTATATCCCTGTCAGTAAAATGGGTACAGATCTAGGTCTGAATGCCTATACAGTCACTTACTGACTGCATGAACATGAGCAAGTCATTTCCTTTCTGGACGTGTTTCCAAACGAGGTTGTAAAGAAGAGCAAATGATATCGTGAATGTAAATGCTGACAGACATATATTAAGGACTTAATAGATGATAGCTGTTATTACTCTGAGAAGAGGTATTATTTGTACTGCGAACCGCAAAGACGTACAGAGAACGAGGAAACAAATGGCGCCTCAACGACCCCCAGTAGAGGGGGGAAAGGCAGAATTGGGGTCTCGGTCGCCTCAGTGGCTTGGAATAGCGGAGGAACGAGAAAAGAAATGTGTGGCAGAAAAAAAAGACCTTAACAAACACTCCGAGAATCAATTCGCTATTTTTTTCCTTTTTCTCTTATGCCCTCCAGCCTAGGGAAGACCATTTCACTCAACTTCCCAGCCCGCCATATCGCTGGTCATTTATTTACTGTACCTTCTTCACTGAGAGCCTTCCATTTCCCTCCCCTTCTAGAAGTGAACTTCAGACTCTGCTTCCGACACACATTCTCTGTAACTCCGTTTTTACCAAGTTTCCCTGCATCCTTCCATCCGCCGAAGAGGGAAGTGAAGCTGGACGCACCGCAGTGCATCCTAGGAAAGGTGGTCTCTCACACTCTTTTGAGTGGGCCCAGGAGTAGGGAAGATGGCAAAGCCGATCCAGTTAAAACTACAACTCCCGGCAGGCAACGTGAGTGACTAGCTTCCTTTCTGCCCCCGCCTCTATTGCCTTCCTCTTCCTCCTCTCCGCGGGGGGCTGAACCGCCTGGCCTCACGGTATTTGTAGTTCTTTATGTACCTAAGATCCCAGCACTCGACGGCCAGGAGAGAGGTTGGAGGACTCTAATTCCCAGAGGGCAGAGCGGAAGCTGCGCCTGCGCATTCTCCGTGAGGGCGTGTATGTCTGTGTGTCTGAGGGAGAGAGAGCGAGAGTCAGTGAGTGTGAGTGCGGGGTAGGGTGGTGGCCGTTACGTTCGGGGCAACGGCTACGGCAGTGGAGAAGTAAGAAGAGAAACAACGTCCGGTGCTTCCGCCTTCGCTTAGGAGGAGGAGGAGCTGGTAGGGAAAGGAAAGTGATTCGCTCTGGGCCTGGTCTAGACCCAGTCGGGCCGGTGGGGGTCTGGGCTATGAGCCTTTGAGGGTCGCTTGGGACGCGGAGCGAGACTCGAGAGCCGAGAGCTATGTCTCAGCCGCCGCCGCCGCCTCCGCTGCCGCCGCCGCCTCCTCCCCCTGAGGCTCCGCAGACTCCGCCGTCACTGGCGGCGGCGGCGGCGGCTGCTCCGGGGGGCCTCTCGAAGCGGAGAGACCGAAGAATCCTCTCCGGAAGCTGCCCAGATCCGAAGTGCCAGGCGCGTCTGTTCTTCCCGGCCTCCGGTTCTGTCAGCATCGAGTGTACCGAGTGCGGACAGCGGCACGAGCAGCAGCAGCTGCTGGGGGTGGAGGAGGTGACCGACCCGGACGTAGTGCTACACAACCTGCTGCGGAACGCGCTGCTGGGGGTGACGGGGGCACCCAAGAAGAACACGGAACTGGTAAAGGTGATGGGCCTTTCCAACTACCACTGCAAATTGTTGTCGCCCATATTAGCTCGGTATGGAATGGACAAACAGACAGGCCGGGCTAAGCTTCTCCGGGACATGAACCAGGGCGAGCTGTTCGATTGCGCTTTACTGGGTGACCGCGCCTTCCTCATCGAACCAGAGCATGTTAACACGGTGGGCTATGGCAAGGACCGCTCCGGAAGCCTCCTATATTTACATGACACCCTTGAAGACATCAAGCGGGCCAATAAAAGTCAGGAATGCCTCATTCCAGTGCATGTGGACGGGGATGGACACTGCCTCGTGCATGCTGTGTCCCGGGCTCTTGTAGGCCGGGAGCTCTTCTGGCATGCCTTGAGAGAGAATCTGAAACAGCACTTTCAGCAGCACCTGGCCCGATATCAAGCCCTGTTCCATGACTTCATTGATGCTGCTGAGTGGGAGGACATTATCAATGAGTGTGACCCTCTGTTTGTGCCACCTGAGGGTGTTCCCTTGGGCCTGAGGAACATCCACATATTTGGCCTTGCCAACGTGTTACATCGTCCTATTATTCTGTTAGATTCTCTCAGTGGTATGAGAAGCTCTGGTGATTATTCAGCCACATTTCTGCCTGGGCTCATTCCTGCAGAGAAGTGCACTGGAAGAGATGGTCATTTGAACAAACCAATCTGTATTGCATGGAGTAGCTCTGGTAGAAACCATTATATCCCCTTGGTCGGCATAAAGGGGGCCGCTTTGCCCAAACTGCCTATGAATTTGCTTCCTAAAGCATGGGGTGTGCCTCAGGACCTTATTAAAAAGTACATCAAACTTGAGGAGGATGGTGGTTGTGTTATTGGAGGAGACAGAAGTCTACAAGATAAATACTTACTTAGGCTTGTTGCTGCTATGGAAGAAGTCTTTATGGACAAACACGGTATCCATCCTAGTTTGGTTGCTGACGTCCATCAGTATTTCTACAGAAGGACTGGGGTAATAGGAGTTCAGCCTGAAGAAGTCACAGCAGCTGCTAAAAAGGCAGTAATGGATAATCGCCTTCACAAATGTTTGCTCTGTGGTGCCCTTTCTGAACTTCATGTTCCTCCAGAGTGGTTGGCTCCAGGAGGGAAACTGTATAACCTGGCAAAAAGTACTCATGGACAGCTGAGGTCTGACAAAAATTATAGCTTTCCCTTGAACAATTTGGTTTGCTCGTATGATCCAGTGAAAGATGTTCTGGTACCAGACTATGGATTGAGTAACCTAACAGCTTGTAATTGGTGCCATGGCACATCTGTGCGAAGGGTCAGAGGAGATGGGTCTATTGTGTATTTGGATGGGGACAGAACTAATTCTAGGTCCACTGGTGGCAAATGTGGTTGTGGATTCAAACATTTTTGGGATGGTAAAGAGTATGACAATCTACCAGAAGCTTTTCCTATTACTTTGGAATGGGGTGGCAGAGTGGTCAGAGAAACAGTATATTGGTTCCAGTATGAAAGTGATTCATCTTTGAATAGTAATGTTTATGATGTTGCAATGAAACTTGTTACCAAGCACTTTCCAGGAGAATTTGGGAGTGAAATCCTAGTTCAGAAAGTTGTCCACACTATATTGTATCAGACTGCCAAAAAGAATCCTGATGATTATACTCCTGTAAATATAGATGGTGCTCATGCCCAAAGAGTTGGAGATGTACAGGGACAAGAGTTGGAGTCTCAACTCCCAACCAAAATTATTCTTACTGGACAGAAAACAAAAACTTTGCACAAGGAGGAGTTAAACATGAGTAAAACTGAAAGAACTATTCAACAGAACATTACGGAACAGGCTTCTGTAATGCAGAAACGGAAAACAGAGAAGTTAAAACAAGAACAAAAAGGGCAGCCCAGGACTGTTTCTCCCAGTGCCATTCGTGATGGTCCGTCCTCTGCACCTGCTACCCCTACCAAGGCTCCCTATTCACCAACAACATCTAAGGAAAAGAAGATCCGGATAACAACTAATGATGGACGACAGTCCATGGTTACACTTAAGTCATCAACAACCTTTTTCGAACTCCAGGAAAGCATAGCCAGAGAATTCAACATTCCTCCATATTTACAGTGTATTCGATATGGCTTTCCTCCTAAAGAGTTAATGCCACCCCAAGCAGGAATGGAAAAGGAGCCAGTTCCTTTACAGCATGGTGACAGAATTACAATAGAGATTCTAAAAAGTAAAGCAGAAGGTGGTCAGGCTGCTGCAGCACACTCGGCCCACACTGTGAAAGAAGAGATTGCTGTTACTGGTAAACTGTCATCTAAGGAACTTCAGGAGCAAGCTGACAAGGAAATGTACTCCTTGTGTCTTTTAGCAACATTAATGGGTAAGATCAATTTAACATGATATTCTTAATCGTGAATTTAATACACTGAATTCTGTTGTCTTTGTGAAAAAAAAATCTATGGTCATTAAAAACTTTGATAAATATTTTAGGAGAAAATTATTTTCTTTAGCTTTTTGACAGTTAATGGATATTAGTGTGTTTCTCTACTGAGTAAATATTAAGAAAACATAAGAAAGTGAAAGTAGTCACAACCATCCCCAGATTATTTAAATATAACTTATTCTAATTTTTTTAGTAGGCTTGTAATATAGCTATTTAAAGCCTTTTTCATTCACCTCCTCCCTTGGCTCTATTGAACCTTCCCACCTTTCCCCTTTTCATTTATTTTTAAATTTTATTTTCTTGCATGTCATGTGATTTCAGGACTTCCTGTTTGATGAATTGCAGTTTCTGGTTTCGTATTCTCCCTGCCCTCCCACCTAATAGTCTTTCTCCTCCATTTCCTGTTCTCCCCTCCCCCTGTTCATCACATTTTTCTTATTTGTACATTAAGATTTGTGTTTAAGTAATTTCCTTGCTTAGTGATTGTTTGCCATCAATTGTAATGAACTGTTGTAACTTATGAGAAACATGAAGAACAGAGGTAGATGTTAATGGGTTGCTTAAGAAACATTTTTAAAAATTATTCATCATAAAGGGAAATGTCAGCAGAATATGTGATTTAAAGCTTTAGATGATTTGACATATGATCCAGTGGTGCACTTTTTACATTATTTTCATTTACTCAATCTATGTTTTTAAATCAATGTTAATATGCTTTATATAATAAGGCTTAAAGTAGAAGTAAAATTTAAATATATTACATATTAGAAGGACCTTATTGTTGCTGAGATTAGAGTTTTCAACTTGAAAAGTGATCTAAGTTTTGGTTCTGTTTTCTAAGAGTACTAAATATCAGTGGATTGGGCCTTGACCTTCCAAAATGAAGATTATTTAATCCTGACTTGTTAAATTTGGAGGGCCTAATAGTCCATAGGAGATCTAAATGCCCTCTACAAATTTATACTTGATATTGCTGATTTTATTTTGGCAGACATAGTCATTGAATTTGGGGGGGGTATGTCAAGAAATTTACTAGGCACTTTATATATTTCTATCTCAGAGTTTTTAGTTTCTTAGATACTGCATGGAATAGAGGAAAGTTTGTGTGATCTTTGGAGTCAGAAAGACCTAGACTTTGAATCTCGGCTCCACTACTTATTAACTTAGTGATTTCAGGTAAGCTGCTTAACTCCTCAATATTCCAGTTGCCTCCTCTATACAAAACACCCCTTGTAGTTGGTATACAGGGCAACAGTATAATACTCCTAGATTTCTGAAAATTAAATAACATCACAGAATGTATAAAATTAGATATATACAGAATGCACTTTAAAAAACTGGCAGTCTTAGAGGTCAAAAACAGGAAAGAGAAGGTCTTCAATAGAAGATGAACTTTTGAGGATGTGGATCATATCATAACTAACCTTGGATGCTCAGTACCTAGTACAGTGCCCAATAGGTAGTAGGCACTTTAAAATGTTTTTGATTGAATTGAATAGGTGACATTAACACGTCTAAACAAAGACTGTGTCAGCAGAAATGGAATGGAATGGTCAGCATTGAACATTGAAAAAGAGTTGAAAAGCAGAATTTGGCACTGTTTATACACTGCTGTACAAAGGGAAAAGATGTATCATCTGGGGTTCATGAAAATTCTGGTAACTAGGAAGGTAATCTCTATTGAGGGCAGGAATATGTGATCAGTCCTTGCCATGGCTTGGCTGAAAGGTCTGTATCCCTTTACTTATTCTGTATTCATCAAGCATCTATTCTGATTACTCATTTAACTCGATGATATAAATATTGATGTGTAGGTGAGAGTAAAAATGAGGGTTATGTTCACTTGGAAGGCTGTGTTCTCCACTGTAGATTAATAAATTGGCACAGGTGAGCTTATGATCAGTAGTCTAAAAGTCTGGTTGGCATGATAATGTATTTCATAACAAAAATTAGTACAATATAATTCTGATTTATAATTAGTCACTTTTGATTTTGGTTGGAGGTTTCTGTACCTGAACATCTGAGTATACTATACTAGACTGTGGACTACAGTGAGTTCAGGACAGTGTCTTTCTGTTATGACCCCCATCCCTCTTCACCTCCAACATTTGCATTGCTGCCCTTACAAGCTGCAAATTTCTTTAAATCTTCCCTTCCAGACACAAAATTTGAGCATAAAAAGAGAATTTTGCTAATTTTATAGTGGTAGCAATTGAGACTTTTTGCTTTCAAGTACTAAGACAGTGCCTCTCCTGTATAAGTTCCTACATAAATATTAGTTTTCTACCACTAATTCTCTTATAACTGCATTTGAATTCAATCTGTAGAAGATATTCTTAATAAAAAGTGGTGTGTTTGTAAAAATGTCAACTTGGGGAAAGTTATATATATATACAACCTTAAGTAAAGAGTGCTGAGAAATGATTGATGTTTAGATTGGAGTGGGTTAGAAAATAAAAAAGGATGGCTTACTTAGAAAATTACAAGTTTCAAAATGCAGAAATTACTTTATGAATTAACAAGTATAAGTTAAGTTGCTGATGTGTTAGTTTAGAAAATAGCCCATCAAGCCTGATGCTGTTCAAATATTTGGCTCCTGATTTAGGTTTAGGTTTTTTTTAGGATTTTAAATACTACCTTTTTTAAGAGAGGATTTCTCCTGATCACCTTATCTAAGGGTTTGAGAGATCTTTGCTAACCATTCTAAGTCGGTCTCCTCTATCATTTTATCCTCTTAATTTCTCTCATAGCACTTATTACAAGTTTTCATTATCTTATTTGTTGACCTACTTATTCATTCACCTCCTTCACTGTATTATAAACTCCAAAAAGGCAGAGATAGTAGCCTGTTTGATTCGCCAATGAAAATCCTGTCACTTAGTACAGGGCCTGACACTTATTAGGTGTCAAGTAAATGATCGTCGAATGAATGAATGCAGATTATTTCAGCAAATTGAATGTCTGCTATGAGTTAGAGACTGCTGGAGGTACAAAGATGAATGAGGCACAGTCCTTGCCCTCCATAAACTTACCTGCCAGATCCCAACTGAGGGCTTCCCATACTTTTATTGCTTTCATCAAAAGATCTCCAGCTTTCTTTTCTCTATATATAAAAATTGTAAAAACTATGTAAAAATAGAGGATTGTATATCTTCATTAAATAGGCTGACTACTCGATAGTCAAGGATATGTGCTTTTTAATCATTGTTTTTAAGTAGAATAATATTAAATAGAATTTACATTTATTATGTATTTATGTCAACAAGACATTAAATGAATGCATCAGTCTTTTGCTTGGCATGAACCATTTATGGAACTAGTCACTTTGAATCTTGTGGTAGTTTTAAAATGAAATAACAATGTTTTACCTATAATATTTCACATTTTAATCTGCCTTATCCAGACCACTGGGGGGTTATTGAACAATTAACAATTGAACAACTTTTGCAGACTATAATCTTCATTATTTATATAGTATTGGAGTGACTGTAACTCTGGTATTACAAAATGTGTTATTAAATTTTATTGTAAACCTTTTTTTGTGGATTTTCTTTTGGAGATATGATAGATGGTACCTCGATTACCATAAATACTAGGCTAATTTATTTGTTCTTAGTATTCTAGTCTACTAAGTTTCTAGTTAATTTTCTTCTTCAAGAGGTAAAGACAGATGTGTAAAAAACAGAATTTGCTAGTTTGGACTTGCTTTAATGGAATTAAGCTACTTGTGGTATTTACCCCATTCACTACAAAGTTTAGCGACCTCTCAGGAGTTGAGAAACTTGTTTGATTTTTGTATACTTTCTGTTTCTTGGAAAAACTTTATGGATTTTTAATATACATTTTTTGAAGTGCACAATATTTTGTAATTTCATAATGCCTCTTGATGTTATAACTGTCTTAGGATTTTCCATAATTACACTTGGGATTCAACACTTGTTTTAGATGACATCGATAATATCGTATTGTACCTTGATTATTTTCTTCAAATGTTGGGTGGAGGACAGTTTCAAATCTAGATAGTATTTAATGCATATTATTATTCTTTACATGCCATCTGATAGCCCTTCTAATTTATTTATATACAGCATATTTGTAATGGAGCAGTCATAAAGTTGATTTTAAAATAATTCATATAGATATATCTTAAGATAAATGTGTAATGAGTGGTGATTTTATACTGTCATACTTTGAAGATTAAGTTAAACATTGATTCTGTTCCTTTCTGTACTCAGCTACTTTGATAGCTTTTATTTTCCTTCTTTTTTTTCCAAGATAATATTTTTAAAAATTCAAAGAATTCAAGTATGCATAAAATAAAACATGATAATTTTCTTTAACATTTGCACACCCCAGAAAGAATCAGATTCTCTGTGTGTGGCATACACATTTACACACAGGTTTGTGTGCATATATGTGAATGGTAAATACATCTTTTAATGCTGACGATGATGCCAAAAGCTGTATGAGCTGGATACACTTAAGGGATTGAGTAAAAGGAGAGAAACAAACATACCTTTTTTTAGAAATGGTTTTGGCTGTTGATAAGGTGATGCATTTTTGGATGGGAGGATCTGTAGGAAGGGTGGAGAGGTGGCAACAGTTCTTTCAGCTAATGAATACCTTTAGGATTCTTTCTAGTAGAAGTAGTCTCATGTTTCTGGGACTACTATTTACATTTTGTTCAGTTTATTTTATGGTCATTTACAGAGGAAGGATTTGTGGAAGACAAGATGTGAACAGAGATTCTGCATGGTGGTGGTGTAGATTTTTTCTACATTTATATGTGCACAATATGTTGGATATAAGTATTTTACAATTGTACAATGAAGAAACAGTTGAATTATAAAGTAAAATTAATTGGAGGCTAACATAAAAATGTGAATTAATAGAATTCTTGCTATATGCTTTAACCAACTATTCCTATTCTCTAAGAGATTGTTTTTTAATGAAATGGCAGAAAAATAATTCTCCCACTTGTTTTTAAGATCTACTATCTTAGCAACTTTCAAATATGAATACAGTGTAATTAACTATAGTCAACATGCTGAACATTACATCCCTATGACTTATTTATTTTATAACTGGAAGGTTGTACCCAAAAGTCTTTCCCTTTGTTTTTGCTATGATTTTGTTTTACTAGATTCACGAAGAAATACGGATAGTACCATTACTTATATTTTATCCATAACATTGAAGAACAGTTTTCATTGTGCTGCTTCAATTAAGTTTTTTCAGGACTTTATTCACACATTGTTAAAAGGAAAAACCTCATTCATACTAGTTATATACATTTATTCACCAAATGGTAAGAGTGGCTACTGTCCAGCACTGTGCCAGGCCCTGGGAATAGAAAGTCAGATAGGCCACTGACCTTTTCGTGACTGAAAAGCATCTAGTCTAGAAGGGGAACAGAAAAGTAACCTGCAGTGTGCAGCAAGGAAGGTACCTACCTAACCATCACTCTGAAGAATCCTAGAGGAAGACACCTAAGTTGAGTTTCATTCATTCATTTACTTAAAATTTATTGAGGTAACATTGGTTAATAACATTATATAATTTTAACTAATCAAAAACAGATTCACAAATGTAGTGGACAATTTGGTGATAGAAGGGAGGGAGGTTGGGGGCCTAGGAGAATGGGGTGAAGAGTTAAAGAAGTACAAATTAGTAGTTGATAGCTGGTCATGGGGATGGGGAGCACAGCAGAGGGAATGCAGTTAGTATTAATATGATGGCTAGATGAAGGGCCAGGGGAGGGAGGGAACAAATGGGGAGATCATCTTATGAACTATATAGATGTCTAACCAAAGTACTGTATACTTGAAACTAAAGTAAATAAACAAATTTGGGGGAAAATAACTATATAATTTTCAGGTGTACAACATTATAATTTGATATCTGTATACTTTATTGCATGCTTACTACCAAAAGACTAGTTTCCTTTTGTTATCATATATTTGACCCTCTTTACCCGACTTGCCCTGTCCCTCTCCCTCTTCCTTTCTGGTAACCACCATTCCATTGTAGGTATCTATCAGTTTGGTTTTATTATTTCACTTTTTTTATTTCCCATATGAGTAAAATAATATGGTTTTTTTTCATCTGACTTATTTCACTTTGCATAATAACTTCAAGATCCATGTTGTCACAAATGGCAATATTTCATCTTTTTAAATGGCCGAGTAGTTAGTATTCCATTGTGTATATATACCATGTCTTCGGTATTTATTCATCTGTTGATGGACACTTAGATTGTTTTCATATCTTGTCTTTTGTAAATAATGCTGCAGTGAACATAGGGATATGTATATATTTTCAAATTAAGGAATATATAGCCTTTAGGGAGCAGTGTGTTGCTTTATGAGAATCATGTTGGGCTATGATGAGAAATGTGAGCTAGGATAGAGGACAAAGGCTCTTAGAGTGCCTTTCATGCTGTGAAAAAAGGAGCTTGGACTTTACAAAGTGGTTTTGGGTAACCATTAAACTCTTCTGAAGGCTGTATGGAGGAAGGATTTATCACAAGATCAGAGGGAAGACTAGTTTTGAGGTGGAGGCAGTAATTCAGGTAGGATATGGGCAGTGGAAAGCTGTATGAGACTGATAGGGGAATTGGGCAGTATCGTAATCCCTGCTTCCTAATCTCTAATTCCTTTCCTTGGTTCTATTACCAACAGACATGACTTCAGTGGGAAGTATGTGAATACCAAAGGAAGTAATTTGCCAATTTTTTTTTCTCTCTACCAGTTGTTGATGCCATGGATTTATGTGAAAAAAGACCATGAATAGTTCTGTCAAATTTGTTGTAACACAATTTGGCCTCTAGTAGAGGTTTAGTATTACTGGAAAGGGTATAAGCTTCTGAGGGAT
The DNA here is from genome assembly GCF_902729225.1 of Pteropus medius. Taxonomy (NCBI): domain Eukaryota; kingdom Metazoa; phylum Chordata; class Mammalia; order Chiroptera; family Pteropodidae; genus Pteropus; species Pteropus medius. The sequence goes on along the minus strand of NW_024350926.1, from coordinate 2,121,546 downwards.
ATACAGGATTCAAATCCTGGCTCTGCCACTTACTAGTACTTTGATCTAGAGAGAATTACTTAAGCTCTCTGGGCTTGTTTCCTTGTCTGCAAAATAGGGCTTAGTTGTGATGAGAAAACGAAACTCTACAGTGCCTGCTTAGAGCTGGGTAGATAATAGATGCAGGGTTGGATGGCAATAGAGCATGCACTATCAGTGGGGCCTCTATTGCCCCGAAGTGGGTGAAAACTGGTTCTTGGGGAAGGGAGAGGGTGAAAAAAATCTTACTCCGTTTAATGAATACAGCTCAGATATACATATAGTACTGAAACAGATAAACAGTATATCTCTAGTATTCAAATGTCATGGGGGAGGGTAGACTAGGAACAATATCTAAAAAGGATTCTTAGGGAGAGATAATGAAAACAAGATTGATAAACACTCCAATAAGAGTTCTTATTTTTAGAGCTCTATCTGTTTTAGGTATGTAAAATACTAAGAAATGTCATTTTCTTACTTGTATTTAGGTGGTCAGTTCTGAAGAATTTACTATTTTGGTACCTGTTCAGATTTTTACCAAAAAAAAAATATATAAGTGTTACCATATAATTTTTTGATATATTTTTCAAGTAAATGATATCCTAGAGTATTTATAAAATACTAAGGACATTTAAGATAATAATAAATAATAAGGTAATTGATAATAACTGAAAAGTTGTCATTATAGAAATAATTTATCCAAATGAAGTTTAGTAAGTTTGTTAAACTTAAATATAGCCATATTCTAGTAGTACTGTCTCGTTAGTGAATGAAGTGTCTATGTGTAAATAAATGTTGTAGTTAACTGAAACTAAGTGCCAGGGTTTTTAAAATTTATATACTTTAATCTGCTATACTCAATAAGTTTAGCCAACTGCCATGAAAATTCATATTGTTTATGAATGTGAAAAGGGGCTGAAGCTCTGTGAGATTATAGGTATGTAGTGATTAATTTCACATCATCAGTAATCTCCATTCAAAGCTCAGATCTGATAGTATAATCTTCTAGTAGGAAAGATAAAAGTTAACTTTTTCCTGTTAAAATTAACTTTAAATAAAGTCCCGATTATAAAAGTAGTACTGTATATTATCAAATTAGAAACGATGAAAGTATAAAGACACCAATCTCAAACCAAAAGTGGCTTTTCTGTTCCTTCCATTCTTTATTGACTTCTTCAATAGTGGTTATCATTTTTAATTTTTTCTTTGAAAGTTCGCATTGAAATAGACACTATCAAAGAATGTTCTTAAAATATGTTTTTGTGGAATAGTGGTTTGTCTAAAGGTTATTCTAAATCTTCTACAAGTTATTTTCCCCTTAAATTTCTATTTTAAAAAAGACTCTTTTGGAACAACAAAATACAACATTAATTACTTATCTTCAGCCTACCTGTTTGCTTTTCTCTCTAGCCCCTCCATCTGTTTTTATTTGGTTTTAATATAAATATAGAAAATAACAATTTTCTACTTTTAAAAATTATCTTTCTATAACCTTTTCTGTTGTTCTAGTCCAAGGTTGCAAACTAGTTTTCTTGGAGCTATACTGAGTTTTCAGATCTACTGTGTTTAATACGTCCAGCATTGACTCATGTAGTTTTAAAGACATTTCTGAATTCGTTCCTACATTTAAAAATTGGGAGAATTCACATTAAAAACCCATACTTCTGGCTTCTCTTGAAAAGCCATATGGTCTTAAACATTGGCCTGTACTTTTCCATGAGAGCACTTGGTAGTCGCTGTCACCTTTCGATGGGCCATGCATTTTCTAGTGTGCCATAACCCCATCACTCCATATCATCTCCCTATATGTTATACCAGGCAGCATCACTCATTTAGGAGATGTGCCTTGCAATCTCTACTAAAGTTTAATCCATATTAAAGCAACCCTGGGTTGAACTCCTTTGTTGCTAATACTGTGTCTGTTTTCATCTTACAGGAGAAGACGTATGGTCTTATGCAAAGGGGCTTCCTCATATGTTCCAGCAAGGTGGTGTATTCTACAACATTATGAAGAAAACCATGGGTATAGTTAATTTCTAATTTTATTCTTAGATACTGTCTTTACTGAAGCTGTTACAGGTTTAAGAAAGTTCAGATAGTATTCTTCTAAAACTATTCCCAATGTTAATTTTCAGTATATATTCTTCTTTAGCAGTCTGCTTAGTTAAAATGGATTATTATCCTGATATGGTCAGCTATGTTTTCTGCTATAATATTACTAAAAATCCCCTATCATTTTCTTGCTGCTATTTTTTCATTTAAATTATGTATATGATTCTTAACAATTGAAGACAAATTGTGAAATTAGAAGCAGATTTGGTTATAATGCTAGTGACTATCCCAGAACTTTTTATAATGCTAGTGACTATCCCAGTATTTTTATTGTTGTGTTTTGGCTATGATTATTATATACCTCACTGCTTTCTGGATTTTAGAAAACAGCTCATTTTACATTTATTTTCACATCACATGTGCATTGTTTACAAAGATATGTGTGGATGTTTATCTTCATAATTTTAAGGTTTTAAGAGAGAGGATGCCAGTGTGTGTGTTTGGAACTCACGTGTATTTTTTGAAGGATTCGATGTGAATGCTTTTGGTCTTAAGAGTCAGTCACTCTGGCTTATCTCACTTCACTTACCTGACCTCAGTGTACATTAAGTACATCATCTCTTCCTCACCTTTTTTCATTCTTTAACACCTGCCCCCAACTTGGCTATTGTAGAAATGCTCAAACATACATAAAAGTTGCAAGAGTAATATAATGAACCCTTATTTATCCACCCTCCAGCTTCAACAATTATCATTACATTTCTACCTCCTTTTCAACTGGACTATTTTTAAATAAATCCCAGAGATAATGTCATCTGTAAGAACTTAATTATGTATATCTTTTTTCTTTTTAAAAAATAACTACGATACCATTATCACATTTAAAAAATACAAATAATAAATTTTTAATTATCACGAAATATCTAGTCAGTGTTTAAATTTCTTTGATATTTGATTCTCTCAAAATTTTTTTTCCCTTGGTGTTTTTGAATCAGAGACCAAAGAAAGAATGGCTTGCTTTCTCCTTCCCTCCTTCCTTCCCTGCTTTTCTCCTCCCTTCCCTTCCTTCCTTTCTTTCTGAGAATTAGTGAAGCATAAATTGCATACATTAAAATTCATCCTTTTGGGTATATTGGTATATCACTTTTGACAAATATACAGTCATGTAACCACCACCACCACAATCGAGATAGAGAATATTTCCATTATTCCAGAAAGTTTCCCTGTGCCCCTTTCTAACTAATCCCTTATCCTGACCCCTAGATTTGATTTCCGTTTTTGTGTTTGCCTTTTTCATATCACCATATAAATGAAATTATGTGTGTGTAAACTTTTGTGTCTGGCTCCTTTGATTTAGCACAGGGATTGGCAAATTATTGCCCCTGGGCTATATCAGGCCCACTGCCTGTTGATATAGTTTTATGGGAGCACAGCCACACTTATGTTACAATTGTCTGATTGTTTTGCCACAACAGTGGCAGAATTGAATAGTTGTGACAGAGGCTTTATGGTCTACAAAACCTAAAATATTACCATCTTGCCCCTTTACAGAAAAAAATCGCCAATTTCTGTTTTTAGCCTAGTGCTTTTGTGATTCATCTGTCTGGTTCCATGTATTAGTAGTTTATTCCTTTTTATTGCTGAGTAGTAGTCTATTGTATGTATCACATTTTTAAAAATCTATAACCAGTTGAAGAACTTTTGTGTTTTTTTGTTTTTTTCTTTTTTTTAGTTTTTGGCTGCTATAAATAAAGCCACCAAAAACATTCATTACAAGTCTTTGTGTGGACATATGTTTTTACTTCGGCATATACTTAGGATTGGGATTGCTGAGTCATATGACAAGTATATGCTTATCTTTTTAAGAAACTGCCAAACCATTTTCTAAAGTGGATGGACCAGTTTGTATTCTTTCTAGCACTGTATTAGCGTTCCAGTTGCTCTGTATCCTTGTCAGAACTTGGTAGTATCAGTTTTTGTTTTTAAAACTATTAAAATACGTTTATAGCACTATTTCATAGTGGTTTTAATTTGCATTTCCCTAATAACTAATGATGTTGAGAATCTTTTCATGTACTTATTTGCTCTTTTTTCCCCCCATTTTAAAATTGGTTAGAATTTTTTCAAATTGAGAGTTTTTTTATGTAATGTGGCACACATTATTTATTAGATAAGTGTTTTGCAAGTATTTTCTCCCAGTTTATAACTTATCGGTTTATTCTCTTAACAATACCTTTGGAAGAGCAGAGGTTTCTAATTTTGATAACCAGTTTAACAGTTTTTTTCTTTTATGATTTATACTTTTTTGTTCTATCCAAGAAATCTTTGCCTAATCCGAGGTCACAAAATTTTTCTTCTATATTTTCTTCTAGTAGTTTTATAGTTTTAGGTTTTACTTTTAGGTTTATGATGCATTTCAAATTGATTTTTTTGTATACTGCAAGGTATGAGTTGAGGTTTTTATTTTATGTGCAGATGTCCAATTGTTCTAGCTCCATTTGTTGAAGAAGCTATACTTTCTCCATTGAATTACTTTGATACCTTTTTCAAAATCAGTTAATCATGAATTACACACTTGAGAATGGTGAATTATATGTAAAATGTCAATAAAGTTATTTTTTAAAAATCAATTTACCATATACATATGGGCCTATTTCTAGAATCTTTTCAAAAATTGTTTTGGATATTCTAGATGCTTTTGCTTGTCTGTATACATTTTAGAATCAACTTGTCAATTTCTACAAAAAAAGTCTGCTGGGACTTTTATTGTGTTTTGTTGAATATATAGACCAAATTGAGGACAACTGATATTTGACAACATCAAATCTTCCAATTCTTGAAAACATAGTATTTCATTTATGTAAGTCTTTTTCTTACCAAAATTTTGTACTTTTCAGTTTATAATTATTGCACATCTTTTGTTAGATTTGTCCCTAAATATTTCATGTTTTGGGATACTATTGTAAAAGAGGCTTTTTAAAAATTCCAGTTTATTGTTCATTACTTATGCGCAGAAATAATTGTTTTTATGCTTTGACCTTGTAGTCTCTGGCCTTGCCAAACTCACATATTATTTCTAATAGTTTTTCAGCAAATTCTTTGGGATTGTCTACATAGGTCATCATATCTTTTACAAATACAGTTTTATTTCTTCCTTTTCAATCTGTACATCTTTTATTTCTTTCTCTTGCCTTGTAGCACTGACTAGGAGTGGTGAGAGTGGACATCTTTGACTTGTTCCTGATCTTAAGAGTAAAGCATTCAGCCTGCAGGTCCTTTAGAAAGGCTCTTTATCAGGTTTAGGACATTCCCTTCTATTCCTAGTTTACTGATAAAGTTTATATTGTGAATGGATGTTGAATTTTATCAGGTGCTCTTTTCCTGCATCTATTGAAATGATCTTATGGTTTTTCTCTTTAATTTGTTGATAGGATTGAATGCATTGATTGATTTTTTGTTTTGTTTTGTTTTACCTTTTTATCAATTTTTTAATTTTTCAATTACATTTGACATTCAATATTATATTTGTTTCAGGTGTACAGCACAGCGGTTAAACATTTATATAACTTACAAAGTAATCCCCCCGATAGTCTAGTACCCTCTTGACACTATGCAGTTTTTACAACATTATTGACTATATTCTTTATGCTATACTAATTTACATCCTTGTAACTATTAATTGATTGAGTTTTTTGAATGTTGAACCAACTTTGCTTGGTGGATTCAAATTGCTCATATCTCGTTTGAGTGTTTTTGTATATGTTCATTTTGTATATGTTCATTTTGTATATGTTCATTTTCATGAGGGATAATAGCATGTAGTTTTCTTGTAATGATGGTTTAATATGGTGGTGTTGGCTTCATAAAATAGAGTTGAGAAGTGTTCATTTCTCTTCTGTTTTCTAGTAGATTTTGTAATAGTTTTAATATTTTTTTCTTAAATGTTTAGTAGAATTCACCAGTAAAGCCATCTGTGCTTGGAGTTTTTTTGTTGGACAGTTTTTAACCACAAATTTAATTTTGTAATAGAGTTATCCCCTTCTTCTTGAGGAAGCTGTTAATTTTGTCTTTGAAGAAATCCGCCCATTTCATACAAGTCATCAATTTTATTGTCCTAAAATTATTTATAATATTCCCTTGCTGACCTTTTAATGTCCGTTAGGTCTATAGCTCTTTCATTTCTGATATTGTACCTCTCTTGTTTTGTGCCTCTCTTGTTTTGCTGACCCTTCCAGTTAATGGTTTATCAGTTTTATTGATCTTTTCAAAGAAACAACTTTGGTTTCATAGGTTTTCTCTATTGTTTTTCTGATTTCAGTTTCATTGATTTCTGTTCTTATCTTTATTTTTTACTTCCCGCTTCTTGCTTTGGGTTTAATTTGCACTTTTCTTTCTAGTTTCTTGAAGTAGTAACTTAGATTATTGATTATAAAATTTTGTTTTCTAATACAAGCATTTAAAGCTATACATTTATCTCTGACACTCCTCTTTTTTACATCCCTTTTATTTTAATATTCCATCTTTAACTTCATTCTACCTTCTGAAATATATTGATACCAATTAATGGTTTTTTAAAAGTTAGCATTTGATTAGGATTGATTATAATAATGGGGGAAAGAACAATTTTTTCAACAAACCGTGCTGGGACAACTGTATATCCACATGCAAAAGAATGAAGTTTGACCTCTACCTCACACCAAATAAAAAGTTAACTCAAACTAGCAAAAACCTAAATATAAACGCTAAAACTAGAAAACTTTTAGAAGAAAACATAGGCATAAAACTTCTTGACTGGATTAGGCAAAACATTATATACGAGAAGTATAAGCAACAAAAGAAAAAAAATAGTTAAATAAAAAGCAAACTCTTGTGTTACAAAGGACACCATCAAAAAAGTGAAAAGACAACCCACAGAATGGGAGCAATTTTTTGCAAATTATATATCTCATAATAGATTTGTATCTAAAACATAAATAAGTCAGCAATAAAATGGCAAATAACCCTATTAAAAATGGGCAAAGGATCTGAATAGACATTTCTGCAAAGAAAATATATAAATAGCCAATAAGCACATGAACTGATACTCAACATCATTAACCATTAGGAAATGCAAGTCAAAACCACAATGCAAGTCAAAACCAAAATCACACTTCTGGAATAACTATAATAAAAACTGTGAGGAAGGACATAGAGAAGTTAGAATCCTCATACACTGCTGATGGGAATGTAAAATGGTGCAGCTGCTTGGAAAAAGTCTGGCAATTCCTCAAAAGAATTAACATAGAGTAACTGTACAACCCAGCAACTCTATTCATAGCTGTATCTCCAAGAGAAATGAAAACATGTGCATACAAAACTTGTATACAAATGTTCATAATAGCATTGTTCATGATAGTCAAAAGAGAACCCAAATTACCGTCAACTGGTGATTGGATAAATAAGATGTGGTATATTTATACAATGAAATATTATTTGGCAAAAAAAGGAATGAAGTATTGGTACATGCTACTTCATGTATGAACCTTGAAAATATGCTACATGAAACAAGCCAGTCACAACAGACCATTTATATGAAATATCACAGAATAGGCACACCTGGAGAGACACAGAGTAAACCAGTGGTTGCCTACAGCTTTGAGTGGGATGGAGAGAGGAAGTGGAAGTGATTGCTAATGGATTTGGATTGCTTTTGGGGGTGATGAAAATGTTCTAGAAATGATTGTGGTGATGGGTGCACAACTCTGTGACTATGCTAAAAACCATTCAATTGTACCCTTAAAATGGGTGAATTATATGTGATTTATATCTTAATAGAACCAATATATACATATATATTTTAATGTTACCTATGGTATTTATCCTTATTAGGTAGTTTAGAGCTTTGGAGTAAGAACATCTGAGATCAAATTTTGGTTCTACCACTTATGCCCTGTGTGAACTTATTAGTTTTTTTATTTGTGAAGTGGGTATGGTAATCTCAATTTTGCTGTTAGGATCAGATGAGATTGTGCAGATAAAGCAGTTAGCAAAGTGCCTGGTACTAAATAAAGACTTAGCTAATGTTCGTTGTTATAATTAGAATTCTAAATGTTACTTCCAGAATTTTATAAAATTCTGTTGACTGTAACAGCCATTTGAAACGAATCAGCATCAGAAAATTATTTTATCTTTCAAAATATAATTTCTTCTAATATTTGTGGAAAATTTTTTATCTGTTTAGGGCAGATTCATGTGGCAAATGATTATTATAATCCTGTGGTTAAAGGACCAAAGCATATCAAGTCTTCCTCACTCCCAAACACAAACTGATACCCTCCAAAAATTGGAATAAAAACATACTTCTTGTACTTCGTTCAAATCCATTCTAACAGATAGTTATGTCTACATTTGAACAGAACTATTGCCCAATATAACTAAAGTAGATTATTAATATTCCTATTTATATTTCAAAAGGTATTTTAAAATTAATTTGCTTAAAATGTAGTAAGTTTCCTTTCAGGTTCTTATACAAAGATAAATACAGAAGATGAATGGCAAATTTAGTTTTAACAGTTGCACAGATATCCTTTAACTTACAGTGTTTAGTTTTGCTTGCATTTGAACTTTACAAAAATGTAATGCTGTATACATTCCCAGTGACTTGGTTCTTTTATGCAGTAATTTTTCAAATTCATGTTGAGGGTTCAACTATAGTTTGTTCATTTTCACTGCTGCATAGTAAGTATTCTATTGTGTGTTTTTAATATAATTCATTCATTGTTCTCCCGATGTACTTTTGAGTAGTTTCCTGGTTTTTGATATAATGAAGAATGTAGCTATAAATATTAGTATAGATGTCTTTTGATGTATATGTGTAATGGAATTTTTGATATGTGATATAGAAGGTTTAATACATCTTGATTCTTAAAATTCGAAGGACTATACAAATTATATAAAACCTAGGTGATTATGCTTAAAGAGATCACACTTAAAGTATTTGTGTTGATTTTTAATATGTATTTTAAAATTTTTAAATAATGTAAAAAGTCTACAAACTGTAGAAGTGGGAAACAATACCTGTAACTTTAAAATATTTGTCTTATACCTACTTTTTTTGGCATGATTGTAATTAGAGTAGATTTTTTTCTTGCTATTTTACCATCATGTACATTTTACTGTATATGTGAGGCATGCTAGGTCTCTTATTTATATTAGTATTAATAGCTGAATATTACTTCCATCGGGTAAATATACCATAATTTTCTTAACCATTCTCTTGTTGAAAGCTTAGAGTGTTTCCAGTGTTTTGCTGTAAATAATACTGTGATGAACATGCGTGGGACTATGATTCTTTCCAGGGGTAGCCAAGGGAAAGCATCTAAGCAGCCTGGAAACAATTACAAACGCTTCTTGATCTAATAGAGGAATTAACTATTGATTGCCTGATTTATATTAGGCATTGTGGTATGTGCTTTGCATGTTTTCTGATTTAATCCTCAAATAATAGTGAAATGAATAATATACCCATCATTACACTTACCTGATTGAATTATAATGATTTGTTTCGGTCTCCTAAGAATTACATCTTATTTTTGAATCTTCAGAGTTTATTTTAGTTCCTGGCACATAGTGTCAGTGGGTGTTCTCTATTAAAATGAATGTTTAAAAGCTTTGCCTAAGTGGATCCCTGACCTTACTATATTCAAAATTCTCTTTGCTACCTTGGTTTCCTGAGCCATGGTTTACAGACCTCTGAGGTAGGGAATTAGTAGACAGTAAACTGACTTCAGGGTTGTGCCCTAAAAGGTGCTATTTAGACCACATTTCTGACTTTAATTTTTGTATGTCTGTTTTTGCTAGTTATCTCTGTCAAAAATGTGCCAAGAGGAAATTCTAGTTGGATTTTTATTAGTTGATACTTTATTTATTTATTTGAAACTACTGCATGTTGCTTATTCACTTGCAGTTTAGTTCTTTTCTCTGGTTATTTGGAATATTCACAGTAAGATACATTAGAACCACTCTAGCTTTTTTCAGAGGAAGGAGGAACTATTCTTAATAATCTACAAAACTGGAGACAACCTAAATGGCCACAAAGCATTCCAGAGTCTGTCCATCCTCCCCAACTCTGAATGTGTGTAGCACTTATTGACAGTTTCATTCATTTTTAACTAGCTTGCTTTTGCCTTTATATTTTGCCATAAACATACACATATGTACCATATAATAGTAAAAGTTTTCTACTTCATTTTTTTAACAGAAAATTTGTGGTTTCATAAAAATTGAAAACCCTTATTTTTGCATACTTAGACTATACTTAGAGTGACAAAGTTAAAAAGTAAGGATATTGGATAGCTTAAAACACACAATTTTTTTATACCCAGGCTGCAAAAGTTGTAAAATTTTGAAATACCATGTAGTAAGAACAAACTGCTCAACTAGAAAATAAAGGAAAGCCTGCTTTAAAGTTCTGTCCTCTACTGCTCAACTAGAAAATAAAGGAAAGCCTGCTTTAAAGTTCTGTCCTCTACTGCTACGAGAAGTAGAAGTTAATTTCACTAGGTCATTTGAGGAGCATCCATAACTCAGGCCTATTTTGGTGGTTCTGACCTATCAGAGGGGAATAAGTAGTAACACGAAAGACAGCTATTTCAAAGGCATTGAATAAGATCTTTTTAATTTATTGTGACCAAGTGTCAGCTCTTATAATTATCTTGAAGTCACAGTGTATTAATCTTAGCTTTTCATAATTATCCTGAAGTCACAGTGTATTAATCTTAGCTTTTCTACATGTGCCTCCATAACCACTACTTTAACTATAGAATATCTTATTTTGAAAGTACATGTTTTTTATATTTTTGAAAAATACATACCTATGGCACGCTGAGAAAACAACTTTTATTTATTTACTTTTATTTATTGGTATTCTGTAATTCAGTAGAATAACTTATGAATTCAACACACTATGCAACATGTTTGTGTAACACTTTACCCTAATAGGTATGTTTTGCAAAGTTTATGATTTGAATTTTAGTAAATGAAAGTGTATTTTCTTACTGCTTTACTATAAGCAATTGCTATACTAACACTACTGCTAATGTTTTCCTTATAGCTCATGTTTCAAGCTCCTTTCCTAACTTTGGGATAAGTTAGTGATATATATATATATTTTATCATTTAGCCATATTTACTTTATGTCTATACAAATACATAGGTAATACATGTATGTATTTTGCTGAGCCATTTTAGGATTAATTGAAAGTATCATGACATTTTGCTTTATAAACATTCAACAAATGTCTTTCAAAAACAAGGACATTCTCCCAATGCAAAATGATATATTTTTAAATATCCCCTGTGGAACTACTTTATGGTCTATAGTGATGTTTCTTTTTTATAATAGTATTAAATTTTATTAGTAAGTAAATAAGTTATTTTCTAATTTTGTTTTGAAAGTTATCTATAAATTATTATTGAAAATTCACTATTTTACCTATCATTATCTTTACTATACTTTTCAAGTAAGATTTTAATATGTTAAATATCTTTTCCCCTTCTTTAGGTATGGCTGATGGCAAGCATTGTACTTTTCCACATCTGCCTGGCAAAACCTTTGTCTATAATGCTTCTGAAGATAGACTGGAGTTGTGTGTGGATGCTGCAGGACATTTCCCCATCGGTCCTGATGTCGAAGACTTAGTTAAAGAGGCTGTAAGTCAGGTTCGAGCAGAGTCTACCACAAGAAGTAGGGAATCAAGTCCCTCACATGGGCTATTAAAACTAGGAAGTGGTGGAGTAGTGAAAAAGAAATCTGAGCAGCTTCATAATGTAACTGCCTTTCAGGGAAAAGGGCATTCTCTAGGAAGTGCATCCAGTAACCCACACTTTGATCCAAGAGCTAGGGATACTCCAGTTGTACGGAAGCATAACACAGGGACAGACTTTAGTAATAGTTCCACTAAAACAGAGCCTTCTATATTCACAGCTGCTCCTAGTAACAGTGAGCTTATTCGAATGGCTCCTGGAGTAGTTACAATGAGAGACAGCAGGCAGATTGATCCTGATTTGGTTGAGGCCCAGCGAAAAAAATTGCAGGAAATGGTTTCTTCTATTCAGGCTTCAATGGACAAGCACTTGCGGGATCAAAGCACAGAGCAGTCACCATCTGATCTTCCTCAAAGGAAGGGAGAAGTCGTGAGTTCTATGAAGTCTGGGACTCTTCAGACTTGCCTACCTGAATCTTTTTCTTTAACTGGTGGCACTGAAAATTTGAATACAGAAACAACTGATAGCTGTATGGCAGAGGCACTGGGAGCAGCATTTGCCACAAGGTCAAAAGCACAAAAGGGAAATTCTGTGGAGGAGCCTGAAGAGATGGATAGTCAAGATGCTGAGATGACAAACACGACTGAGCCAATGGATCACTCTTGATTTAATTAGAGGCTAATAAAGGCAGAATGTTTATTGTGAATATGTAATATTTGTTGGCTGGGCCACATAACTTGATTAGTCATTAAAAATCTTGTACGTATATAATTCAAAGATTATATCTTGTTATTCAGTGCATGATAGCAAGTGTGTGATTGGCAATAGCTTTTAATATACTGCTGCCCAGGCTGGCTCTGAATTCCTATAAATTAGTTATTAGATCCTCTGAGATGAGTTTCTTCCATATATGTGGTTCATTGGAAGTTCTTTGTAATTTTAATTCCATGAAAGTCTTAATGTTTCAAACATGAAAAATCTCTTGCTAAATATGTTTGACTTCTGAAAGGCTAGTACTGGGAGGGAATGAGATTTTGCTACTGTTGATGTCTTCAAGGTAACCATCCCACATATTTACTAGAGTGTCATAGATTTATATAATTCGAAGGTTATCTAAACTAAATTGTATCTTAAAATTCATAAAAGGATTTATTAGACACTGGGATCCTGACATTTCTGTGAATGTAAACATTCATAGAGAGATGTATTCTTGGTGAAAGTATCTTGACAATAGAGTGGAAATGATAAAACATTTTGCTGACTTGAGCAAGGTTAGGGGGAAAATATCTATTCTAGAATGATAAAGTCAATGTGATTGAGTAATGTTGCTGTCTGAGCCAACACAGCCAATTGTGTGCTCTGTTGTTGATAATATGTTACCATTATTTTTTGAATCCTGGCCTGGTTAAGTACCACCAAATTTTTTTCTTTAATCTTGCAGAAAAGTCGATTGCAAAGTGTGGTAGAAAATATAAAAATAATGGTAGCAGTAGTTAATCTCTAATTTTCAAAGTTTGTCAGATTCAGAGAATTTATAAAGAAGAATTTATCCTTGAGTTACATTGTTCTACGATTTTGATCAATGGTATTTAAGCTTATATATGCTAAGTGTCTTTGACCCCCTTTGAACCAAAACTCCTTTTTTTCCCCTTGAGTCTATAAGATTTTCTTTATTTGTTGGCTTCACTTGGATTTCGATGCGAATTTTACTGCATCATTCCCTGATCAACTGGGCATTTGCTTAAATAGTGTATTCATCAAATCTTTAGTGCCAGTTTTCTCAAAAAGCAGCTTTCATGCTTATTCCTTAAAGACAAAGAATGTTTATCTGAGATTGGTATTGCACTATTTTATCCTATTCTGCAAATCTGTATTCTGAAATGTACATTTCAATTCATCTTTTCCTCTGTTCACTGAAATTAAGTTGAATTGGATGGATGAAAGACAAAATGTATGTTAATACAATCTCTTATCTAGAGCATTCAAAGCCTGGCTGTCTCTGTTTGCACATGTAACAGATACAGAACTGTGTTTGCATTCTAAGAAAATGTACATTAGCAAGTGTATTATCAGGTGTTTAAAAATCTCAACCTGTTGATTTATAAGGAATATAGACAGTACTTTAACTTGTGTTTCCAAAGAAGGGAGGTTTTGGTTTTCTTTCTATGAAAGTATCTCCCACTGAATCCACTTACTAAATGGAACTAGTCCATTTTGAATAAGGAAAGAATGGAAAATCTAGACATTTGCAGGTGATATCTGAGCAAGATATATATTTGGGTTTTATCACATCACATTTTTTAAACCATATTTTATCTCCATTCTTCTAAATTTCAAGTATCTTTATAGCTAAATAGCAAGGAAATGTAGAACTTTTATATTGTGCACTAGTTTTGCATAAAAAACTGCAGCTACCAAATATTTCCCATTTAGTTAGTATAGGTGACTTTTGTGTATTAAACTAAAAATTGCAAATATCACTAACCACTATAACTATTTTTGGCTTTTTCAGCCATTGGTTTCAATGTCTCTATCTGCCCCTCCCCCCCCCCGCCTTTTTTTTAGTTTAAATACAAGAAAATCTTAACAAACAAATGCACTGCTTCCAGGTAAAAGATATAATCACCTTTTCATTAGCAAATATTTTCTTCACCTGTGGCTTGGTATGTTTTGTTAATAACTGACAAATTAACTCTCATAGAATAAAGAAAAAATATCAGGAACAAATTTTATCACCCTGTTACATTAAATACTCTCATTTAGTCAACTTAGAATGTACCTGTGGACATTTAGAAGAAGGGCTTCATCTCTGACAGCACCATTAACGTCTCTCACAGCAGCAATGCTATTTAGGGGCTAGTTAGGTGTGAATGTTATATAATTGTTTAGGTTTTTCCATGATAAAGAATAAAAGGCTTGATTCTGAGAATGATCAGATTCCTTGAAATTATTTTAAAGCTGCTGAAATTTCGTTGGGGTAATTAATGGTTTTTGAGAGGTAGGCCAGGTATCATCTTTATGAAGAAGTTTTAGAACAGAATTTAAGTTCTTAAATATCATTTGCCCTTCCATGTGGTTATCATAATCAAATGTAGGACTAAACAATGATTGTTTTTTAGTACTACTGTTTGTGATCACCACAACTTTGAGTTCAAGCTAGAGATCATAAATAAGTCAAAATATTTTTAGCCCTAGATGTAACATAATTCAATCCTATAATTCTGTTTGCAGGATTTCACTGAAAATCTAAGTAAAACTGTAAATTTTTTTCTTCATTAATCCATTTTAAAGTTAATCATACCAAATTTGAATTGATGATCCAAAGTCCAGGTAGAATTGAAGATGGTGTCTATCTAGAATACTGGTAATGAGAAACTTGTTGGAACTGAAGAAAAGCAAGACAACTGCCAAATATGAGCTAGAATATGATGAACTCAAACGGAATGGTTACACAAAAACTAGTTACAAAGCAAGCCTAAGGCCCATTTTCCCCTCTTTGACGGTTTCAGATATTTTATTGGAAAATAAGATAATGACCTGAGAAATTTAGTGAATGCTATTGATTAAACTTTGCTTTATATCTTATGATATTTAGTTTGGTTTTACAATCAAGCTTCTTACAATTAAGATACCAATCTGAAATGCATCTTTGATTCCCAGCTACAGGTCCTTAGTGCCATTATTTTTGAGTAACTTCATTAGAAGTGAGTAGACTTTCTTGCATATGGTCTCTTACCTCAGGGAAGATCACTTGCTAGCAACTCATGTACTACTAATGACAGGTTTTTGAAAATTGTACTGACATCACCTGTTAGCTACAATGCAAAGTTTATAAAAGTATTTTAAGTAGTTACCTAGTAATGCTGCTAGTGAACATTTCTCTAAAAATTTAGACCTCACTAATAACTAATCTTTCAATATGAAATAAACTTGTAACTTCTGTCATTATGCTTTGGTCAATATAATGACAATATCATAAAATGTTTATTTCAGACTATCAGTACAGTTTTGTCTTCATTTTTTAACAGAAATTTTAATTGGCCCATACTTAAAATACTACAAAGCAGATTTTGAATTTCATGGTTCACAAAACAAGGTTTCCATATTAAAATGTTCATAAAAGCCTTTGCAAAATCAGATTAAACTCCACTCAATATAGATTTAAAATGACTTTTAATAATAGTAGTAGTGAGATACATGCTCTAAGTAAGTTAGGTAGACATGTCCCTACATTTCAAGGTTATCATATAATTTAACAAAATTGCACAACTTCAAGGCTCTTTATAAGTAACATAAAAATTATTTTTCAAACCAGAACTATTCACTTGAAAACATACTATATAGTTGAATGTTTACTTAAGAAATAACAAAGGGGAGCTATATCACCAATGTAAGGTTTATAGTTAATTGTAAGTTCTGCCATTTCTAATAATTCTTTGAGATGCTAAGTGTTTCAGTTCATATTATTAATACTTAAATCGTGGGAATTTTAACGTTTGTTCCAAAATAGCAGAAATTGTAAAAATTGTGAATTATTGGAGAAAATGCCATTACTTGTATATCTGACATTCAGTTTTTTAAATTATGGAGTCTACATGCTTTTGTAGTATAATATTAATACAATTATTCTCTTGTAAAAGAAAGGCAAACTACTAAAAAAAAGTTTTAGTTGATGTTATCTGCTTGTATCAATTACTTAGTATTTAAAATTTTAAGGTCTTGCATACTTTTCTTTAGAATGCACAAGTTCCTTCCTGAGCCTTTATGCCTGTGGTAGAGCAATAAAAGACTGAAAAGGTTATCAATATTTTCAGGTTTATTTGACTTTAAAAATTAGTGCCAAGAGCTGGAGAGTCTACTTTTTGGAGGGAAATGCTATTTAGAATATGTAAAAATAAGTGGTAATAGTGTAAATATTTGGAAAAAAATATCAAGTGCTTTAACTGCTCAATAAAATAGTATAGATGTTACATCATCCCTAAGGCACTGGCTGTTACCCTTTATTTTCTGATTTTGTGATTGCTGTATATACTACATTTGAGTAAAAAATAATTGGTAATAGTGTATTATAACTGTATAGTGTTCTACAATACACCTCACTGTACAGTATTTGAAATTTTCTTTTATATCAATAATAAAATAAAAATAATACATATTGATTTTCCCCTCAACTTCTCCACATTAGCTTTTTAAAATAATATTTTTTATTCTTTAGTTTCCTGGAATTACACCTTAATGTTATATTGCATGAAAATATAGTTTAGTTTTATAAAGAAATTCTTAGTATAATAAACTTTTTAAAAAAACTTACTTCAGGGGCATACCATATAGGGACAGTAATTTCTCCCCATTATGCAGATTTCAATGCAAATGAAATGGACCCAATTAGAAAAGAGTAAGCAAAATTTTTTTAGACATATTACATAATAGGGCCATGTAATGTGTATTGAGTATTTAAAGACAAAGACATGTTCTAATAACTTGTTTTTGTGCTAGTTTTTTAAAAATACTGGTTAGAGATAATGAGATAAAGAGAAATACAGAAAATAGTACTAAATTACATTTGCATAGTTCAGCAATCAACATGTCATATTTACTTTTAAGGTTTAATATATATATTTATACCCATTTTATTAGATGTTTAACTTAGTAGTTAGAGCACAGCCTCAGACATCAGACTTAACTAGATCTGAGTCCTGGCACACCACTAACTGTGTGACTTGTCTGTACTTCAGTTTCCTCTCTGGGAGGGTGATAATGACATTACTCCTGGGGTTGTGAGATTAAATGAATGAATACATATCAGATGATTAGAACAGTGCCTGAAACATAGTAAACATTCAAATGTTTAATATTGTTGACATTATATATCAAAATAATTCCATGGAATTATGAAATTTAGTTACCATTTAAGTGGGATAAATCTTCATATATAGGGCACACGTTATTTAAATTGTTTCACTACATTAAAATTTTACTTATGGTATATAATTAATGAACTGAAAACTGAATGGTTGTATGTACAAATACACAAGAGCTTTCTGACCACATGCAAAACTGAAAATGTGGAGAACTGACGGTCTGTGCTCTGTGACTAACTTGTTCTGTGACCTAAGGCAAGTCATGGAGCCTTCCAAGGCCTCCATTTCTACTATAACCGTGTGGTTCTGCAATTGTTACCCTCTTGTTTTGCTTTGATCATGTCATCATGGTCTGACTTGCTGACAGCATAGTGCTGATGGAACCAGTGGCATGGGTGTGAGACCCAAGAAAACTAAAAATTAAGTAGCTTTGCTTTATGTTTTGGCTACACTTGTTCCAAACTTGGACTTGAGGTCTTGTATGTGCATGCCATTGGTACACACCATATAATTCAGAGCTCTCAAAAACTCTTCAATGAATAAAGTAAGATGAACATTCTACTTATGTCAATTCAGTATGGATTTTATTTTATTGACTAGTTTTTTCAAACTCCAGTAACTGTAATTCTGAGTACATAGTTGTTTCTAATCATTAAAAATATATATAGAAAACTTGAAGTAGGTTTTCAATTGATTTTCTAAACTATATGGTATTCTGAGGTGAAAAACTTATGGGCTTCTGAACTTGTACTCTTGTTGGAACTAAACCTGCCTTTGGTTCATTTGTCATACCACATAATTCTTTATCTAAAATCATAAATTGTGTGAGAATCGGGGGATTATTTCTGTTTGTCAGTTCCATGTATAGAGAGAAACAGTATGAGGTATACCTGTAAAATTATGACATTTGATTTAAATCCCAACGATGGGGACAAGCAATAATCACATTCATAATAACTATCATTTGGTGACCCTTTCCTCATATCTAGGCAATAGGCAAAACAGGACATGCAATAATTAGTTTAACTCTCAAACAATTCTTTGTGCTTGGGTACCATCACTGTCTTCATCTTTTAGGAAACAGGCTTAGGTAGGTTAGATAAGTTTACCCAAGGTCCTGGAGTTAATAGGTGGCAGAGCTGGGATTTAAACCTAAAGAAGTTTATAACTCTATAGCCTATGCTCTTAACCTCAGTGCTACATTTTACTCATTAGCAAAGGAGTAAAATTTGCTGGTCACATAAGTCTTCACAAACATCTACTGTTAAATCTATCTCGTTTTCAGATACACTAACCTCATTTGAACTGACTTCAATGTAGAGTACCTACCTTTAATTTCACTTCCTACAAGTTTCCTTCCTGAACCCCAGTCCTGTACCACAAGTTCTTCCCTCCTTGGGTTTTTCTTGCTTCCTCCCAATTTGGAGGTGCTTTAGGAAGGTTTTCAGAATGTCTTAAATGATTAAACTGGGTAAATTTGATAATCATTGGTTAGGTAAAAGTCAATTTGTCTTATTTCAAAAACCTGGAATAATTATTGTCATTTACTACGTGGGCCTGTTGCTTTGGTGGGAAGGTTCCCTAAATGTGATGAGTTTCTCCAAGTATCATTCATGGGCTACATGCATATCACCTAGAAAACTTATTTCTATGGCATCATGTGTCAAGTACTTTGCTAAGACCCAAAGAATTCATAGGACATTTAAAAATCAAATTGGCAAGATCAAGCACCTTCAAAAACATTTTATTTACTAGGCCAGCCCATCAAAACTAAGCAGGATGCTTATGTTTGCCACACTGTAGACCCCAAGTCTTTCCTGTTAAGAGACTGATGATCCAGTTGAATGGGTAAGGATGAAAAAGGTTTAAAAAGATTGTGCAAATAGGGTTGTTAAGGAAAGAGAAGCCAACTGTAAATGAATTTAATTCAGTGTATCAAACCAAGTTCAGAAACATGAGCTTATCTTTTGAAAATAAAAGGTATTTCTGCCACTGAATATAACCAGTATAAATTAGATGCATAGATATATAACAAAAATGTAAGCAAAATAGTAAAAGAAGATTCAAATTAGGAGCTAGAATCTCTCAATTATTCTGAATTCTTTCAACATTACCAGGATGATAGAATGACTAGTTACATTTCTTCTAGCTTCTTATGGCCCTGTTCCAGTATCTGTCACCTTCTCTGTTTCCGTTAAGTAGAAGCACTGCCTAAGTGGCTAGTAACCAATGTATACCTTAAGTTGTGCTTACAATATTGATTTTCAAGTTAAAATGATCATTTCATAATCTTTCTAATGGCAAGTGATTTGCTTTTTTCTTCAGTATAGTAAACTTTACAATGCTATTAAATTAATTTTTGGAAAAAATTTAAGTCACTTGAAAAATAAATTTATTTTTGGTACAATGAAGTGATTAGAAAAATTAAAGAAAATTCTGAAAAAGTCTAAAGTTTTCACTGAAATAGGCCTTGTTTTCCTTTTTAAAAGTTATTTTCAAAGCAATGCATGTGTGGTTTAAAAAATTCAACTATAGAAAGACAACCAGCTCCCTTATTTCAATTGTTAAACCAACCATTTCTCTTTTGATGGTTACTTCCATAACTTAAATAAGATGCTTATAGATCTAACCTCTTGATTTATCAACTTTAGACAGTATTTGATTTCTCCATTATGAAATGAGTTCCCTTGCCCTTCTTAGGTTATCTTTATAACTTTATATATTTGTTTATTCAGCCATCAATTTTAAACATTGTCTTAACTCACATATAAAATGAGGAATTATATATTTCCTAATATCCTTTATCGTCTTATGGTACTTCCTAACTTTTATTAGCTATACTACTACTTTTACATCATCAAGGTTTGTGATATTCAAAATACATTCTGTAGCAGTAATTGCTTTAAAAGTTCTATAGTTTCACTAAACTGCTAAACGCTGAGGTGACCTCAAATGCCAAGTAAGAAGGGCTTTTTTTCTGAGACGCCAACTAGAAGTTGAATCTTTCCCAAGGCAGATATTGTAATTTAAACAGATTTATGTTTTAAAGATCTCTCAGGTGGCCAAGTGGAGAATATATTGGATTGGACAAGACTAGAGGACCAGAGACAGTTAAAAGACTTGCTATAACTGGGTGAGAGATGAGAGCCTAAAATGACCCACTGGCAGTGGGGATGGAGAAAGAGTAAAACAGTCGATCTAGATCCTCAGGTTCTGACTTGAGAGGCTGGGTGGCGGTGCTATGAATTTAGAAGAGGATCCAGATGTAATTCCAGATTGGTGGGTAGGAAGTGAGCTTCATTTGGGGACATGTTGAATTTTGGGTGTTAAGTGCTTTCAGATGGAGAGAGATGAAATTCAAGAGAGGGGCTAGAACTGGAAGTAAAGATCTGTGAATCACAGAAAACTAAAATCATAGGAGTGGATGAGTTTGTGCAGGAAGAGAATGTAGAGTGTGAGGAGAGCTAAAAATGCAATACTGGGGAGTGTCAACATTTAAGGAGCAGGCTTGTAAAAGAGTTTGAGGGACGGAAATCCTGGATTTGTTGTCACAGAAAACAAAGTATAAAAGTTTCAAATAAAAGGGAGTAATGAAGTCAAATGCTGTAAGAAGTTCAGGTAAAATGAAGACTGATTTCTTTCTTCAAATGTCCATTGGATTTAACAGGGTTTGATGACTTTTGCAGCCACAATTTCAATGGCATGGTGATGGTAAAAGTTAGATCATGAGAGGACTTAAAACTGATTGTGTAGTGAAATCATTATACCTTTGAAAAAGTTTGATTGAAAGGGAAGAAGGGAAGTTAGCAGATAATAGCATTATGGGAGGGATGGATGGATGGATGGATGGATATATTTAGATCAATATTTTCAACCCTACTGGAGCCAATATCCTCTTTTTATAACAATATATTCTACTTCCTAGACTCTACTAAAATGAAATTCATAGATAACTTACAAACAATTAAAAAATCAATTTAATGCTCTACCTATACTATGGAGGAGAAACAGAAGAGATTTATAATAAAGCCACTCTCAGGAACAAGTTACCCAGCTGACATATATGTAGAATCATTTTGGACTCAGTAGCTACAAATACAGTCAGATATCGGTGGGTTGTCTTAAAACCTTGAGCAGTGTTACCTTCAGTGGTTTGAGTTTTCTAAAATAGAGAAACAACTTTTGATTAAGTCTGAAAAAAATAAAATACAAGTTTCCCCTGGTTTATGGAGCAGTCACATGCTTGGAAATAGTATGTTTTAAAACTGAGGGAAAAAAAAAAAAAAACTTGTGCACTGTATTCATATGTAAAAGGGAATTGGTTCTGGGCTTAAATAAATTAATCAGGTTTTTCACTTACTTTACTGTCTGGCTGAACACTGAATGGCACTCAGGAGAATTTTGCCTTGTGCAGGACTGTCTCAAACATCGCCAGAGTCTTAGGTTCCTAGAACTGGCATACTGAATGCCAGTACACAGCCTTCAATAACCACAAATTCCCCTGAAATTTCCCAAATTCACTTTTCCCTTTGGGAATGCCTGGACATGCTAGGCCAGAAGGGGAGGCTGAAAAAAGGGCAAGAGAGATTACTGTCCCTGAAAAAGTGAAAGGTGATAAAACTGATAGTAGAAAGTTTAAAATTTAAGAGAAGCAGCACACACATTCATATCTTGGAGGATATTACGTTTCTCACAGATGAATGATAATCCCGTTTTAAGGATTTTGTAGTATGCTGGTCAATTCTCTTTTTTAATGTCCTGAGTCCTCTCTCTCCTAACTTGGAGTTTCTATTTTTCATTTTGAACCCTCAGTTAGTAGGCTCATTTGTTGTAAAAAAAAAAAAAAAAAAGGCTAAATTTTCAACACTAAAGATCACTTTTTAAAGGGAAAGCACTACTTTTATTATAACAGGCCAAAAATATTGAACATTTCAGAGAAGTTACGGTAGTTTCCTATTGCTGCTATAACAAATTAGCACATCGTGACTTAAAACAATAGAAACTTAATTTCTTAAGGTTCTGGAGGTCTGAAGTGCAAAAAAGTATCTCCCTAGGGTAAACATTTTAAAAATCAAAGGTATCAGCAGGGCTGTTTTCTTTCTGGAGTCTCTAGAGGAGAATTCGTTTCCTTGACTTATCTAGCTCCTTTTAGAGGCTTCCTGCATTCCTTGCCTTATGGCTTTCTTACATTTTTAAAGGTAACAGGGCAGCATCCTCAAATCCCTCTTCCACTCTTAAGGACTCCTGTGATTACACTAGGTCCACCTGGATAATCCAAGCTGCTCTCCTCATGTCAAGAGCCTCAACTTAATCACATCTGCAAAATCCTTTTTGCCATTAAGGTAGTATATTCACAGATTCTGGGGATTAGGACATGGACATCTTTGGGGGCCATTATTCTATCTACCACAAAAGGGTACAACAAGGAACATTGGGTTGAAATAGGTACACTTTGAAACTTTTTTTCTCTCGCAGTTCTTTTTCTTGCAGTTCACTCTTATTTTCACCTTTAAAAGCCAAACTAAGAATTCTATAGTTGCTTATATTAGACAGTATGATTTCTATTTATAATTTTCATCAAATTAAAATAACACCCTAAATGCAAAGTAGAGATTAGCAAAATATATTGGTGTAGGGGAGAGATTAGAGCAAGCATTTATGTTTCCCGGATATAGTTTTAAACCTATTTTTGTTTTCAGATTGAATATACATTATTTCATCATTTCTGCCAAAGGAATATTTATGTAGCATTTTTGATGTTGGCCAAGTTTTATATACCATAATGTGCTATTTCCTTCTAGAATTTTCAGCAATTTTTGGAGTTTAGCATCAGCTCATCTTTTTAAGTTAAAAAATAAACATGAATTTGTGCTATAAAAAAAGTCAAATAATACAAAAGTACACAGGGTAAAAAGTTAAAGTCTGCCCTGTTTCCATCTCATTCCTTTCTCCAAAACAAAAAACTGTTAAACAGTTTGGTGTATATTCCATAGAACATTTTCTAGAATGTTAGACACCCACATACAAATACACCCTGAGTTTTTATAAATGACATCATACTAACCATACAATTCCGCTACTAGCTCTTTGTACTACACCATGCTATCTCTATACATATATGCCAAACATAGAGTTGAATGCCCATAGATATTAAGGTAGAAGAGTGATTGGGAGCTTGGGTTCTAATTCTAATCTAGGTTCTGCCATTGTAGGCCACCAGACAAGTTAAACTTTTGGTACCAATTTTCCTCATTTATAAAGTTGATGAAAATAATAGTACCTACCTCCTTGGGTTGTTACAATTATAGAAGTTGTAAATATTATTTAAGTTGAATGCATGCAAAGCGCCTAGAAGGGCCTAGCAGTGTAACAGCTATTTAATAGCATTTCCTTAATATTATACTATTTTTACTGGCTGTGTAATTGTTCTTTCCTGCTGATGAACCATTTAAACTGGTCTCAAGATGTGAATGCTTCCAAACGGGTTTGAACAGAATAAGTTAAGCATTCAAGCACATTTTTTTTTTTACTTGTACTGAATTATATTCTTAAAAGATATATCTTAAAATAAAATGTCAAGGGTTACACACATATTTATGGCTTTTGCTCATATTGCTTTCCAAAAGGATTATACCAGTTTCGATGCTAACATTGTTGTCAGGGTTTAGAAAAATTTGCTACCTTAGCAGTCATAAAATGGTATTTCAAATCTATTTTAGCTTGTACTTTTTGGTCCTTGTGAGCGTAAATATTTACTTATGTACTTGTTTATTATTTGTCTTTTTTCATTCATCTACAGTTATTCTATGTATTGAACATCTGGGTGTATCACTATTCTAGGGACTATTTAGTCTAGCAATAAATAGACAAATATCTACTTATAGGAATGGTTGATACAGCTCTATTAAAAGTATAGACTCTTAGTAATAGGTACCATATTAAACTAGCATAAGCTTTTCGGACAAACCTTGGGAGTATTTGGCTTTTGCAGGAGGATAAGTAGGTGCAGTCATGGGAAGGATGAGCAAGGTGTACCTTCTTGTTCGTCTATTTACTAATAATGAAGCAATTTACCTAAAGATTTGGAGCAAACAAGTAAATTAGTACATAATTTAAAATTCAGTTTTATAATTAAAAAAACATGAATACATTCATCATGGAGTACAAAAGAAATGTTACATGGGTTTAAAAAAAATGGTTTTCAAAGAAATTTCCAACACTTGTCCCCAACCTGTTTCCCCTTGGTATTCAATCTTCTATACTTCAGTGGAAAAACTTGAGAAGCAATAACAGAATATTCAAAATAACTCTGGCTTTGAGAAGAATGTCCCTTTAAGTGTTTTCAGTTTTTGGTGATTACAAATAAAGCCACTATAAATATTTGCAATCCTACCAGCAACATAAGAAAGTTATATTTGCTCAGCATCTTCATCTTTCCCAACATTGTATGCCTTTTTTCCCCCTCATTTTAAGAGATATGTAGTAGTATCTGTGGTTTTAATTTGCATTTCTCTAATGACTAGTGCTGTGGAGCATGTTTTCATATGGCTTATTTGCCATTTGTATATCTTTTTTGGTGAAGTCTCTGTTCTAATCGTTTGCCCTTTTTTGCTTTTTTTCCTCAGTGAGTTTTGAGGGTTCTGTATATACTGATTAAAAATTCTTTATTAAATGTTTTACTAAAAATAGCTCAAATCGCAGACATTGATATATTTGAGTATGTGTATTCAAACGACTGTGAACCATTTTAACTCCACACTTTTTATAATTACCTAAATTTGCAATGTTATCTTTCTGAGGAATTATGTTTATCTCTAAAATGAAGGGTAGTTTATTGTCAAAAATCTAAAATACCTGCCTTCAATCTCTAAAAAGGTACTCTATGTAAAACTGAGCCTAAAATATAGCAGAAACTCTGCTTCCTGTTAGGATACTAAATAAGCGGAGTATTCCATGACCCAGGAGTAAATAAGAAAAGTTTTCAAATGACATTACTTTCTAATTTAGATTTTGTTTTACAGTGAACCAGCCACATAGTAAGGAATGATTTGAAAGCCGTCTACCTGCCCAGAAGCCGTACCTTGAGAACAAGGAACTATAAAAAGGCAGCTGTTTTCAAAGTAGTGCATACAAGCTCCGCTAAGTCACATTTGCACCTGCATCTCTGATTTGCAAAAGTTGATGCGTAAAATTTCAAAATAGCAAAATGTAAGTCTGTTAAAATATTAGCGTGTGGTTTACTTCTCTATGCAGTAGAGCATGTTACCTTGAAAATCTGGATCCTTTATCATTTCTAATGGTTCATGTAATCCACTTTAATGTAACTTGAATTGAGAAGTTCGTAGTTATTAGATTTGAAACCTCTCAAGTATCTGCAACTGCTAAAAGCTCCTCCGGTACAGTTTCCCCTCTCTCCTAGGAAGGAAGGTCACCTTCTACAGTTGACTACAGTCCTCATTTACCTGGGCGAAATTCCCAGTCAGCTCCTGCATCAGGGCTCCTTCCCCGAGCACCTCAGTTACTTCCCGCAGAGCGAGGTAGGATAGGAGCTTAAGCATCTGAAGACCTGGATTATTTCCCTTTTCCGTTCTAAACTCGTCTCTAGCTAAGAACTTTTCACCTGTCACACTCCTGCTCGTTCTTGATATTCAGTTTCCTGCCACAGAGTTTTCGCTACTCCAGTAGTTACGCTGTCTGGGCAAAAATAGCTCACGTTTTTGCTTAAACAATAACGGCCGCCCAAATATGATGGCTAGATTTGTCTCCGCAGACAGCGCCTCCCAACTAGTGAGGCGGGGTACACCCGAAGAGTGAGGGGCTGTGGCGGAGATGAGCATGTAAGGCCGTTCTCCGGTGAGACTGCCCAGTTGCTCAGGGACACGGCCCGTGAAGCCCGGGGAAGTTTGGGCTCGGGTCGCTGCTTCCGGACGCGCCTAGCGCGAGGCTGGAACTCGTTTTCCCAGCAGGCCCCGCGCGGCCTTTGGCACCCCGCCTCCTCTCAGTGCGCGGCTCCGCGCGCTCCGGGGCCTGTCACAGCCGGACCCGCGAGCCCCGCCTGCGGCCCCACCCCCTGTCTCCCAGCTCCTTCCCGGAGTCCCGCGAGTTCCAGTCCCGGCTTCCATCTCCCCAGCCCCGCCCCCGGCCGCGCGCGCTCTCTCCGCCCCGCCCCCGACCCCCCGCGTGCGGCCGCCGCAGCCAATGAGGTTCGGGGCCGCGTGCGCAGATTCAAACGGCGGCTCTTGAGGGAGGCTAGGCGCGAGATTCGGCGGTGCGGACAAAACCCTGCAGGAGTCCGCGATCCCTGCAGAGTTGCTCGCTGCGGGGAGAGGGCGGGGGTCGGCGCCCGCGGCGAGGAAGCTGAGAGGCGGCGGGAGGGGCCGGCCGAGGGCGGGAGCGCGCCTGCTGACATGTTGGGGGCATCCCGGGCCGGGCCGGGCCGGGGCTAAGAGCGGCGCTGCGGGCCGGGGGCGGGTCGCGATCTGCCCCGCTGTCCCTCAGTCCTGCCCTGCCAGGAACTTGCGTTTCGCTTCGGTCGCCTCGTAGAGGGAACGAGAGAACCGGCGGGAGGGTTGGGGAGAAGGAGCTTTCGCCTGAGGCTGGAGGAGGCTGAACTGCGTCCCCGCCCAGCCCGCGCCTATGCGGTACTTGAAGGATGGCGAAGAGGTCGCGCAGGTGGGTGACATTCCTTCCTCCCAGGCCGGTCGGCACCGTCTCGGCTCAGATTCTCTTTCCTTTCCCACTGCTTCCCAGCCGGGCCTTCCCCGGCCGGGGCAGAGGTTTTCTTTCCCGCTGCTCCACAGCCAACTCGGTCTGGCTGGCCGGAGCGCAGCCGTGACGTGCGCAGAGTTGGGGACCGGTATGTTTAAGACCGGTGTTTAAGACAGAAAGTGAGTAACATGCCCAGGTTGCTCCTTCGAATTGATTCTCCCCATAATCTCTTACAGTCACTTCTTGGTGGGAGTGTCTTGCCAGGTAAGTCTGTGCGCTTTGGCGAATACGCTACGCAGAGAAAAGTGGTAGAGTTCTGCCTGGGTAACTTGAAAATGGTGTTCAAAGGGACTCATTTTTTCTGAATTACTGTACCAGTTAAAATAGAAACTCCGAGATAAATCTGGGCGGGGACACCTCTGCCATCCTTGCTGCCTGAAAGTTATGGAAAATCTACTGAGGAATAGCCGAAAGAGGACCTTTTTGATGTTTTCTGTAGCTACCGTACTCATGTTCTCAGGTTTGTGTATACATATATGTATATATTATGTATACATCTTCTATTGGGAAGATGTCACACTAGTAGCTTGATCTTAAAATGAAACAGTGTGTTTCATTCACTTAATAATTTGAGTATCATGTTTGATTTTGATTGTTACCTAAGTGTTGCACAGAGGTGGGGCATATTTTTTTGTCGGAAAACTTGCTAGGATGAATTTATGCGCCTTGAATTTTATTTATGTCACTATAGTAGCTACTCTAAAAACTGGGGTGTCTTTTAATTGTGTTATTAATAAAACTGAAAAGATGTTTGGCACAATTTCCAAATGGTTTTATTTCTAGATCCACAGCCTCAAAGTCTTAATTAGAGATGTATATAAGTTGAAATTTAGTATCAGGATTTATCAATTGCAGATTTCTATTAAAATTGGCAATAATACACATAATATTTGTCACTTTATTCATTTATTAAGCATCTCCTGTATGTAAGATGTTTTTGCAGAAAGCATAAAATGTATTTAAGTCTCTGTTAGCTTATTATTTTGTAGCGACTCCAGTGTAGGTCAGGGCTTGAGGTGCAACAAATGTACATGCACACACATAAACCCACATCTCTAGAACAGAGTTTTCAGCCTTGGCACTATTGATATTTTGGATCACATAATTCTTTGTAGTGGGGGGCTGTCCTATACTTTGTAGGATGGTTAGTAGCATCCCTGGCTTCTACACAGGAGATGCCGGTAACACCTCATTTCACCTACTCCTGACAATCAAAGATCTCTCCAAACATTACCAAATGTCTATTGGGGGGGGCAAAAATACCCAGGTGAAAATCACTGCTCTGGAATGTCAAGGACCCAGTTAATCTCTCTAACTTCAGAAAAGATCTTAAAAGCTCCTGTAATTATAGTTACTGAGGTACTGGTTTAGGCCTTTCCTTTTGAATATACAAAATTTTTAAAATAAACTTCATTAAGTAACGTGGTGAGTGACTGTAAGTGGCATTATGTACTTATCAGTATTGATGTTAATCTTATTCAGAATAGTTTCTTGGCTAATGCTGTCGTCAGTATTTAGTTATGGTTAGACATGGATGCTTGAATGTCCAAATCTGCCTTCTCCAATTGATTTTCTGTCTGTTTCATAGTTTGTATGTACGTCATAATAATAGGCTAAGAAAGAAGAATTGGTTTAATGATTAATTTGCCTGTATAAGTTTCCTTTTATTGACAATACTTTGAGCTTGAAGATCTAAACATTAACTGTACTATTGACTTTTATTCCTGTTCACTATATAAATTAGTTGAAACATAGAATGATTTAAAGAGTCAAGTCTGGAGTAATTAAACTTAGTGGAGTGAAGTTACACTCCCTATGGCAGTATTCAGGTAGAGGATGTGGTGAGAAATTATCATCTCTGAATGGTGTATTTCTTAGGGTCTTCATGCTTGAATGTTTTATGTTCTAAATTGCATTTCTCGTATATGTAAATGTGACTTATTTATCATAGGAGGTAATAGAATGTGAAATGTTTTGAAGGAGAAAATCTATGGGGCAAAGTCTAGTCTCTTTTGGCTCAATATCTTAATATTAAGTATGAACCTAATTTATAATTGAAAGATAAAGGAAATAATTCAGTCACTAGGATCTCTACTAGACAATCATTTAACTATTTGAGTGAAGATTATACTTTGCTGTATAAAAGTTTTGCATAAGACTGTAGGCATAAATTCTGTAATACACTTCTGTATGATCTGAAAAAAAAAGTAAAACTTATCTCAGGTGTGAAACAGG
Organism: Pteropus medius; assembly: GCF_902729225.1. Taxonomy (NCBI): domain Eukaryota; kingdom Metazoa; phylum Chordata; class Mammalia; order Chiroptera; family Pteropodidae; genus Pteropus; species Pteropus medius. Next base: position 2,091,868 of record NW_024350926.1, on the reverse strand, counting down.
TGAAGAATGTTAGCTTTTTTGATCTTTAAGATAACTGTAGTATCTGATCTGTATTTACATAAGGGAAAGGGCTCATTTAGTGTTGTGACTTTAGTTTTAGATCCCACTGGGAGTTTTAATGACATAATTTGCAGGCAGTACCAAAAATGATATATGTTATTAACATGTATTTGATTTTTAAACATATATATATTAAGTAATTAATTTTAGTTTTGAAAGCCAGTTCTACTTTTAAAAATAAACTTTAAAAAATGTCATTTAGAAGCCAAAAGGCTATTTCAGTAGTAAGATTAAGGTATTTACACTTGAGATGACCTGTAACTACACTAAACTGAAAAGATAAAAGCCAGCTCTTGAATTGGAAGATGTTTTTCAGTGGGGAGTGTGTGTGTAGGAAGTAATTTTACTATGTTGTCTCCAGCAAATGGCTGTTACGGGTGAAAGAATACTGATATATGAGAACTAATTTTTTAAATCATCTTTGCCATTAACTAGCAATATTGTTTTTGGGAACGCAAATAAATTCTGCATCCCAGTTTTTCATCTGTTATTATAAGGAGTTTGAGTCTTATGGTCTGTAAGATAACTTATAATTTAATATCTGTCCTATTTTGAACCCTTTTGTAATAATCTTTTCTCATTTAAAAATATATACACACTAATGGACAAAAATAGAAATGTTCTCACTTTGTTTTTGTTTATAGGTAGCTATATAAAACTCTGTTTCAGTATTGTTATTAATAATGGTCAAATGAAGTCAAATTTGTCTTACTACAATATGCTAGTTTGCAGTCCAGATTTGGAAAAAATATTCAGGTATGCAGTACATCATGTTAACCACTGGGTGGCCTGATTTCACTATATTAAATTAACCTGGTAAATTTTCATACCTTGAATTTGATTGGACTTTAAAACATGCAGTTATCATGTCAAGACAGTATAATTAAGATGTATTTTTTGATTATGGTAAAAATTTCAGACGATGCAGTTTGATTTAAAATATGATCAAGTTGAAGTTATTTTATTAGAGCAGATTTTATAAAACTACTGATTTTTTTTCCCAATTTCAAACCAGTAGTTTCTTCTCAAATAAAAATAAATTTTAAAATAATTATCAAATTCTCCCTTTGCCTGCCTCATTTTACTCTTTGGGTGGTATTAATTGGTGCAGTTTAAAATAGAACTTCTGTTTTAATATGTTCTGTGAATAGTTTGTGTATTATTTCACAGGCAAAAGATAACTGTGAAGTTATTCTTAACCATTTTCCTTGCTTAATGAGTCATAATATTTGTGTGTGTGTGTGAGTGATTCATTTTGCTGTTTCGTAATCACCCTAATCATTTTGTTCATTCATAATCTACAAAACCCCTTCATTTGATATAGTACTTAGGTAATGTATTGACAATTATAGCATACATATTTTTTTGACTTAAAAAATAAAACTCACAATGCTTCTAGAAACCATGTCCTGGATGGAGGTTCAGAGACCAACAAAATTTCTCTTCTATTGTTGCTTTGTGACTGTAGAAATAATGTCACCTATTTTTGCTGTCTTCTAGATTAGTCACCCTAGGCTAGAAATGGTTTATTTATCTACACAGTAGGAAGTTGATTTTAATATGTATTACCATCATTAATTGCTATAATACAGAAATACTAAAAGATGATATAAACAGAAAAGTGAGCAGATTATTAAGCAGTGGGACTTTTTCATTGTTAATGGTGAAAGTGGAATATTGGTGAGGTTTTTTGGTGAGATTTTATCCTTTCCCTTTTTTCGTGGCAAATTGTAGGCATTCTCAGGCATTTTTCTGTTGCAGCTAGTGATGTTGATAAGTTTCTAGGATCTTTTTGTGTCACAGTTATTTAAAAATCACATCCTTTCAACAATCACTTAAATAATATAGAAATAACAATACTAAAACTAAGAAGCAGCAAGGTAGATAGACTCTAGGAAAGTCCCAGTATATATACAATTCTAAGAATTCTGCTTTAATCCTTTCTCACAGTCACCCACTCAAAAAACCCAGCTTCCTGAACACTGACAGGCTGTTAAACTCTGCCCGAAGTTGATGACCATACTGATGCAAAACAGAGAATGAAACCTCATGTAGAAATAGAAATTTCTCAGTGACCAAATATGTGGTTAAAAAATAAGGGAGAATTTTAAAGTTAAAGTGAACAAGCTTTCAGGAAAATTACCCCTTGGAACTAGTAATATTTTTGGACTCATATCCTTACTTAAAATATTTTGATAAGATCCTAAAGGTGAATTTTGTACAGATTAGATATGAGGTAGATATTTTTTGAATACTCAAGATTTATATGGGCAAGTCCCTAAGTTAAAAATTGTTTTGCTCTGTAAATAACCTAATTTTTAAAGCAGTCTCAAAATGCTGTTGTGGAAGCTGTTGGGATCTGAGGGGAGAGAGGAAGAGGGAAACCTGTGAAAAGTACAACTGTTTGGGATGGCAGGAAGTGGAAAGGTTGCTGGAAACAGTTTTAGGAAAGGTTAGGCAACATTAGATACCCCAAAGAACCCTTTCTGCTATACTGAATATTTTTGTAATGTTTGTTTCAGCAGGTTCTGCTTCTTATAGTCTACCACTTGGATGTGCATTTGGATTTTGAAAGTCCTTTTTAACAAATGGGAATGCCCTTCACCTCCTAAAGGTATTTTCATTTGTTAAAAAGTGTTTTCTCGTGTCCACTTTAGATCAGCCATCTTGAGGGAGGTGAAAGTTTTGATTAGGTTGGAGGGGGGGTGAGGTAGTTTTGGAATATAAAGTACTTGGAGGAGGTGAAAGAGTAAGTACATTCATTAATTTTACACATACATATTTGAATGGCAGGTACTGTGCTTGGTGCTGAGGGGTGAACATATTAGACATGGTCTTTGAACTCCAGAGCTTACTATTTGGTTGGGAAGGTTGGTAGGTGTGATGAGCATTAAGAAGGAAGGGTAGATGCCCTAAGTATATAGAAATTGGACAGAAAGGTTCAGTATGGTGTTTTATATGATTGTAACCACCTTAGAAATTTATGACCCATCTTTAATTTAACAATCAGGTGATATTTCTGATATCTGAAAGTGGCTGCAAACAGCAGGTATTTTCTTTAATTAAACCTGTGTTTTTATTTTTGGCATAGTTTAATAAAACAAGGTGGTGTATATGGAAGTAGGACTGGCAGATTATTATTACAAATAGACATTGGCTTGAAGGAGAGAGCATTTGGGTATTAGAGCGTGTTGAACTAAAGAAGCAGCTAAATAAATATAGGTAGGGAAATAGGGGCTCTTGGTGTCTTGATTGGTCATATATGAATTTTGGTCCTATGGAATTGACAAATCAAGGGAAATGAGAAGTTCCTGCAAAGGATTTATAGATATGAAATCTAGGCTTTCATTTTTCTGTTTTGTAACCGAATGTAAATATTAGGAACTTCCTACATGTTTTTAAGTATATTATAGTGAAGTTAAGTCATTGAACTTTTGCTATTTGACATCAAAATGAATTTTTGGAAAAGAGTTGACTCTAGTAAAGCAAAAATAATTTTGAATGTTGTTAGGCAATTAGCCTATGCACATAATAATATATGTATGTATATGTGGGTGTGTGGGGGTGTGTGTGTGTGTATTTTTTAAGACGAGGCAACCCTTGGTTGACTGCTTACAATCCCTTATTTTTTAATTTTTTATGCCTACAGCACCTAGTCTTCCAAGGTGGTCTCCCATCCAAGTACTAACCAGGCCTGACCCTGCTTAGTTTCTGAGATCAGACGGGATCGGGCTTGTTCAGAGTAGCATGGCCATAGACTGCACATAATAATGTTAAGTTACCTCTCTGTGCCACGTGCTTTATGAGGTGTTTATATATTTTTCCATTATCCTTAAAGCAGTATTATAAGGTAGATGGTATCTTCACTTTACAAACAGGTAAACTAAAGCTCTGAAAGGTTAATATGTTCACATATACAAAATGAGTAATTAAGTTAGAACTAGAACCTTGTTCTGATTTCAAAAGGCACTTGAGTTTCATCTTTAATATAGTCTAGTTTCTTGGTATCCTCTTTCCTATTTTTCCAGTATGGTAAATATAGTGGTTAAGTAGTGGGTTTTGGAGTTCGGCCATGCTATACTTGGTGTAACTGTGGGCAAGAAGTTAATTTTCTAAGTCAGTTTTCTATTCTGTAAAATGGAAATAATAATAATATTTCCTTTGTAGGATTGTTGTAGGGTTTTAGGAGAGAAATTTTATAGACTACCACAATGTCTAGTACTTAGAAAGTTTAAATAAATATTCACTCCTTTTATTTTCAGATGCTCATAACTTTATTTAGTCCTCTGGCTACTTAAAATGGCTTTAATTATTCTCCATGTGCTAGTAGTTGCCAAAACTGTGTGTCTACCCTAGATTTCTTACCTGAGCAGAAGATCCATGTGCTCAGTTGCCTTCTAGATGTGCTTTGCCCAATAGGAAAGCCACTAGCCACATGTGGCTGTTGAGCTCTTGAAATGTGGCTTGTCTGAGTTGCAATGTCCTGTAACTATAAAATACACACCAGATTTTGAAGACTAATAAGAAAAAAGGAATGTAAAATATTTGATGATTATGTTGATTATGTGTTGAAATTATAATTTTTCAAATATATTGGGTTAAATAATATTAAAATTAATTTCACCTGTTTCTGTCTTTTTAATGTGGCTTACATATGTGGCTTGCATTATATTTCTTTGGACAGTACTGTTTTATATATATACACCTGTATATTTCTCAAGTGCATTGAAATCAGTCCAAAACTGCTTACTCTCCCCATTGCCTTCTCTCTCCCAAAGTTCTGTTTCTCCTTCTCTATTCCTTATCTCAGTGAATAGTTCTATTTATTCTCCCAAAGCCAGAAATTTTGGAATCAACCTTGGTTCTTCCTTCTCCCATGTCTCTCATATCCATCAGTTGTAGTCTTTTTGTTCTGTTTAGTATTTCTCAATTTCATGTACTTCTTCCCATTGTCACTATTATTACCTGAAAAAAGTCAATTTGTTCTTTTATGGCTTCTTGATTTTTGTCACATTTAGATCTCTTTTATTCAATAATATAAAAAATGGAATTCTACCTTATTTTCTCATAGTACTATTATGGTTTTATTAAAAAGATATAAAATATTGCTTCATCTGAATTTTTAAATTTGAAAGTAGGACTTGAGCTTTATTTTAAAAAAATGGCTATTCAGTGTCTTACTATTTATTGAAAACTCCATCTTTACCCCACTGATTTGATATGTTACTGTTATAATTTACCAAATTCCCATATGGGTTTTGTTTTTTTCTGAATGTCTTATTCCGTTCCATTGATTTATATATCAAGTCTTGTGCCAGTGCTATTCTGTTTTATTGTTTTTCTACAGTATATTTTGATATTAATTTAGGGAGAATGGACATCTGTTTCTTTTCCTATCCAAGAATGTGATCTGGATGTTTTCCATTTGTTCAAGTCTTCTGTGTCTAAAAATAGTGTTTTATTGCCTACTATACTTTGATCTTGTACTTATTTCTACATATTTTTATTTTTTTGTTGTTGGTATTATTAATGGGTCATTTATTCCATTGTGTCTTTTCACTACTGTATTTTGTATTTTACCATTACCATTGTCAAGCCCTAATAATTTCTTTCTTGGATTATTGTAAACGCGTACTAGTTGGTCTTCTTTCCTCCATTTCTGTGCACTCCTGCCAGTGATTTATCTGAAACACAAGATATTTATTTTTTACTCTCTTAAAGTCCTTTAACTCTTTAGGATAAAGGTCAAAAGAACAAAGGCCAAACTCCTTACCATGTTACAAAGGTCATCACTTGGACCCTGGTGGGATATCCACCTTCATCTCTCTAGTGTCCGTAAGAACTATAGCTCCTCTCCATTGCATGTCTCTTAAATATTTTTGTACTTTGACAATATGATTGGATGTTCTTTAATCTGAGTGGCTTCGGTCATATATTTATACACAGGTTCAATTATTGAATTTACAAATTTAAATAAAATTCTTGGTTTCACAATTGTGGTTTTTTGTTTGTTTTTTTTAGTGAGGATGAGGATGATGACCTTCAGTATGCTGATCATGATTATGAAGTACCACAACAAAAAGGGTTGAAGAAACTCTGGAACAGAGTAAAATGGACAAGAGATGAGGTGATTATCTGATAAGATTTACCAATTTCATATTTGTATTATTAGTATTATAGATATGAAACATATTTAAACACAAAACATGAGAAAAGTTGACTAACTTGCACATTATTTTTCTTCAACAAGAGACATGAATAGTGTATTGATGTTGAGACTGACAGAAACAGTGTAGTAAATGAGAGAAGTTGTATTATAGTGGCTTCAGTCCTTCTAAAAATGGCCACCAGAAAAGACATGAAAGAAGTGGAGAGTTATCTATATTCAGGGCTAAAGGAATAGGGTGGGGGAAAGCTTTTTAATCATACCTGTTTTAATAGGATGATAAGTTAAAGAAGTTGGTTGAACAACATGGAACTGATGATTGGACTTTAATTGCTAGTCATCTTCAAGTAAGTAAAACATATTTCTATATGTAATGGATGATTTAAGTCACTGGGTTTAACTTGCTGTTTTTAAAAAATGTCTCTACATTTAGATTTAGATTTCTTTCCTAAAAACATCTAAAATCTACATTTTAGATTTAGATTTCCTTCCTAAAAACATCTCTCCTTCTGGTCCTCTTATAGTTATCAATGATTTAGGAAGTCTGATTTTCTAGTAATTAGTTTATCCAGAGGCCTAAAAAGATTGCTAATCTAAAACAAACGATACAAAGTTTGGGTAGAGCTTTATAAATATTTTCTGATAAATGTTAAAACATTTTAAAAGAAGTTAAATATATTGAAATATTTAATAGCAATACAATCAGAAAAGGCTCTGTTGAAAAGTTTGTCATAAAATGCTTACCTTATAAAGTGTTAATTCTTTTTTTAAAAAAATTATACTTGCTGTTCACCATACTACTATTCATATTCTATTCATTAGCATGTGATTTTTACAAAATATTTTCCATATACTGTTATTTGTCTCTTACTACACTGTGGGTAGCGAGTCAAAATACTCATATTTGAATTTCTGTACTAACTACTTTGGGTTTCAGAAACCACGTTACCTATGTTCTTTCTATATTGTTATGCCTTTCAACAAAACCTGAAAATTGAGACCAAATAATGAAAAGAGCATAAGTTTTGGAGTCAGTTTGAATTGTGTCCAAATGTCAGCTCTGTTTGGTTTTAGAAAAGTTTTAACCTCTTTGATCTTCAGCTTTCTTATCTATACTAACACTCATTTTCGTAGTATTTTTGTGAGAATTAGAAATGACATATAGGATGTTTGGCACAGTTCCTGACATTTTGCAGATGTTCAATAAATGGACACTAAATTAGAAAAGTTATTTACATTAGCTGTATTAGTTTAACTTAAGAGGTATAACAGCAAATTAGTTTATCTAGAGACCTAAACAGAAATACTATAAGAACATACAGGATCAACCTGATTATTTTGAAGAAAGTGATAACCTTAAAATGGATCAGCATTGATGTATAGAAGTCGTAAATGAAGAAGCTCAGTTTGAATAAAAATAATTTGAAGTTCATTAGGCACAAAGATAGAGCTATTAGCAAACAAAATATTTGTATCTATCCTTTTATATCTTTTTAAATTATTTGTAACCCTGTATATGAATTAATATCTTTGTAAACTGTAAGTCACTAATGAAAAGTTACTATTATTATTGTTATCATCGGAGTTACTAGGTCACGAATTGACTGACTAAAATAAGGCTTTGTTTATTAGTCATTTTTGGAGTTTGAGATGTTTCTACATAAGGTTTTCTTATTCTGGTAAATTCATGTTTCTTTTAAGCTTCAACAGTTAAATAATTTAACTGATATTTAATACACATCTTCTGTATATTGTGTTTAGTTTTTTGTTGATAATTTTTGGGTTATCATTTGTAACCATCCTTTAAATACCATGCAATAGTCTAGTAATGCCTTTACAGTTTTTTGTAGAGTGATGTACCGCTATGTTAGATGAATCTAGACTGTTGTGCTGTTTGAGTTCTTTTATTTGCTCTGTATAGTTTTCTATTTATTTCCTTTTATTTCTCAACCTTATAGACATTTTTTATGGGCAGTATTTGTGTTATAGCTTTGCTCTTGCTATTTTATAGGGCACAGCATGGAGACAAATACTTTAACTTCAAATATATCTTGTTTTTATTTGTATTCTAAGCCCTGCCAACAACTTTAATAAAAAAAAGAATTGGGTCACAGACATGTAAAATAAATATTACATGTTTAAAGAATGCTGTTGAATGCATTATTTTTGAAGACTTCATTCTTAAGATTGTGAACCATAAGTTGAGGCTGACTTGCTTTCTGGAAGACAATTGTTCAATAACAAAATCATCTAAATTCTTTTAGAATCGTTCTGATTTTCAGTGCCAGCATCGGTGGCAGAAAGTTTTAAATCCAGAATTGATAAAGGGTCCCTGGACTAAAGAAGAAGATCAGAGGGTAAAATGTTCATCATATTCTTTTTTATTTTCACTGTGTAGGTGGATTAGTTTTTTTTCTTCCTAGCGCATTGTTTTGGAAGATAAAGTATATGTTTAAAGCACTATGATTTTGTTCTCCGGGTGCTGCTTGCATAAGAATTGGAAGTTGAGTGTCTTGAGATGTAGTTTTTAATGAATTAAATCAAACCACATCTGTATAGCTTTTTCTTTCTGAGAGTTTGGTCTGCAGAAGGAAAAAATACTATTAGTTTAGTCACCTTGTTTAGCGTTTAGGTTAGCAACATTTAGGGTATAGTTTCTTTTTGAAAATTGTGTAAACATTTTAAAAACAATTTAATTTTTATTTTATCCGATAACATATCTAAGGAAGTCATTCTTGACATTACCCCTTGACCTATAATAAGCCCCCAAATGAGGTAGGTGTCAGAACATCATGTTTCTGAAGGGTTGGATGATTTAAAAATCAAGATAATATTTTGTGTTATAAAAGTCTGAGAAGAATGGAAGAGTTTCTATTGTCCACTTAGAATTGCCCTTTCGTTCATGTCCTTTATGGCATAAAACTTGTTAATATAATTGTGGAATTAGGGTATTCTTATTGTCACTCAAAAAAAAAGTTACTTCATTAAGTTGAGAACTGAGTTGATTTACTAGATGACTAATGATAGGTTTTAAAATGTGTGATCTATATCTTTTTACTTTGAGAAAGAAAGAAATGAAAAGACAGTAACTGTAGATCCTTCCTGCTTCCAAACTGATTTATTTGGCTTTCAGCCAAAGCGTTTTTTTGTTTTTAGGATGTAAGAAATAGAAAATGCCTAAGTCTCAACATTTTTACTGTTATTTTAAATTAATTTTATATGAAAACAGTTTAACTTACAAGTCACTTTAATTAGCACCTTGTAATTTAGATAAGTTCGAGATCAATTTCTGAACTTGGCAAATACTGAAATAGTATTTATTGGTAAAATTGTTTTTTTAAGTTGTAGTTGTGGCTTGGATTTAATGCATTAAAAAAGTAGTATTCTCGAGTTTTGTTTTAACGTCCATCAGGGTCGTCAGGGTAATACTTTTTTAAACTTTGTTTTTTCTGTTTCTTAGGTTATTGAACTAGTTCAGAAGTATGGGCCAAAAAGATGGTCTTTAATTGCAAAACATTTAAAAGGAAGAATAGGCAAGCAGTGTAGAGAAAGATGGCATAATCATCTGAATCCTGAGGTCAAGAAATCTTCCTGGACAGAAGAGGAGGACAGGATCATTTATGAAGCACATAAACGGTTGGGAAATCGTTGGGCAGAAATTGCCAAACTACTTCCTGGAAGGTGCTTATAGAAATGTATATACATTTTTCTGTACTTAAACTTGACCTTTATTATGTTACTATTAAATATATTTGCAACCACTCCAAGACTTTAATTTTATTTATAATGAAAATGTACACTGTATATTATAAGTGACCTTTTGGGACTATTTACAATATATTCTGTGGTAAGAGATATACTTACTTTTTTAATGAAATATTTTATAGTAGTAATTTGTGCAATAAAATGATAGACCTTTGGATTATGAAAATTTACTGCCTTCCAAAATTATGTTTACATATCAGTGCCAGCCAGGCAGACCTTCTTTATATAAACTCTGTTGGAATGGAATCTAAATCAGAGATTTCTTCTGTATCAGATTCTATGCCTAAGTCCAGAGAATAACAGATACACCAGCTGAAATAACTGCTATGGAAGCATATTAGAGAAAATTCAATTCTTAATTAATTATGGTATGATTCAGATCATGGGAGTAGTATATATAGCCATGTGGCTAAAATACAGAATTTCCCTCGGGGATGTGCTATATATACTATATGTTGCACTAGTTCAAATGTTTTCTAATAGTACAGTAAGTAGACCAACAACCTTGGGAAAATCCATACCTCACTTAGAAGATACACATTGTTTTTATTGTTGTAATCTCTATCTGTAGAGTACTTCATAGTTTATAAAATGCTTTTACATACTTCCTTAATTTTTATATACTTGTGAAATATGCAGAGCAAACATTGCTGTCTTCATAGATAAGAAAATTAAAACACAATGTTCATTTTTATCCCAGTTACTGAACCTAGTCTAGGAACTTGATATTTTTAATCTCGTACATCTTTTTTCCGTCCATAGAACCTAGCTTAGTGCCTTAACATAAATTAGCTTCTCAGGAAATGTTTGTATATTTTATGAAGTAGATGTAGTTTGAAGATTTACATTTATATGAAAGGAACTTAGGTAAAAAGGGAGCTAGTGAACTCTTTCATAAGTATTTTGTTCTAAGAAGTGAAGAAGAATATTGAGATTTTGTAATTAATTTGTGAGTTGCTTTTCATGACCATGTTTGTTGTTGCTGGCTTCAAGGTTTTGATCCTCTCTATACCCTTACTCTGGAATGCCCTTTTTTCTGTTCTTGTACATCTGGTTCAACCTTGTTACTCAGATCCTAGTTTCACTGTCACCTCACAGAGCGCTTCCTGGAACACCTAACCAAATTTACCTTAGTAACTCATATTTCTTGTTCTACTTTAATGATCTACATTGCACTGATAGTTTTCTTACTACATATTTTTTTGTTTTCCTATTCTTTTCTCCTTCCCTGCTGCCATATTTCCAATGAGAATGTAAGTTCTATGAGAGAGGGAGTTTCTTTTTCTTGTTCACTGCTTTATCTCCAGTGCTTAAAACTGCCTGACATACAGACATAGAGTTTATCTTTTTAATTTAAGAAAAGTATCTAATTTCACCAGTCGTAAACTTTGTTTTAAGTACTTTGTACATTTTATACAGTATTAGAATTTGTGGAATCTTCTTTTTCTTTTAAAATTAGACACTTTCATTTCGTAGGACTGATAATTCTATCAAAAACCATTGGAATTCTACTATGCGAAGAAAAGTGGAACAGGAAGGCTACTTACAAGATGGAATAAAATCAGAACGATCTTCATCTAAGCTTCAACATAAACCTTGTGCGACAATGGACCATTTGCAAACCCAGAATCAGTTTTACATACCTGTTCAGGCATATATTTTTAATTACTTTTAAAATTTCTTTAGTTGCTATATGGTCTTTGAGTTTCTTAATAGGACAAATACAACGTGTATTGAGGAGAATAGACATTTGAATTTTCAAGCTGAAAAAATATTTCATACTTAGCTGTTAATTAGTGGAGGTTTTATCTCGATAAATATTTTGGGAACAAACTAATGTTTCTTTTGTATGTAATTTTTACGTTATCTGGTTAAAAACCTTGGTATGTACATTTTCAAATACTACTCTTTGAATCTTCATTTATGATTCAAAGCTAATGGTCATCTGTGTTTTAACGATTATAGTTTTTAAAAAAACTTTTATTCCTTATTTCTAAGATATAAGTATATAAAACAGTTTAAAGGAAAAAAAAAGTAAAACATCAAGCCATCATTTTGGAAGATGTGGTAAATAATTGGTTTTCTATGGCATTCAACTTTGCTTTTCCCCCAACCAGATGAATGACTTCAATTTTTGTTTAGAAATATTCATGAGAGTAGAGATTACTCAATTTCGTAATAGGGCAACAAGCTCTATTTTCCTTACAGTGTGTTCTCCTACCTATAAGAAATTAGTTTAGGAATTTTCACAGGGTTTGTTTTATATTTCTCTGTCTGGCTATCTGACATGCCATTTTTCATGTTGGTTCTTGTCACATACAATGTAAAGAAACATGTGAAGAAGACAGTTATCTGCCAATATTCAGTACCTTAAAGTTTTTATTATCTGTCTTTACATTTGCATTAGTCTTAGATTTCAGTAGCATAGAAAGATACTTTTCTAAAAGATACTTTAGAAAGATAATTTTAGAAATTATTTGAGGCCAAGGAAGTGAATGTTTGTCTCAATCAGAATATATTGGAAAGATAAGGGTATTGTACTTTAAGAATTACTTAATTCCTGAACTATGTATTCATATTTCAATTCATTTAAACTATTAAAAAATCATTCTAATTTTGACTTGAAAGAAAAAATGGATTGGTTTGAAATACTGTCACAGATTTTAATGAAAAATTTGAAAAAAGTACATTTCTAATCCATTGGCATTACCAAGTTCAGTGATAACTGATGCTAATCAAGTATTGTGAAAATTAAGAACTGTGTTAGAAATATGATTCTGCATTAGATAGTGATTTAGATAGGCCATTATGGAAAACATACAATATATTTATTAAATTTTAAGGTTTTTAAACATAGCGTCTCATATTTCTGTCACTGCACACTAAATTTGCATATAAAAATACTCAAAATTCTTACTACAGATACTTTAGAAAAAGAAGCAGAATAATTCTTAGTCTATTGTCAGAGTATTAAAAAGTACATGAGTGATTCTGATGTTTTTCTAAGACAAGTAATAGAAGACGACTCTATTTTCATATCTTTCTACCCAAAGATGGCAATAGAGTGGTGGTAGGAGTAGGAGAGATGAATGTTGAAAAATTTGCTTTAGTCTTCATCCTTGTGAGTGCTTCATATGGACTAACCGCTACCTTTGAAAGATAGCAATACAGTTACTTTGTCTTCTCCAGGAGATAGAGCAATCCTACTAGCAGACTTAAAAAATATTTGGTGGATGTTGTGGTTAACAGATAGAGTGATTGGCTGAAAAATCTAGGCCAAGTAATTCTCATATTTCAACCAAGAGAAGATAGGTCTTTCCTAAGTGTTGTAAGTGTTGACTTTTAATCAGTAGATTCTAAGAACAGAGATATAGTCATTAGATAAGAAACTATTGTAGGAATATTCAAAGTTAACAGATACTTCTAAGTTTTTAATGTTAATATTTCAAGAGTTTGTGCTTTGCCTCAAATTTTAATATTTATATAGTGTTATTTGTACGACATTAATGATTGAATTACTTTTTAGATCCCAGGCTATCAGTATGTGTCACCTGAAGGCAATTGTGTAGAACATGTACAGACTTCTTCTGCTTTTATTCAGGTAACTTTTTATTTATAATAAAACAGAGGAAACGCTTTCAAACATGTTTTTGAAAGTCTAATAGTGCCTCTTTCCTCATCTATAAAACCAAGACAAAAACAGTACTGGCTGTCCTGTTTGAGTATTATAACATTAAAGGAGAAAGTTCGTTGAGTGGGTTTGAGAAGCATGAACTGTACAAATGCAAGGTGATTGATGACAACGTAAGTAAGTTGGTGGTTTCATTCTTCCAGCTTAAGGCATGCAGGTTGTGAATGGACATATTTTTTGCTAACTTGGATAGAAAATATGTATTTAGATTCAATTAAGTAAAACATACTCCAGACATAAATTTTTTAATTGATATAGATGATGCAATGTAAGTTTTTAAAAATACATTTATATTTTCCAAATCTTTTCAGTTAAAAATTGAAAATACTTATCAGCACCTCTTTAGATACCAGAGGGGTTGTGATGTTTGATATTTGGGATTTAGTAATATTAAGCTTTATTAGAAAAAATAGATTTCATATTGTGTAGAAGAAAATAAAAATTAGAACACTAATAATAAGCAATTATGTAGGTGGTCTGTTTTCTCTCTTATTAAACTCGTTTTAGCAACCCTTTGTTGATGAAGATCCTGATAAGGAAAAAAAAATTAAGGAACTTGAGTTGCTTCTTATGTCAGCTGAGAATGAAGTTAGAAGAAAGCGAGTTCCATCGGTAAGAAATAAGTATTTAAATTTGATTGTGAGAACCTATATGTCACATGCTTTTCTAGTTTTCATCAGCATTGACTTTTGTATGTAAATAAGTGGAAAGAATATTCAGTATGACTTCGGATTTTCATATGGACTAAAAATATGCTAATTTGCAACTTTGAGGTTGTTTGATTTTGATATGCATCTCTGAGCATATTTTACAATGTTCTGTATCAAGATGCTTCTCCAGTCATAAATGTCAAGCAGACTAAAGGTATGATCTTCATTACATATACTTGCGAAAATAATATGTTTTTTAGAGTGGGCTTTGGTTTTATTTTATACATTCCATGTAATAATGGCTTTAATAGAAAAAAAGCTTGAAAAATAAATACATGTGTAGAGATTTGTGTGCTCTAAAATTGTTTTTATTGTGCCTTTGAAATTTTTTCCCTATTCACTGTATTTAGAATGTGAATTCAGTAAATTGAAAAAAGTAATAACATTAAAAATATGGAGAAAAGGAATATTTAGAATTTATGCGCTCTAAAGAAATTTTTATAAGGATATTGGGTTTGGGTTACCAGGTGTGAAAACTATTGTCTGAGATTTAGTTTATCAGAATTAGGAGTATTAAATTAGGATAAATGGTAATCATTCTAGTTAGATGGATTAAAAGAAAAAAAGTTTATACTAAATGACAGTTGTAAAAGTTTAATAACCTGAGACTTTTTGCATTTAGAAAGAGTATTTCTTGGTTTGGGGCTGAATGAGGGAACATTTAGAGGGACTGGGAACTAATACAAAATTACTAAATAGAAAAACCTGAGATCTTGAAATAAAGGCAACTGATGTCTTTATACCATTCAGAGAGAATTAATAAAAATTTGTTAATTGTAATAGGTGAGATACACACCATAGGAAAAGTAGTTTTGTTTTGAAACTGCAAAAACCATGGGCAGATAGGAAGACCAGAAGTGTACTTATCTTAAAGTTAATTTTGGTTTTATTAAGAAGCTACAATAAAATATAACTAGCTAAAAGAATTGGCATTTTGCATTAAAAAAAGAGGAAGGTATTAGTGTTTTATTAGTGTTTTATTTTATTTTTAGAATTTGTTGTCTAAAATCCACTCCCATAAAGAACTGGTTGAATCAAGAGACTGGAGAGTCTGGATTCTAGAGGGAAGGTGCTTCACCCAACAGAGTAGACTCTATACACATAAAAAGTATTTATTCTTAACTATTATGTAATTGACTACCATTTTAGTGAATGCTCATTACGTTCTACTACTGTAGATGTGTTATATGAATTCATGGTAATCCTTACATTATCTCTGTGAAGTAGGTGGTTTGTCATTAGGGATTAAGATTCAGGTGTGTATGATTGCAACCTGTGGATTTTCCAGTGGGCCCAGTGATCTCTCTTTTTGAATCATTTTCCTACCTGCAATCTCAGTTGAAATGCATATAGTTTGAAAGCTTTTTCCAGGAATTGATTGTAAACTCTACGCTAATGAAATAAGATTGCTTTAATTTCTTTTATTTTCAGGAAATTTTAAAACAGGTGGAACTTGCTTTTGCAACAATGTTGACAACTTGTTTTTTTTCACCTTACTTGAAACTTAACATTTTGTTATTATGACTCTAGTACATTCTAGCAATTTTTATGTTTAATAGTAGTAGGTACCATTTATTGAATGCTTCCTATAGACTGGGGTAATGTGCTCTCTAAAATACGGTAGTTACTAGTCACATTTAATTTTAAATAAGATTTAAAAATTCATTTGTAATAGCTACATTTTGGTTGCTCATATGGTTAGTGGCTTTCATATTGAGCAGCTTCAGATGTTGAACATTTTTATCACCTCTGAAAGATCTTTTGCATAGTGCTATACACTTTATATATTATTTTTTTTATTTTTCCCCTCAGTGTTATTGAGATATAATTAACATACAGTACTGTATATGTTTATTAAAGTATATAGCATAATGATTTGACTTACGTATGTTGTGAAATGATTACCACTTAAGTTTAGTTAACATCTCTCATTTCATATAGGTACAAAAAAAAAAGAAAAAGAAAATATTTTTTTTCCTTGTGATAACTCTCAGAATCTACTCTCTTAACGATTTCAATTACATTTTGTTTCTTAATCATGATCTTCAGGGTCTCTTTTCTTGTTTTTTGTGAGACACCAGGAAACTAGTTCAAAAGATAAGTAAATTGCCCAGAGTATATCTCTAGAGGGAGAAAGGAAAATGACACAGCTCTCAACTTCAAAGGATTTACTTTTCAATGTAAACAGGAACAAGAAATGGGATATAGTGTGATAAAAACAAGACAGAAAGTTTTATGGGAGAATGTAAGAGGTGCCTAATTGGGATTTAAGTAGTCAGGGAAGGGTTTCTAGAAGATTTTCCATTTGAGCTCAGTCTTGAAAGACAGGCTATGATTATATATTAGTAAAGTTCATTATTATAAATGGAACAAGTAAAAGTGTATAGTCAGACGGAGTATTTTCCAGTGTTTGAACTGTGTCTTAAATGAGGAATAGGAGTTTTCCCTGGTCAGTATGTTGGGTTGCACTCTAGATAGGGGGAGCAGCAGCCTGTGCGGAGGCACTTCAGGGTAAAGACAGCTCATCAGAGAATTGCAAGTACTGTGTGGTTGGGTGTGGGTATTCCCTGGGAGGAGGAAGTGCTGGGAGATGAAATTTGAAAGGTACAGGCGGGATTCGAGGAGTTTGGGCTTTATGTTGTATATTCTACTTATTTACTCTTACTATGATTTTATAAATTTAAAAACAAATTTAGTTAGAATAAAGAAATATAGTCAAGATACGAAGTTTAATGGAAAATATATCAATTTTGAGGAAAGAGTATATTTGCTACTATATTTTTAGCTGAAATGTTGTGAAGTATGTTGTTCTAGAAAAAACTCTTAAAATCCAAATTTATGTTTAAGTTGAGAATGACAAATAATATTCAAATTTCTTTTGTAACTTTTAGCAGCCTGGAAGCTTTTCTAGCTGGTCTGGTAGTTTCCTCATGGATGATAGCATGGCTAATACTCTAAATAGCCTCGAGGAACACACTAGTGAGTTTTACAGTATGGATGAAAATCAGACTATGTCCGCTCAGCAGAATTCACCCACAAAGTTCCTGGCCGTAGAGGCAAATGCTGTGCTGTCCTCTCTACAGACCATCCCGGAATTTGCAGAAACTCTAGAACTTATTGAATCTGTAAGTTTGAAATTGCGAGATTATTAGAAAGCTCAATTTTAGCGACATGGTTTCATGTTCAGAAACACAGTTTAATGGACACTGACAAGCATTATATTATACATCATGCTTAATTTTGTTCTAATAGTTGGCAGTGACTTCTGGAAAAAAGGTACATATAAATCTTTCTCAAGTATGTACCTTGTACAGAATTTTTATAAATTAAAAATTTAACAATTTGTTTTTTATTATACAAGTTATACAAATATACCATAAACCCAGAGTTAATAATTTGAAGTATTTCCTTTCAGGCTGTGTTCTATGAATATAAAACAAACTTATTAATATGTTTTTAAAGTCAAATATACACGTATGTATTTTGTTGGTGGATTCCCCTCCCCTCACATTATATCGTGAGCATTTCTCTATTTTCTTAACTGTTTTTTAAACTTGAAATTTAATGGCTCCATAGTATTCTATCATATGAATGTAACAAAATTTATTTACATAATAAACTATCGGACATTTATTTAAGTGGTGTCCAGTTTTTCAGTATTACAGATTGCAGAATGTATTATGTAAAGCTTTCTGCAAAATCATGGTTATGTCCTTCAGTTAAATTGAATTTCTGGATCAAAGTATATGACCATTTTGAAGATGTTTCATACACATTACTAATGATTACATAGAATTTGATAGTATTTTTCTGATGTAAAATAGTGTGTGAAGTTTTATGATGAATTATCTTCTTGGATAATAACCTAAAATAATTTGTTCCTTTTATTTAAAATACTTTGACAATAAGCTTCAGCTACTGAATTAGAGGAAATATTATTTTGAGATGTTGCAGATTGGAGTTGTAGTAAAACCATAGTAATCTCTTCTTTTCAAATGGTCTTGATTAAAAAAAGATAAACACTATTTACATATATATGCCTTACTGTTGAATTGTACACCTGAAACTTACTGGATTTCGTTAACTAATGTTACCATAATAAAAAAATAAAAAGATGAACAAAGAAAGCCTATTTCCACTGATAAAAATGAGTAGTTAATTAACTGTGGAAATCATCCTGTGTTGAAGATCAGATTTAATTAGGTTATAGCATTAACTTTAAGAATTTAATTTTTTGCAGGATCCTGTAGCATGGAGTGACGTTACCAGTTTTGATCTTTCTGATGCGGCTGCTTCTCCTGTCAAATCTACTCCAGTTAAACTAATGCGGATTCAACACAACGAAGGCGCCATGGAATGTCAATTTAACGTCAGTCTTGTACTTGAAGGGAAAAAAAATGGTTGTCATGGTGCGGACAGTGAGGCTGTTTCTTTAACATCCCCAAGTGTGGCCAAGTTTAGCACTCCACCAACCATTCTCAGAAAGAAGAGAAGAATGCGAGTGGGTCAGTCCCCAGGCAGTGAACTTAGTGATGGCACATTCAATGATGGTGGTAATACAGCACTAAAACACACACCAGTGAAAACACTACCATTTTCTCCTTCACAGGTAGTAGTGTTGTTTCTGTTTCCAAATGTTGATGAGCTAGATTAAATTACATCTTTAATATCTTTATTAGCAGTTCGTTGCTTCGATATCATATAAAAATGGATAATGTATTTAAATGTATACATGAGCATGCTAAGTCAGAAGGTATCTCACAAAGTATAGACTTGGGTTCTAGTGTCTTACAATTTTTAAGAGCTAAAAGAGATGTTTTGGACATGTAATTCCAAATCTTTAATAGGACTTATCAGGAAATAGGCCCAGAAAGGTAAAATGATTTTCCCAAAGTTATCTAATGGCAGAGGTAGACTGATATCCAGTTTTCTGCTAACTGTTCAATAGATATTAGGTATATATCCGTGTATGTATGCTCACTGTAAGAACTTTATGTGTCAGAAGATTTTCTAGGGATGTCAGGAACTATCTACTTTTTCCTATAGTTACATTCTGGGTAGCAGATACTTATTAGGGCAAGCTGGACCTCTTATTTTATAATGCTCTCTTAATGAACACTATATTCCAGGCTGTGCTAAAAACTTTTCTTACAGCATCTCAGTTACTCTTCTTTCAAAAAACTTAGAAAGTAGGTGGACTGAAATTCAGAAGTTAAGCAATTTGTCCAAGGTCAGTTAGTAAGAGATAGAACTAGAGATTTTTGCTGAAAGTGTCCTGACAGAGGTTATAAAGTTTTATGGGAGAAGAAGACAGTTTAATGGTCAGATAAACTTAGAGGTTGCTGAGATATTATTAGAGGTATTTAGATGTTTGAAGATGAGGATCTGGCAGTACATAATCACTGTGTTCTCTGGGGATGCCATTACATAGACAACATGGAAATAGTGCGCCCCCCACTCCCATCCCACCCGTCAGTTACAAAGCCTCCTGAGGAAGGTGAACCAGGCTTGGGCACATTAGCATGTTTCTATTTTGGAGTTTTCCAAACTAGCAATTTTTGTTGAAATGTGAATTCTAAGGTGGAAAGTGGCTGAGAAGGTGAGGCATGATTATAAAGACTTTATTTTTGATGGCAAACAGCTTGGATTTTATTCTGTGGTTTATGGGCATCACTACAGAGTTTTAAGAGGGTTTGGCTGCTAATCTTAGGGTTAAGTATATTGCAAACATTAGAAAACAAAAATGATAGAGCTAAAATTCATTTTAGTTATAAGTAGTCTTAAAGGAGTTTCCAGTTCTTTCTGCTACTGCTTCTAATCTGTTGGCTACAAAAATAAATTAGTATTTAACAACTGTATGTAAGTTAAGATCCAATGAGTAAAATGTGTCATTTGGAAAATGGACTGTGATAGCAAGTTTTGCTGCTCAGTGGTTCTGAGCTGTGTTCTGAATAAATTAATTTGCCAGACAGCTGTATTTCTTATCAGCAAAGCATTATTATATTCTTAATTCAAAGTGTTCTCCTAGAAAAGAACACTTAAAATCATTTATTAATAAACCAATAAAACTCTTTTTCAGTTACACTGTTGTACAAAACTTACATTTAACTCAGCAGCTATTTATGATTTCTGTAGATTCGTATTTAATAATATACTGTTTTAAAATTTTTGTGTTGTTTTGTAACTTGAATATTTGTTAAACGACTGTTTCCTGAATGCCTATTATGTGCTAAACACTGCTTTAGGAGCTGGAGAGGCAGTGATGAACAAAGCAAACGTTCCTGCCTTTATGGAGCTTAATTTTCATGGAGTGGAATGTAAATGTAGTATTATTGGTAATCTTTTCTAAGAGAAATGGGAAAATATTTGAAAACTTTATCAGTTTAATAGCTGTTTAGGGATTTTGACATTCTAGAAATTATCTATAAACTCTTCCTTTTTTAGTTTTTCAACACATGCCCTGGAAATGAACAAATTAATATAGAAAATCCTTCATTTACATCAACCCCTATTTGTGGGCAGAAAGTTCTCATTACAACTCCTCTTCATAAGGAAACAACCCCCAAAGATCAAAAGGAGAATGTAGGGTAAGTAGGTATTAAATAATTGTATCAGACAAAAATGGGAAGCACAATTTCAAGAGTAGGTTAGCTTTCTAGTCCATAAATCATAATCCCTATCCATATGGGATTTAGAATTTTAAGAAAATCATACCCTGATGTTTAATCCCATGGAGACTGAAAATCACCTAAACTTAGTGTGAAACTTTGAACTCAAACAAAACATTTTTAATATTTTTTTCTACATTAGTTCTTTTTTGTATTTTAAGATCATAGATTGGAATAAGAGCTGGGTTAGGCAGGCATAGTTTAAAATAACCCTGGCATGTTTAAATAAAACATGTGTGTGCAAGAAAAATTTAGTGTGCGCTCTTATTGTGGTGTTACCTTCCTTAACTTGTATGAAATCAAATTTTGACTCTAACACACATATCTAAATGATTGGATAGGTTTAGAACACCTACGATTAGAAGATCTATATTGGGTACCACACCAAGGACTCCTACTCCTTTTAAGAATGCTCTTGCTGCTCAAGAGAAAAAATATGGACCTCTTAAAATTGTGGTACGTATACTCTTTTTATTTTTAAGAATTTTCCTGAATTTAATAAAAACACAAATTTTGATTTTTATCCTTGATTTTTTTTTTAACATTTTGCAAAAGCTATTCACTGAAACTGATAAAAATTTTTATCTCTTCGTTTGTAAGTATGTGTTAATCTTTTTCCTTGAATTGTAAATAAAAACTTGCTTGGCTTGTTTTGAATTCTTTCTTTCTTTATATTATATCATCTAGAGAAAGCAAATCAAGTGTCAGCGGAACCCTTTTCCTAATACTGAAACCAACCTTTTAGTAGTTTCAGTAGCAGTTACCTTTAGTGGAATAAAATGATTTTATTATTTAGATATACATAAGCACTTTCCTAATAATATATATACATATATATGTATGTATATTTGAAATTGATCAAGATATGTCTTTAAGGCTCAGTTTCCTCCTCTTTTCAATGGATATCATAAAATACACTGCAGATGGTTATTTGTGAAGGTAAAAGAGAGAAAAGAAAAATATGGCAGTGCGAAGTTTCAAGTAGTATGTACTTAAAGTCGTTGCTGTTAAAGTAGCAATAGTAGTTAACGAATAGAGGTGGGAAGTGTTATCTGTGCTTTCACATATATATTGTCAATCTTGAAGGACCTTAGCTGAGTCATGGGCACTCTATTTCTAGTCAGATACAGATTTCTGACAAATTAAGTTCATTAGAAATAAAATATGATTTAAAAAATATTGGTCACTTCTAGGGTACTTTAGTTTTTTGGTCTTCTATTTTTAGTCATATTTGGGGTAGATTCATTAATGAATTCTAGTTTTTTGATCTAATTCATTTTCTACCAAAAGTCATGCAATACTCTCAAATCTTTTTTTCTTTTTTTTGAAATACTGTTTTAGAGGGTCAATAGGACTGATCAAGTCTTTTTGTCACTTAGCTCCATATACTGCTGTAAACAATTATATTTTCTTTAGAGCTCTCTAGACTTTATGTGCATACACATAATGAAAATGAGATCATACTTTACTATTCTGTAACCTTTTTTAACTAAGTTAGTATAGTATATATTTAGCCCATAATTTTTAATGTTTGTGTAATATTCCATTGTATGGAATTACCTAATTGATTTAACCAATCTGCTTTAGTATTTTGCTGTTCATTTTTAAAATTCATCATTGAGTGCCTAATAGGTGCCAGCCACTGGATTAGGATTTGGAGATGTAATACTGAACCTGTTAGGTATGGTTTTTGCTTGCCTTCATAGGGGTGAGTAGGCTAATTGGGAGTTAGACAAACAATGATTTGAAGACATTTAAAAATTCTATAGTGCCTCAGAGTCATTTGGTCAACATATAAGCTGAATAAAAATTATCATTTCAATAATTGGGCATGAGAAATTAGGTTTTAAGTCACCTAAAGTCCTTGTCACTTTTTTTTTGTTTGGGAAGAATTTATCCATTGCCAAAATCATTTTCATCAGCAATGTAAGATAAAAGCAGAAGTGATGATTTAGCAGTTAAAATTTCTAACATATCTGAAGGCTCATACATTTCTTTGCAGCAAGCTGACTTTTCACTCCTCCTGTTCCTCCTCCAATTACTTGCTGAGTACTTACCATCCCTAACCATTTAACTTTCTAGTGTATCTTACTATGAGTCAGGAGCACTGCTTAGAGATTGGCTTTGGAATTGTAATCAGGTACATCTTAAATATCTGTTGCCTTCTTAATAAGTATTGATTAATAAACATTATTACTGAAAATTACTCAAAAGAAAGTCATTTAAATATAAATTCATTAATTTTGGTAGTATCAAACCTGAGAAGTATTAAATGCAGCAATTCTTTGTCACATTAGGACAATTTAAGAGAATAATT
The DNA here is from genome assembly GCF_902729225.1 of Pteropus medius. Classification (NCBI taxonomy): domain Eukaryota; kingdom Metazoa; phylum Chordata; class Mammalia; order Chiroptera; family Pteropodidae; genus Pteropus; species Pteropus medius. The sequence goes on along the minus strand of NW_024350926.1, from coordinate 2,068,491 downwards.
CTGTGTAGTGAATGAATTCATGAGTATCTCAGCTACTTCTCTAGGACATTTGTATTCTCATTGGAGACCACACATATTCCAGAATTCTTTTTAAGAACATCAAAATCTGTGTTTTTTGTGACATATCCTGAAAACAAAAGCTGTTGGAGGAATACACGGAAATACTGACGTAATTCCAGCATGTCTTAGGCTGTATTTGAGAGCACTTTTAAAATTCTGTGTTTCCATTTTTAAAGTTTTTACATACACTGTGAAATCTCATTTATGTATGCATGCTGTTCTCCCTATGTTGACTGGGAACAGAAGCTGCTGGTCATTATGTGCTGCCAGTTTGTTCTTTTACTTAGTGGAGCTTTGATTACCATCCTTTTTTTTTTTTTCTTTTAAGCACATCTTGGTTTTGGTAGGTGTTTGATATAATAAATTTTTTTTTTCTAGAAAACTAAATGAATAATATTTTGAGAATATTTCATTATTCAGCCTATATTCAAGTTTTTTTCCATACCCTCCTCCCTCACACTTCTATCCACACACAGACACACCTTCCTGTATTCTAACCAGCACACACACACTTATTAAACACTGTCTCGGTGCTCAGCTTAAGGCTAGATGGAAAAGATGTATACAAAGATGAAAAAGATGCAATCTCTGCTCTTAAGTTACTCAAATATCTTGTGGGAAGAGAAATATTGGTAACTGGTGATTACACACTGTATAGTAAGTACAATAAAAGAGCAAGGAAAGCTAGTATAGTCCTGATCTGTTCTAATTTTTTTTCTATTTTTATATAAAAATACTTGGAAAATAATCCTTTTTCATTCTGAGGGTCCTGATTAAATAAGCTACAATAAGTTCCCCAAAAGGAAAATTTTTGTTTACTAGCCTAGAGTGAAGAAAGTACCACTTTTTTTTCTTTCTTTTTTTTTTTTTTTTGCAGCAAAAAGCTTTATTGTGCAGTACCACACTTCTTTCAGTGCTTGCAATGTGCAGTATGATTTTTGCCATAAATCAGTTGGTTAATTTATTTGAGTTATGTATCTATAGGGACTGGGAGAAAATTAAGCCAATAATGAAAAAATATTAAAAATGGATTTATATATGGAGAGAAAAGGAATTGTTATAAAAGGCTATTAAAAACCCTTTTACAATTTAGTCACAGCCACTTGCCTTCTTGGAAGAAGATATTCGGGAAGTTTTAAAAGAAGAAACTGGAACAGACATATTTCTCAAAGAGGAAGATGAACCTGCTTACAAAAGCTGCAAACAAGAGGTAATCTTTTAACAATATTTTTAATAAAAGCCTTATCATGTCCAAGTGACTTTGCCATAATGTTTTTATTGCAAATTATTCATTCTAGCATACTGCTTCTGTGAAGAAAGTCAGAAAATCACTAGTTTTAGATAATTGGGAAAAAGAAGAACCAAGTACTCAGCTATTGAATGAAGACATTTCAGACATGCAGGTTTGTAAAGCATTTTGTTTTCTTAAAGTCCTTGTGGTTCTCATTTCATACTTATTATATGGTTGGATCATTAGAGATTCATAGAAAGTTACTTGAGTATTATTGTGCCTAATTCAGAGAGAAGCTATTAACTGTAGAGAATAGTTTATTTCCTTGCTTTTTATATTTGTTTTGTTTTGAAAGGAGTTGGCTCTCATGTATGATGTCAAAAAATGATAGTTCTTAAACTTTAAATTTCAATATTTATCTTTAGTTCATTTCTGCAATATTTAATTTTACTACATTACTAGAAATTTCACTGGAGCCAAAAGCTTTCTTGGAGGGAAACGAACAGGGCTTCTGCTACCACTTAGTAGTCCCTTTATTTGTCTCCATTTCTGAATTAGTTATTTTATTTTCCTCTTTCTTTTTTCTCTCTTAGTCAGAAAATGTATTTACAACATCTTTATTAATGATACCATTATTGGAAATACATGACAATAGGTGCAACTTGAGTCCTGAAAAACAAGATACAAATTCAACCAACAAAACATATACACTTAATAAAAAGAAACCAAACCCCAACACTTCCAAAGTTGTCACATTGGAAAAGAATCTTCAGGTATGAATTTATAATTTTTTTTTAGTGATTTTTGTTATTTATTCAATTACCAGTTTGGACTTCCTGATCACAAATTATGCCTTTTCTTTTTGAATTTGACATTGACTATAATAGTAACTAAACATTCACCATAATTTTGTCACTCAGAGTAGACATGGATTTTTGAGAGACTCATTCATCAGGGCAGATGTAAACTAAACAACTGTAGTTGTAGCCAGACCCTCCTGGTGATTTTCTAAGCACTATTTCATGTTTAAACTAAAGATACTGAAATCCACTTGTGGCACCTCTTGTCATATAACAAGTAAGTATAGTTCTAATTGCTATCTCGAAAGGGTAAGTGGTTGGAAGCAGTTTCGGCTCGATTTTGTTGGTATAATGATTTCCAGTAAACTTTTTGGCCTCAAAAGTTGTAAAACAATCTTTTTTCGGGTGCTATGCAAACATTCTATAGCTGCAAATGAAGGCTGGAATAATTTTGCTACATTATCTGAAGAATTCAACCTAGAGAATTTGGAGTTCATTGAGGAAAAAGTTCTCTTTACACTCCAATGATGGCAGGACTGGCAATCCTGACATTTAAGCCTTCCTTGAAAACATCTTCGGCAGTCAGACATGGCTGCCTCAGCTCTGTCCTGAGCCACTGCTCTTCAGAGAGCCATGTAGCACAGTCTCTTAATCTATTTTAAATGATTTGATTTCCAAGTGTTTAACACAGAACTTCGCAGGGAAATCTATTACATGGCAGGTTCATACTTATAATGTAGTAACCTATATAATGGCAGAAAACAAATGAGACAAATGTAAGCTTGACTTTTTGCTATGACCATATTTTCTAATTTGTAAGACAAAGCATTCTCGGCTCATTTCTTGATATTAGATCTTCTCTTTCAATCTTCTGTAAAATTTTTGAAGGAATAGAGACTGACATTTCTTTCTGTATTAAGACTGATTTGATTTTAGGGAGGAGTTGTGGAGACAAAACTTTTAAACTGCCTCCACAGGCCTGTAAACAATATAGATAGCTGAAAAATTGACCAAAAAAAATTGATCATAGATATTTCAGTATGTATTTTTGAAACATAGCATCATTAAAAAGAATCAGTGCCATTATCAAAACATTTTTACAATAATTATGTATCAGATATCCAGTCAATTAAGATAATTGTCTTTTAAAAGTGTAATTGTCAAGTAGTAGGGATAATTATTTTAGTAATTTTCACATTACTATTAATATTTCTTTCCTAGTCAAATTGTGAATGGGAGACAGTAGTTTACGGGAAGACGGAAGACCAACTCATCATGACTGAACAAGCAAGAAGATATCTGAGTACTTACACAGCCACCAGCAGCACTTCAAGGGCTCTCATACTGTAGTTGTTATTAAAATTGATGAAATGTCCCACTCCCGTATTATATTCTATGCTAAATTAGGTTGCAATGAAATTTTTATCAATTAATTGTTTTTAAAGTTTTAATACAGCCCTAAAATGGTTTGCATCTCTCTTTTTTTTATACCGGGCAGGCAGAAAGCTAAGCCACTTAAGTAAGAGGGAAACAATTACATAATTTATTTTTTACAAGAAGAGATTTTAAAAAATTGTTTTTAAAGAACAAGATGGGAAAATTGTATTAGAATGTTCATGGGTATTCTAAAAGTAATTCTCACTTATTTTCCTCAGAAGGTATATGTTGCTGCTCTTCTCAATGCTGCAGTTTTACGTCACTAGGTTTATGAGTACATGTAATTTCTGAAGTGAGTCTGTGTATGAGATGCACACATGGTTTCATGAAGTGCTTTTGCCTGTGTGCTGATTTACTTAGACTACCATTTACAAAGAAACACAAGGTAAAGGAAGTCGAAGGAAGGATAGAAAGTTGCACTACTAATCTTTGGTATTTTTTCAAAAACAATAAAATTAACTACAGTGTTAAATGTATTTATTTGAGCATAGTACTAAAAACAAAAAACATGGAAAAAGGGTTTTTTCTTATTAATAAAGAGTCAGTATTTTCATAAATCTCAGAAGAACTGAGAGTTTGTTGAATGTATTGTACAGTATGTAGGAGCAGAAAAACTGTAAATTGGAAGGAAGTCTGTTTTTATAATTTATTTTCATTTTTAAAGCTTAAATGTAGATATTTGTACCTATATAGAGTGTCTAGAAGCTAATGTTGTTTCCTGTTATTACAGCTAACATATTAAAGACCAATTTTGACTTTTAAGTAGTAAGTTATAGCTGCAAAGAATACAATAACTATACTGTATGTCACATCTACCTAAATATTGCACTATGCCCTTTAAATCATGTTGGTTATAAAGTAGTTCTAAAAATGTACTAAATAATAATTTAATATTTTCTTTTTAAATTATATGGGGAGGGGGTCATATAAATTAATCTGGTGATTTGTATATGTGTTTGAAATTTTTGCATTTTGTTTAAAAAAAAATGGTACTTGGGTCCCTAAAAACAGTCTGCACTTAGAAATTTATTATATTTACTCAGTGTTTCAGAAGTAGAGAACATTATCTTTTATTTATAAAAATATTTTGTCCTTTTATAAATGTTTTGTGTTCCTCTACAGGTTACAACAGTTGCTTCAGTTGCCTGTTTTAGGTGTTTGCACTTATTTTATTTCTTCTTGAAAGAATGTATTTGCTTTTGTGTAGAGATTTTATGTAATTTTTTTGAGACATATAATGGTGTGCTGTCAACTTAAACACTGACAGGATTAAATAGAATTGTACACTGTAGTTTTAATTATTTATAACTGACACACTCTCTCCCTCTCCACCCCTGAAGTATGCTGCTATAGAAAACAGCAGAATCGGCTTGCTGCTATGAGAGAAGGAAAGAGCGACCACCGCTTGCACTGTGTGAAAAGATAAAAAGCAAATGATGGCACGTTCTCAAGTTAACTTAATGGCATCAACCATTACCAGGCAAATTCTTGCAAATACCAAAATATTTACCTTAAAAACAAAAACAGCTTAAGATTTTCTGATGTTAATAGAAATGGAGATACTAAGTATTTTAATGCCTAGCTCTTGAACAGTAGATCTAAAAGGGTTTTAAGCTATATAAATTCACTAGCTCGTTTTGCATATTATATGTAGTGAGAAGTGAAGAAAATGTGTGTTATTAAGATTATGCCTTGTTGATAACAAATAGATGAACCAATTAAATCTCCTTAGCATGTTAAGTATGTTGATTGCTTCCTAATTAGTGAACTTCTCACAGAAATTTCACTTTGTAAAGCCAATGATTGTAGTAAAATCATACTGGATCATTTAAATTTCAGTTAACTTTGAACTAATAGCACATAATGGTTCTTTTTTCTTTTTTTTCTTTTTTTTTTTTTAAATTTATATAGCCCTTAGCTGGTTTGGATGTACATAGTCTCCAATCACCAGAGTATAATACCTTGGAAGGCTATATAAAGCATAATTTTTCTTGAGCATTAAATTTTCCCAAAGGTAATATATTGCAGATAAGCCTGGGATTATTGGACATAGTACATATTGGGGTCGGTATTGGTTGAATCCTTCAGTTAACTGCTTTGTTGCTTTTTGCAAGTTTTTTAATCTTAAGCATGTCAGGCATCTTAAGTCACTGTTATACTGTTGTGTTCATTTGAATTTCAGTGTGTTATAAAAATGCCAGACATATATGTAGCAGCCATACTTGCATGGAAACTGAGTACACATGTATAATACTGCATTTCGTTGTAAGGTTTTCACATTAATACAGCCATTACCCTGACTAAATTGAATTTTTTGATATATGGGAAAACTTTCCATTGTAAGAGAATCTTGCATACAATGTTGACTGTTAACATCCAAAATAAAGCATCTGTGTACAAGCTGACTTGGCATTGCTCATTTCACTTTGGCTTTGTGTTTTAAGGTATTGGTTGAACCCAACATTCTGTTCTTAGCCCTTTTTTTCTCCTTTAAGACTCCCTTCACAGGTGATTTTATCTGTTAACACAATTTAACATGTTACTGTTTACCCTTGAGCCGCATTCAGAGTCATATTTTCAACGGCCTCTAGATATTTCCGTATGACTCTTCTGTCAAGTCTTAAATGCAACATGTCCTATTTTTCCCAACATGGCCTGCCCTTCATTTGTTCTTTTAGTGGTGTTGCCGTCCCTTCATCATTCACTGAAAAGTCTCCTGTCCCTCCTTCGCTCCTCACATCTGTTGTAAATTCTCGGCCTGCATAAAGCCACTGCTCTATTTCCATTCCTTCCTCTATTACTTCGATTACTGCACTAATCACTCCTATCTCCATTCTATAGAAATATTAAGAAACTTTAGTGACATCAGGGTGTCATCTGGGCAAGGCCAACTGGTCACCCAGTCAGGGTCTATGCAATATTACATTGTTTGGTGAATTCATCACCATCCAGATTTAACTTCGAGCCTTCTAGGTTCAAGGTAAAATGGATTAACCCACCAGAAATGAGCTTACTTCTCGGTAGACTGCTTCTATCAAGTGTGTGAGACTGACACATGAAACTAGAATGCCAATCTACTAAATTATAGTGTGAAATATATAACTGATGAGAGGACAAGTCATGTTCTCTCTTTATATTAAGCATAAAGAAACAAAACATCTGTCATATTTATCCTATTCAAAGACCTTCCATTGTTGTCTTTTGCCTAAATAATAATAATTCTTTACTTTCTAATCTGGACTTGGTGACTTGGATCTTCCAAGAACATACATGTGCGCACTCCCATCTCCATGTCTGTTTGCGGTGTGCTCTCTGCATGATTGCATTTCTTTGTCTCCCTAACCTGTTAAAATCTTACTCAGCCTTCAAGGCATAGGTCTGTGAATCATTTCCTGATTATCCTAGTGCTTCCAAAAACTTTCCCACTAGACTTTATGTTTTGCAGAATAGGGATTGTTATTTATAGCTCCTGTGTCTAGCATGGTATTTAGAAAATCTCAGTAAGTGTTAAATTCAAAATTTGTTTTTAATTAGTCATGACTTAAGGACTATTACCCATACTTATTTTATGTAATGGATTATAAATAGCTTTGGTTTATTATCTTCATGAAACCAGTTTTGCTTTATAGTCAGCAAACTATTTTGTTAAAATCTTTTAGCTCATTTTATAACCATACAATTTTCTGCTTGATTTATCCAGTTATAAAGTGATAGGCTTGCCAGCCAATCAGAACTTTAATTGTAATGTAAAACAAATGGTAGTTTTTGAAGAGGTATTTCACTTGGCGAGAAGTGAAAATTTATTTTTAAGTAGTAGAGGGTAAAATGAGCCAAGTGAAATTCCATTGGGATATTACACTTTCTCATTTCCTGCTTAAAAAAAAAAAAAGATATGGTCAAGAATATGTGAAATATATTGGTAGAAAACCAAGATATAATGCACTAGGAAAAAAATACTCATGGCTGACGTCTTGGGAAGAGTGTTTTTGAAAACTTGTTAGTATCTTAGCATGAGTACATTAAAAGCTGTTGAGTTTGAGCAAAATCAGTATTAAAAGCAGCGTAGTATACTGTCCTTATTTCTGAAGGTCTCAGACTCGCTGTGCTTATTTAAGTTCCAAATACAGAATGTGCTAGGTTTGAGTGAGTTTTCCTGGCCAGCACAGGAAAAGAGGAAGGGAGATCGACTTTACTCTGGTTTTCACTACTGTAATTTTGCCAACCATAGCTCAAAAGATTGGACCAGATTCTGACATAATTTCCCAAGCCCCAATACAGTTAGTATTTATTTGTTCAACTAGCAACCAATACTTAACTGAGTGTTTACAGTACCTGGTGCTAGGTCTTGGGGATACTATGGTAAACAGGACATGGCCTTTCCTCTAAAGAGAGAGGAGTAAGTATGGAACAGAAATGGCACCTCTTCTCCTTTGGCCACAAGTGAGGTGGATCAAGTAGCCGAGTTTTCTACTTTATTTGTAGGTGCTCTTTGAGAATAAGGGAATTGTTGGTCACTGCCCAGGTAGTGTGGATTTTCTCCTATAGAGAATTGGTTGGGGTAGCACCACCCATGGGTCTTGCACCACCCAGGAGGAAGTTCCCAGACTAAAAGTCTGAGAACAGTGTAGCAGCTGCAGCCACGTACCAGTCACATACATTATCTCATTTAATCCTTCCAACAACTCTTTTAGCCAAACTGTTATAATCCAGTTCCATGGATGGAAACTGGCTTAGGTTAAGAAGCTTGTCTAAATTGAGCTGGGATTCATTTAGTCATCTGAGACTTGGGTTGAGTCTTTAAAATTAAGCGTAGGGCACAAAAGAACACATAGTATTCGCTTCCACTTCTATTAAAATACAAAAACAGGCAAAACTAATGTCCACTGTTAGAAGTCAGGATAATGGTTACCCTAGTGAGAGCGTTGCTGAATGGAGCCTTGAGGGGGGCTTCTGGGGTGCTACAATGCTCCATTCCTTGCTAGGTGCTGATTTTATGGATGTGTTTAAGTTTACAAATTCAAGCTCTACTCTCACGTGCACTTTGCTGTGTGTATGTATATTATGCTTCAATACTAAGTTTTTTAAAATTAAGCCTAGGTTGCATAGAAGAGGAAAATAAAATTGCTCTGCCAGAGCAAAAGATAACGAATTATTCCTTGAACTATTGCATTCATATGCTTACTTCTCACCATTATTCTCTAGCATATGTTGAACCCATTTCTTCCGGTAAAGTAAATTTATGCTAAATTCCTACATGAAATAAGTGAATAGTCTGTGGGCTGCATATACTTAATTTATCAAATTTTATGTGTGAGTTTATTCTACTCCACTGTATGAAATCTTTAGCCAGATAGTTTCCCATAAATACTTCACAATTACATTTCTGAACCTTTGCTCAGCCTCTTGCCTTCACCCCAAAGTTCATGCTTTCGCTCCCACTCCACTGAAATCTCCATATTAACCCAATTTCCTGTTGCCAAATATTCATCTATCTAATGTGGTCTACTGGTTACTGAGCACCTCAAAAACTGCATATCACAATATGTTAATCTTGTTCATTTAGTGTTGATATTCTCTTAATCAACATTTGCTTAATTCACTCTTCTAATTGACCCACATTCTTTCTTTCCAAGTTCCCCGTTCACCCAGAGCTCGTCGGCTAGTAGAACTTCTCCAGTTTATTGACCGTTTTTGCTCAATTAATAATGAGTGCAAATAATGTCAGGTAAGAGGGCTTCTACTACATTTTTTAAAAGTTTAATAGTACATTTTACTTAACCCAATATATCTAAAATATTAGCATTTTAACATGTGATTAGTATACATTATTAATGAGGGATTTCACATTTTTGTCCCCATTCTAAGTCTTTGAAATCCGATGTACATTTTACACTTACAGCACATTTCACTTCAGACCAGCCACGTTTCAGGGGCTCAGTAGCCACATGTGGCAAGTGACTACTGCACAGGGCAGTACAGTTCTATCTCACTAGGAATTCACAGAGAAAATGTTCTGTAATTCACAAGAAACGCTCTCTTTCAGGCCATACCGAAACAACTTGTAAGTTAACGGTGGTAGTAATTCCCCCTTCTTCCCTCCTCCCCTCCCTATCTCCCTCGCTTCTCCCTGAGTCTTCTGGAGTTCATTCATTTGATGCCAATTCTCCTTACTGACTGGGGAACCTCGCCCGTCACAGGCTTCAGATTCTCCATTAGTAAAACGGAGGTCTAGTACATTCTTTAACTGTCATATTACTGTCTCTCTCAGGGGATTGTAAGCTCCTCTAGGGAATGTGCCCAGCTTTTTTGCACACCAACTGGAACTGTGCAAAACACAAAAGATGAGGTAGTGAGCAAAAACACTCAGCCCTGCCAGCGAGCTTGAATTCTGGGAGAAGAGATTCACAGAGCTTTAAGTGCTATCAAGGTAAGAAATAGGGTCCCATGAGAAGTTGTGAAAAAGGAAACCGATCTGTTTTCCTCAAGAGAAAGTTAGGTTTGAGGAAACTAGGTGAAGAGGGTCGGAGAGCAGCAGGCAAAGGCCGCGTGGAGGGAGCGAGCAGTCCATATTCAAAGACACGAAGGCCAGAGTGACTGAGCGGTGAGGCCGGTGGAGAAGGAGGATGGTGCAGAGAAGGCTCCTGAGTGAGAGGGCCTGACCTGGTAGGCCATGAATGCTCTGGGAAGCAGTCTCAGCCGTGGAGACCAGCACGCGGGACATGTATGAGGGAGTGCTCTTGTGACAGGAAGCGGCACTTGGCAGCAGGGTGGGCTCAGTGAGGACCTTGGCCAGCTCCATGGGGAGCTCTGAGGCTCGTTCAGTTTGTTCCTAGCTGGGTGTGGAGACAGGTCTTTACAGCCCTGGGTCTGCCTTGGAAGTGGGCTGCCCAGGAGGGGGCCCTGCCCTGAGTGAGGACTCTCTCAGCAGAGGCAATTCTTTGACTTCAGCTTCTTTGTGGAGTAAGAGGCAGAAGCATCTGCTGAGAGAGGAAAGAAGGAAATGTTGGTGCAGGAGGTACTATGAGAGACCTGAGGAGAATAAAGAATTTCTGAAATAATCCATGAGAAGACTGGGGAAAGGATTCAATCCAGGAAAACAGTAGAAATACCAAGTGACACTGGGGCCTGGCTTTAGGGCGGCAAGCTGGACTTCAGGACTTTTGCTAGGTCCATAATGACGTTTTTGTTTTAATTTAGCCCCACTCGTTTCCTCAGCTGGGTGCATGACCTATACACAGTGACACATGTCTGCCCTCCCCTTGGCATCTGCCACCAGGGCCCACTGACCCAGTGCAGCCGCAGAAGCAGCAGACAGCACATCCATCTGACAGATGGATGCACCAAAGGGACTGAGGGGTGAGGGAACGAGGAATATTATAAACAAAGGTGGTTCATGAAATAAGGCAGGATAACCTCCACAGGAAGTCACTTTGCCTCTTCTAAATTCCCATTGCACATGATCTGTTTCTCACTTGTAGTTGTCATTACTTCCGTTTTTTGTTGTAGCTTTTTTTTGCATGCCTTAGTGCCTCTTCTAGATTTGCAGCTCTCTCGAAGAGTCCCAGCTCCCATCGGGACCTCAATAAATATTTTCTAACTGTTCTAGAATGTTGTCTTCTGGTTTCTGACTCACCTACATTGACTCATCTGCAAAGAATCTATTTATAGCTCATCCAAGTATTTGTTAGGGGAGGAAGAAGGGAGCCTGGATCTACTTTCTGGATTCCTTATTCATTCATTCACTCAGTGATATTGATCATATCCTATCGTAGGGATAGATCAGACCTGCTTCCAATCCTATGGGATTTAATGTTTGGTGGAGAGAGACACACGCTAAACAAATAACCACCCTAGTAAATATATAACTACAAACCATTATAAGCATTCTGAAGAAATGGAATACAGTGCTTTACAAAGTCTGTACTGACGGGTCCAACTAAATAGGTGATCAAGAGGGAAGGTGTCTGTAGGAAAATTATGCTTGAGCAGACCCCCTGCAGAAGAAGTCAAGAGGCAGGGAGATAAAATGTGAGAATATGAACAAAATGAAGCTAAGATTATTTATTGGCTGGCATTTGTTGCCCAGGCTCTACATTGAACACACCTCTAATCTGTGCAACCTCTCAACAAAGCAAGTTTTCTAAGCTTCCACTGTGACCACTGAAAAAACACATTCTAAGATCCTGGGCCACATTCTCAAGAGGTGTAAGATGCGTGCCTGCACACGGCCTCTGCGTCTTTCAAAGTTTCAGGAAGGCACAAGAACTGGATGGGGCATGTTGCAAGAAGGAACGCCAGCTCTTAACACAAATCCTTTGACCTCCTGGTTCTCAATGAGCAACTGTAGCTACTTCTGGCAGAACCTTCCTCTACAAACATTTATAATCTGTTACTATAACTACATTGAATCTAAAAAAATCAAACCCAACATACACTATTATTAGAGCCTTCTCAGTTACTGTAATTATCAACATATTGTGTTGTCTATTTATCAAGTCCTACAGGACTCTTCATTGAATTAGTGTTTTTAAAAAACCTTAAAATGATTGAAAGGCATATAAAGGTAGTTATTAGGTATCATAGAAGTTCGAAATAGATCTTAGCTGTCCCTCTGTAAAATGAGAATTATTACATTATACTCTGCTGTATTAGTTTGCTATTGCTGCTATAACAAATTACTCCACATTTAGTGGCTTAAAACAACACGAATATATTATCTTACAGTCTGGAGTTTAGAAATTTGAAGTCAGTTTCAATGAGCTAAAATTAAGGAGTCAGAAGGCTGGTATTCCCTCTGGAGGCTCTAGGAGAGAATCCATCCTGGCTTTTCTAGTTCCTAGAGGCTGCCTGCGTCCTTGGCACATGGCCCTTTCTTCCACCTTCAAAGCCAGGAATGGTTGGTGGAGTCTTCCTCATGCCACATCCCTCCGCCATTTCTCTTTCTAGTCAAATCTCTCTCTGTCACCTTTGTGATTACATTGGGCCCACCCAGATAATCCAGACTAATCTCCCCATGCCAAGATCCTTAACTTGATCACATCTGCCAAGTCCTTTTTACCATGTAAGGTAATGTTTATAGGTTCTGGAGATTCACATGTCAACATCTTTGTGGGTCCATTTTCAGCCTCCCACATTAGGCTATTATAATAGTGTGAATTATTGCATTTGTGGCAGATATTTAATCCATGGACCAATTTTGAATAATAGAGTATATATATTAATTTTATAATGCTTCAAAATTGTAGTCAATGAAAAGAAGCTATCCAGATAGCCCCTTATAAGATAGACTTTATCTTAAATGCTCTTTTTTTCTATTACATTAATCTACTTTCATTCATATATATATATATATATATATATATGAATGAAAGTAGAAAAATATATATATATTTAGGATGGAATAAGGTTTCTCTACCATTCATTCATCCATTTATCTAATAAATATACATCCATGCATGTGCATATTCTCCTAAGACATAGGATTGGGCATACTCCCCTCATTAGAAATCACCATTCATTAACTTACACTGATATGACCAAAAAAGGAAGAGAGAGAGAGAGAGAGAGAGAGAGAGAGAGAGAGAGAGAGAGAGAGAGAGAGAGAGAGAGAGAAAGGAAGAAGGAAGAAGGAAGGAAGGAAGGAAGGAAGAAGAAGAAGGAAGGAAGGAAGGGAAGGAAGGAAGGAAGGAAGGAAGGAAGGAAGGAAGGAAGGAAGAAATCAGTTTAGTTTAATGTTTGAAGACTATGGAAGCCGAAATTTAAGATGTGGAGGAGAGACCTGGGTTGAAACTTTGGGACGAGCAATAATAGGGATCAGTACAAATTTCTCATGCTTTTGGAGTAGGTTTTAAATAGGAGGACCAAATACCTTAAGAGAGGTGAAATCATGAAATTTACCATAGAATCAAAAATTGGTAAGTCAAAGCAGATATTTTTTTCCACTTTTATAAATTTAATTTAATATTTAAGGTCAATTCTCTCTCTTACAAAATGCACCATTACTAGACACTTACTTTTGGTGCTTAAGAAAAATTTGTTCACATGTATTCAATTATCTCCAAGTATATTAAACATACATATTTTCTAAATATGAAAGAGAAAACTATAGATTTAATGAGAGATCTCTTGGGAAGTCATACCTGTGCCTCACCACCCACTCTTCAAATTTAATTGGAGTCTTGTTTCCTCTCTGGCACTCGGAGGTTATAGATGGCCCATTTTCTTGACCCTTAGCCCCAGATCCGCTTGGGAGATGGTGCCAAGCCTCACTTTTCGGGTTCGTCTCTCCCTCCCACCTGGCAGTTCTCTCTCTCCATTCCTTCTTCCATTATTGCACAAGATAAGGTAACTGAGCTGAGGCTAGCGTAGTCATAACTGCTGAAGCATTTCTTTCACAAAAGCAGGACTAAAACAGAAGTTAATTGTTTAAAATGGAATGAGACACTTGACATCTCTTGCCTGTTATGGTATAAGTGCCTTTCCTGAGATCATGTGTTATTTTACAGGCACCTAATTAGTCTCTGTTTGTCAGAACCAGTAGTTTATCGAGTAAAATGTAGCCACATAAAAATGGTCCTTGGAGGAGGGGTCTGTGTTGTAAACTGTAGAATAAATGACTTTGGGACAACTTTAAGGGGTTTCCTTCAAACTTCTCATAACTGTAGAAAAAAGTACCTTTCTTGGTGAGCAAGCAGCGACAGGAAATAGTTAATTGAAACGTTTGTAGGTTACTTACAAGTTACAAAGGATTGTGTTGGAGTCCCAGTGGAAAGAAAAGTGTTTATGTGTTGCCTAAACTGGATTTCCCTGTAGTAATTTGTAAAGGCCAAATTACTGAGGGCGGTGAGTCCCTCTGATGAATATAGGCCACCAGAGAGGCCAGCCCTGAGCAGTGTGCACCTCCAACGGGGCGTGAAACAGACACATCTCCAGGCTTTTGTCCCACAAGCAGACCAGCTTGGGCAGGAAATTCATCTGAGTCTGCTCTGAATTAGATACTACAAAGTTATGAATGGGCCGTCTGCTCACAGGCCAGAGCCGTTGAATCTCTGGAGTCCTCTAACCTTTTCTAATTGCTTCAGTGCATCAAAAAAAAAAAAATTTTTTTTTATTATGCATTGTTTCAGAAAAAATAATTCCAGGAAAGACCCAAGTAAATTGTTGCTTTACGTAATTCCTATTTTAGCTGTACATTACTAGAGAATGTTTTGTAAAAACTAAGAAAATCTACTAGTCTAAAAATCTATTAAAAGTGACGTAAGAAGAGAAGGCACAGATTGTTGAACAATGACAATCTAATTGGAAGGGAACTGGTTTCTGCAAGGAGTCAGAGAAGCGCGGGGTGTTCTAGTTGTAGCCTCTACCCGCCTTCCCCCATCATTAGTGTTAGGGAATAATAACCAGCCTGTGTGGTGCTCAATGGGTTTCAACACTGGCTTCTGCATTATTTCATTTGGTCCTCGCGGCAACCTCCTCTGGGAGCCATTAAGATTCTATTTTATAGATGAGCAAACTGAGGCATTATGGGACCTGCCCAAGATCATATTGGCAGAGATATATTTATTATAAAGCAAATGAAGCTTAAACTTCAGGGCCCCTGTGACTGTGAGAGCCACCTGGTGTGGTGGGGTGGGGAAACCAGATTGCAATCAGAGCATTTCTGTACAAGCATTTCTGGTAAATTGCCTAAAGACATCTCAGAAGAAAAGATAGAAATCTCCAAATCTCCACAAATGTGTTCTGATTTTCTTTTTCATTCCAAAGAAATATTCAATCCTGTTTTCAATTTTGTATTCTTAAAGAGGGGCCCCCCAAATTGTAAAAGCTTAGGGCCCCGTAAGACGTACATTTATTTGCCTTTACAGACAGGTGGTAAGTGGTAGAGTGCATTTTGAACTTGGGTCTTCTGATTCTAAAATTCTATGTTCAGACTATGTAGAAACACAGAAAAGTATAACTAGAACATCAGGTGAATAGAAACGCTGGGTATGAGAACTATAATAGTAAAACTTTTGCAACTGATAAAAGACTGAAAGGAAACACTTTCAAGCTAGCAGTGGTTATAATAGAATTTGTGGATTATGCGAGATATTTTTTCCTATTTTTTCTGAAATGTTAGGTTAGCATAATAGTATAAAACAAAACTAAGTATAAATAGTATAAAACAAAATAAAGACCCTGCTCAAATTCTCAGAATAGACTACCCAGCTAGCAAAGGCAAAGATGATGATGATGAGGGTAGGAAACTATATCTGTCTCATCCACTGGTATAGTTTAGTCATGTAGTACAGTGTTTGCAATATAGCAGGTGCTCAATAAATATTCGTGGAATAAATTTATACATGCATATGTGGAAAGACAATTGAATTTTGCTCTATATCATGTTGAGCTCCAATGCTAGAGGGTAATTTTGATCAATGATGATGAAAGAATTGTATTTTAGGCAGAAAGGGCAAGAATGGGTAAATGCTGGAGAATGGAAAATTGAGGACATTCATGGGAAATGACAAGGGGCCTACTTTGGTTCAAGTGTGGAATGAATAGTAAGAAATAATAATATAGGGAAAATGCACATTAGGGTCAGATTCTGAATAGTCTTTAAAATCCTGGTAAGAGGTTGAAGCTTATCCTGAAGGAACCTGGGAGTTTATGTCTCTGAGCATGATCAAAGAATTATTTTTTAAAAATAGAGCATGAGTATGTATTATTCCCAATGAACAATAGGAAAATTTTTTTCAGGCATCAAGATGAGACAGGCTACTGATATGGTTCACTTAGTGACTGCTGACCTCAAGCCATAATGCAGTTAGTAATTAAAACTTATTCCTGTCCAATCAATCAACAAATATTTATCAGTACCTTCTGTGTGCAAGACCCTGTATGGACCATGTGCAACAATCATGGATATATAGGGCAAGAGTGAAGATTCATTTTGCTTTAAGCTTTCCTAGAGAGATGGACATATACATGCCAAAAGTTTACCAAAAATACTTGGCAGTCCCTCTTGTGTCCCAAAGGAAGGGGGAAAGACAAAGTCCTTTAGGAGTTCTGAGAGGATTGGATGCTAGGCCAGAAAAAAGTTGCTATAAAGGACATTATTGGGACCATTAGTGTATTAGTTGGCTTGAGTTGCTATAACAAAATAGTATAAAGAGGTGCCTACAAATTCAGTTTCTGGTGAGGGCCCTCTTCTTGGTTTCTAGAAGGCGAAGACTGCCTTCTGGCTGCATCCTCACATGGAGAGAGAGAAACAGACAGAGAG